>NC_080539.1:367383959-367688050 GCF_028640845.1 Ahaetulla prasina | reverse complement strand
CCAGCCCCTCTTCCCACCCCCTTACCCGCACGAATCACACCTTTTTAAAATGCCCGTGGCGGAAAACATCCTTGGAAGTGAGTAGGGGAGAGCAGTGGGGTCTCTTAAGGGGAGATCGGACAGGTCAAGAATAATTCAGAAATGCTACATATCCAGGAAGGGAAAGAAACACGCACAGATAAACGTGTGCAAACACACACACACACACACACACACACACACACACACACACACACAAGCATACACCCTCATTTCTTTTCTTTCTTTGTTTTTCGACCCACCCACCCTCCATCGGGGCCCTCCCTTAATCTGAAGAATGCACAGCGCTTCCCGTTACACAAAAGTCACCCAAATAAAAAATAATAATAATAATTTTTTTTAAAAAAAAAAAAAGAGGAGGAAGCATTCCGAGACAACCCTGCCTCTAGTTTCAAACACACATCACACACCCCTTTGTCAATGCTCGGGTGGAGAGGAAGCAGCTTTTCAGCCCACGCAAACCGTTGGTGGGTTCGCCCCTTCCTCTTTGGCCCTCCGATCCCCAATGATAAAAGTAAAATTAGGAAGTCAGAAGGTTAAAAGTCTTCTCGCTCTCTCCGTTCAATCCATGATCGGTCCGGCTTTTCCCTCTACACATTTTTTTTTTCTAAGGCAGCCACTGAAGTTTCTTCTCTCTCCGAAATCAAAGTAAGCCCCCCCCCCCAAGAAGTGTGTTTGCCATCTTTTGCTTTCCGAATTGTCTCTCGCTCGCCTTGCTTTGCCCCCCAAGCTGTTTCAGTTCTTAAAATAAAAGCAGAACAGTGTTTTTTTTTTGAAAATAGAAAATACTGTTCCAAGGCTGGGCTGATCCATTTCGGTGCAGCTGAAGACGAGGTCCACTCAACGCAATCCACAGCAATCCAGTCTTGTGTTAGAATCAAGCACCCAAAAACTTTGCTCTCACGGACCAAAAAAATGTATTATTATTATTATTATTATTATTATTATTATTACTAAATGGTCTTTCGGTTCTTTTTTTTTTCCCCCAACACTCCCTTGCCCCACCCCTTCCCACCCCAAAAGATGCCATTTCCGCTACCCAAGGTTTATTATTTTTTATGCTACGACAAATTCCGATTTCATGTCCGCTTTGACTTCGGGTTTCCAAACCGAATCTTCGAAGTCCAGATCAAGGCTGCCTTCGCTGGAAACGCTGCTGTTGCTGCTGGTGCGGCCGGATTTTCGATTGGGCAGCCAGTGGTAAGGGGCTCGGGCGTCCCGCCTTGCCTTCCGGCGCAGCCTTTTTTGCTGCATCAAAAGCTGCAGGCGTTCCACTTTGCAGCGGGTGGCACGGTTCTCCGTCTGCCGCAAGCGGTCGCCTAAAAGCAGGGAGACACAGAGAAACGAAGGTTATTAAGGGGAGAAGTTGAGATGGAATCAAATCACTCATTCAGCTGTGAAAAAGTTGGTTTTTATATAGGGGTCCCGGATATGAATCCACTGTTTTTTTTACCTTATACTCGCAGGACTGACCGAAAAAAAAATTGACTAGTTAGTCCTTGATTTACAACCATTTGTTTAGTGGCTGTTCAAAATAGCAAGGGCACTTTGATTTACACCTTGATCCTCATACTTAGGAGTCCATCATGACAGGGTCACATAATTAGAACTTGGGTACTGGGCAAGTCTGTATTTATGAGGGTTGAACCATCTGGGGGGGGAGGGGGTGTTGATTGCTATTTGCAACCTTCTGACAAAGTTAATGAGGGAAGCCGGATTTGTGATTCATTTGACAGCTGTGGCAAAAGACGTTACAAAAAAAATCGGATGTGGCTCACTTAAGAATTGCTTTGCTTAGCAATGCAAATTCTGGTTCCAACTGTGGTCATAAGTCGAGGACTACCTATATGTGTCATGAAGGCAGTGTTGGCTGCTAGGTAGACCTGATCCAGGGCGAGTTGTCCCCAGTCTCCCCTTAATGGTGCCTTAATGGTGCATTCACCCATCCCAGATCAAGTTCATTCACCACGTGCTTCACATCAGGAAGTAAAATAATGCAAACAGAAATCTCTTGGTTTTAATCATCCCCACTCATTGCCCAAGCAATAGAAACCACACACAGAAAACGAAAAAAATAAATCAATTGTTTTTCTTCCTGTGCACCAGGTGTGCCTCCTTTGGAGAGGGGGGGATGGGAAGACATAAAATACTTCCTGTCAGTTCTAAATTTTTGTTCTCGCAACAACCCAGCAATGTAGGCTAGCTGTTGGCCTGATCTTCCACGAAACCTCACATTTGACAACACTAAAGGGGTTACCTAATTTGGCTAATAAAACATCTGCAAGAAAACAGCCAACCTCAGAGAGAGAGAGAGAGAGAGAGAGAGAGAGCGCACCAGGACCCTTCTCATTCAACCCTGAGCTACAAATATATTCTCTTTGACTCTGAAATGTCTTTTGCACCCAGCTACGGCTCAAAGGCAAGCGGACGAATGACGCAATTTAAGAAAGGTTGCAAAACTTAAAAGGCTACGCCTTGTGTAAACAGCCTGGGAAGGCAGGGTGAAGAGATGCTGCCTAGGGGACGGTCAAAGAAAAGAGAGGGCCTAAGCCCAGGGGTGTCAAACTCGATTCCATTGAGGGCCACATCAGGGTTGTGTTTGATCTTGGGGGGATGGGTGGATTGGGCATGGTCAGGGTGGACGGGGCCAGCTCGATGTCACTCATGTCAAGGGCGCCTGTAGTGGCCCGAGCGCTCTGCCAGCAAAAACGGGCTCCCGAGTTCCGTTTTCAGCTGCCACGGTCTCCTGCAGCGAAAAGGGAGCTAATTCAAGCAAAATAAATAAAACGTACCAAACGCCCTGCCACTAACTACAGGTAGTCCCTCATCTTACAACCATCCGTTTAGTGACCGTTCAAAGTTACAAGGGCACTGAAGAAAGGGACTTATGACCAGGTCCTCACACTTATGACCGTCACAACGTCCCCACGGTCGCACGATCGACTTTCATTTTCCCCTTCCGACAAGCAAAGTCAATTGAGGAAGTTAGGATCTGCTAAGTTGTGATTCACTTCACAACTGCATAGATTTGCTTAACCACCTTGGGGGGGGCGCGGGGGAACCAAGGACATAAAATCGGGTGTGACTCGCTTAACTGCCTTGCTTAGTAGTGGAAATTCTGGCTCCAACTGTGGTTTTAAGTTGAGGACTACATGCGTGAACTGCTGAAGGAGAGTTACAAAAGTGAGTTTTTGTTTTTGGCTTCCCTCACCAGCATCATAGGCCTATCTTGGCTGACCACTACCCTTCCTTGGATATATTGGATAACTAAGTTAATAATCAGGCCACTTTCTTCCCCCCCAAGACCCTGGTCTGTCCTGTGAGATTCTCCCCTCCCATGCCCTTAAAGGCCCACTAGGCCACTCAGCCACGGGAGGGGCTTCATCTAAGTCACAGTTTCCATGGCAACAGAGTCAGGATGCTGAAACAGCAGGTAAACAATGGTGCTGGACATTCGTTCCGACCCATTCCCAGGTTTAGATGGCTGCCCGCTTTTAAACAAAAACCAAAGTTCCCAGCTTCTGAAACAGAGGACGCTTTTTGGAAAGAGAATTCCTCTTTTATTTCTTCTTCTTCGCCTCCTCGCTTTAGCAGGCCGTGGGTGGGCGAACAATTGAACGTTTACAAAAATGAGACAGAAAAAAGTGGCGCCCACTCAAACAAGACTTGGCCATGGCTTTTTCTTTCCCAGGGTCTCCTGTGTCAATGACCCCAGGGGCACCAGGGCGAAAGAATATATATATTTTGCTCCTAGAAGCATGAAGCTGTAAACACCAGCCTGAAGATGACGAATGAGACTTCATCGAAACGTAGCCAAGACGCTTCCAATTTTACGCGGGAGAAAACCCGAATAACCAAAGACCTACGTGTGTGTGTGTGTGTGTGTGTGTGTGTGTGTGTGTGTGTGTGTAGGTCTTGGCATATTCGGATCTTTTCCCGTGTAAGGTTGAAAGTATCTCGCCAAGATACTCTCAACCTTACACGGGAAAAGACCCGAATATGCCAAGACCTACATACCTATACCTGTGAAAACTACGAAAACATCCGTGTAAGATTGGAAGTGTCTTGGTGACATTTCGACGAAGTCTCATTCGCCATCTTCAGGCTTCAGCTTCGTGCTTCTGGGAGCAATGTGTGATCGCAGCCGTTTCTTCCTTTTAACTGCTAGTGGGGGTTTGAACTGATTGGGTGGGATATTGGCTGTGCCCTGATTGGATGGGGTTTTTTTTGTGCTCTGATTGGCTGGGGGTGTGTCCTGTTTGGGTGGGGGCTTGGTTGTGCTCAGATTAGTCTGAGTTGCAGGGGGATTTGAGCTGGTGAGTTGCATTGCTGTTGTTTGGCTTCGAAGCGGGAGAAAACCCGAATAACCAAAGACCTACATATACATACATACATACATACATACATACATACATACATACATACATACATACATATATATATAAAGTTAAGGCAGAAAGGTTTTGCTAAAAAGCTAAAACCTGAAATAACAGGGCACCACTTCTTATTCTGACGTGATCAGTAGCCTACGACTTAACAACAATTCATTTAGTGACCATTCAAAGTTACAAAAAGCGACTTATGACTCTTTTATACACTTAAAGACCGTTGCAGCAATCTCATGGTCATATGATCAAAATTCAGGCTCATGGCAACTGACTCGTAGTTATGACGGTTGCACTATCCCCGGAGTGACCACCTTTTTGAGACCTTCTGACAAGCAAAAGTCAACGGGGAAGACAGATTCACTTAACAACCGGCTCACACACATACGCTGTAGCGATTCACTTAACGACTGTGGTAAGAAAGGTCGTAAACTGGGGCGAAACTGCTCATCACAGAAATTTTGGAATCAATTTACGGTCGTAAGTCAAGGGCCACCTGAATTTAAACCTCAAGAGTTTTGCTCGAAAGCTGAGCACCATTCGTTTTATGCCGCCCATTATTTAAACCTTGTTTTCTCTCCCCAGAATCAGGAAAAAAGAGGAAACACGCATGAGAGAGGAAGGTCATGCTTTGGAAGGCCCGAAAGTAGCCGAGCATGTTAAGAATTAACTAGCTGATCTCATGCCCTAAAGCGTAGAAGGGCATTTTTAATCTGCACTGGTCGCAGGCAGGGACAGAAGCTGGAGGCGGCATTTATTTTGGAGGAATTCACCCGAAAAGACCACAAGTTTGCAAACACCCCCCGGAGAGAAAAACTTGACTCGGTGGACAGGCTGAGGAAAGTAGTGGGGATTCATTCTCTCCATCGACATTTTATTTTTTTTTTTTTTTTTTTTTTTTTTTTTTTTTTTAACAGTTCCTACCCGATGTCTTTTTTTTATTAAAAGAGTTTTAAAAAAAACAAAAACATTTTCCCCCTTTTTTCCCCCTCCCTCCCAAAAAAAAAAAAAAACAAAACATCCCCCTCCCTCCCCCACCCCCGGCTTCCCGGGTCAATCACAAGGTAAAGTCCAATCCAAATAACCACATCCAAAGCTTTTCGTCTCCCAACCCCCTCCCCATTACATAAAATAACTTTCTAATTATTCAAAGGCAATCTGATTCTCCATCGACATTTTAATTTAGGGGTGGGGAAGGATGGCTCGCTCGTGACTTGTGGACTTCAACTCCCAGAATTCCTGAGCCTGCTATGCTATGCTATCCTGGCTCAGGAATTCTGGGAATTGAAGTCTGTAAGTCACAAAGGGGCCGTCATCGTTCCCCACCTCTGCTTTTAATTGGATTGCTTTTTTTCTCCCCTCCCGCAAGAAACTCTAGAAATAGATCTCTAATTTCCCTTGGCCTCTACCACAAGCCTGCAAGGTAGACCAGGATGAGACTCTGCCAGACCCCAGTCAGTTTTACGGTGGACGGGAGGGATTTGAACCGGGTTCTCCTCAATCTTAATCTAGCCCGGTCATGCAGTGTTCCCAAATTGGGCCTTTCTGTGAGGGGAGTGGACTTCAACTCCCAGAATTCTCAGCCACGGCCCATCTGACTAGGGGATTCTGGGAGTTGAAGTCCAAACATCTGGCAGTTAGCCAGGTTGGGAAATACTGTAACATCCCCAGGAATTGGAAAACTGAGACAATGCTACCAGTCCTTTTGCTTTGGAAAATTACTACAGCGATGGAGTAGCAGCAGCAACAGCGATATTCAAATGTCCAGACTACAAGTGGCCCGAACTACTATTCCCATCATGCTTTTGAACATTAAAGTAGGGGCCCTAGGCACATATAAGCCGATGATTCTCAAATCGAATCAATCAGTTGAACTGAACTGTATTCAATTCAAATCTTTATTATAGCCAAAGATCAGCGCAAAGTTGAGCCAATGGTTAGAAACAAAACAAAGAAAAAAAAATAGCATAATCTGAGAAATAATTAACTAGAACAATTAATCAATGGAACAACTTGAATCCAGAAGTTGTGGGTGCTCCAACACACATCTTAAAGAGGAGATTGGACAGCCATTTGTCTGAAATGGAATAGGGTTTCCTGCTTGAGTAGGGGGTTGGACTAGAAGACCTCCAAGGTCCCTTCCAACTCTGTTATTCTGAGAGAAGCCGATTCTCTTCCTGACTTGAAATACCTCCTGATCAGCTCAAATTCTCAGAACTGCTACAAAACCTTCCTACCAGTCTTCCTGCAGATACAGCCCTCCCCCCAAATCAACCTCCCACCACTGGGCCAGGCCCTTCTCTTTTGTCAAATCTCTTTGTACAGTCATTCCAAGCATTTTTACACCCCTCAAGTAAAAGCATTCCAGGCCTTTGCACATCACTGAGTGCAATTATCTCCCGGGTCTCTTTTCTGAGAAGACCCTTCCCCCCCACCAATCCCTAAGTGTGCAAAAGAAACGGATGACACACAGATAACACACCGATTCGTGTGTTCTTCTGCCTATTCCTTCACTCCCTCCACTGTATGTTGCAGGATTTGGGCAACGAGCCAAAGACCCTGCCCTGTTTCATTTCGGTAACTCTTCTCACCAGAGGACTAACCTAACAACTGCATCCCTTAGTGGCGGAAGATCTGGTCCCAATTGTGGCCGTTTTTAACGTCCTCGAGGGCTACATGTAGTTTATTGAAGCAGAGCTGGGGGATGTTCCTCTCATTTTGTACACAGAGTGCAAATATCTGGCATTTGTGTGTGTGTGTAGGGGGGAAGCCTCTGGATTTGGGGTTCCCCCCCAAAGCCTCCGTATTGCTGTAGTGCTTAGCCTGAGGAAAATAACCACACCTTTGAGCAAAGGTCCCAGTCTCACATCTCCTGAAAAAGGCTCCTGAGTTTGCCTGGGAAAAAAATTAAATGCAGGACTGGAAGGGAGAAGTTAGCTATATTTGAGGGAGGGAGGAAACAAATCACATTTGGATGTCAACAGGCTATGGGGTGGGGGAGTCACTGCCTCCTTTCTTACCAAGTAAATATCTAATTGGGAAATGTTAACTTTCCCCTTTCTGAAAGCAACCCAGGCTGATGATTGACAGTGAACCCCTTCAAAACGATTTCAGAATGGCTAAAGAGCACCGCGCCGCACTCTGCCTATGCTCAGAGGGGGCCTCTTCCGCACGCTTACTTTCCTCTGCATGGTAGAAGCAGTGGAAAAGCAGATACCAGTAAAGGAAGCGAAAGAAAGTGGAAAGTTTAAAAAAAAAAAAAGAACAAGAAAGGGAGCTTTGTATCCTTAATTTGTGTCTATGAAAAATGCAATTCGCCCCAAGGACTGACCCTTCCCCTTCCCCACCCCCACCCAACCCGCCCAATATTATGAAGGGAGCGGGTATAGAGCACTCTTCCACCCCCCCACAGAGCTGGTCTGTGCATCTCTCCCACTTGGCTGTCGACAACTGCCCAAACAGTGTGCGTGTTACAAAGTGCTCAATGCAGCATTTGTGATTTCAAAACCTCCTTTCTCTAGCTTCCCTCTTGCTTCCTTCCGTCCCTTCCCCATTCATTCTGGGGCCCTTTGTTTGGGGAAGAGAAATACTCTGTGTGTGTGTGTGTGTTTGTGTGTGTGCGCGCCTGCGTGCACCAATGCTGTGGGAGGGCGGGTGGGGGGGAGCAGTAGGAACCAGAGACGAAGCAGCATTCGAGATGCCAGGGCTGAAAGAAGCAAAGGAAGCATGCAACACAACCGCACTTCCTTTGCAGCACCCATTAAAAAAATGTGGCTCCCCCCCCCTCCCACTTGTGACCGTTTGCGTTTGGGGTTTCAGGCAGGTGGCACCTGCTGGCTTCATCAGCTGGGCATCTCCCTCGTGGACTTTTGCTTTTTTTTTTTTTATATATATAAAATTGCCGTGCCAAGGATCGTCCCTCCGTGGTTGCCAACCTCCCAGGCGACGGGAGTGACGTCCTAGCTCAGCCGATGTGCGTGCGCGCCGAGGAGGAATCCGACGGCTTTGGTGCATGAGAAGGGAAGGGGGGAGGGAGGTGGGGAAAGGAAGGGCTGTGTGTTCCCAGAAAACGGGGAGGAGGAAGGAAAAAGAGGAGGAAGGGATGGGAAGTGGAGGCTGCCGGTTCCTTGGAGCAGCCTTGAAAGGCAGACAGCCTCCTCCGTGGCAGCCTTCGTAGGTTGGAGTGACCCTGCTGCGGGAATAGCAGAGCCGGAAAAAAGGGAGGACACTAAGCACTAAGCCAGGTTCTGACGTAAGCAGGCAAGAGGCTCCGGCCTTCGCTGGCTCCAGCTGGTTCCTCAAGCAAGGGAGATGGTTGGCAGGGGATCTCAAGATCTCTCTCTTGACTTGACAGAGGGTGAGCCAGTCCAGACAGCCTTAGAAACCAGCAAGCGAGTGTTGCAATATCCAGCACACGGCCTGATTCATGAGGGCAAGGGAAGGCGCAATGGTTTCTCACCCAACCCCTTCTCACTATGGGTGCAGGGGCTCAGCGTCCATTCCTCGCCTCTTGAATTCAGACATAATACAGGCAGTCCTTGACTTACAATCACACTTGAGAATCACACGCCCCCGTTAAAGACCTTGGAGTTTTCATATCAAATGATCTAAATGCCAAAGCCCACTGCAACTACATAGCAAAAAAGGCTCTGAGAGTTGTAAACCTAATCTTGTGTAGCTTCTTCTCCAAAAACTCTACACTACTAACCAGAGCATACAAAACATTTGCTAGGCCTATTCTTGAATACAGCTCACCTGTCTGGAACCCATACCACATTTCTGACATCAACACAATTGAACATGTCCAGAAATATTTTACAAGAAGAGTTCTCCGCTCCTCTGAAAACAACAAAATACCTTATGCCACCAGACTTGAAATCCTGGGTTTAGAAAATTTAGAACTCCGCCGACTCCGACAAGACTGTGCTTAACTCATAGAATCATCTATTGCAATGTCCTTCCTGTTGAAGACTATTTCAGCTTCAATCGCAATAATACAAGAGCAAACAATAGATTTAAACTTAATGTTAACCGCTTTAATCTTGATTGCAGAAAATATGACTTCTGCAACAGAGTTATTAACACTTGGAACATACTACATGACTCTGTGGTCTCTTCTCAAAATCCCAAAAGCTTTAACCAAAAGCTGTCTACTATTGACCTCACCCCATTCCTAAGAGGCCTGTAAGGGGCGTGCATAAGAGCACCAGCATGCCACTACCGTTCCTGTCCTATTGTTTCCTTTCATTATATCAAATTAATATAGTTATTGCATACTTTTTCTCATATATATGCTTATATCATATGTAGTTATTTTATGTTGATGCTTGTGTATATTGTTGTGACAAAATAAAAAAAAATTTCCATTGCTAAGCAAGTTTGGTGTTAAGTGAATTGCTCTCGATTTTATGACCTTTTTTTTTTTGCCACGTTTCTTTTGCTAAGGGAATCGCAATTTAAGAAATTGCACACTGGTTTATTGAGCAAATCTGGCTTCCCCCATTGACTCTGCTTCTTGGAAGCGGGCTGGGAAGGTCACATATGGAGACCACATGACCCCCACAGTGCTGCAACTGCCAAAAAGGACAAGTTTGGTTGCCACGCAGCCAAATTTTGATAATCTGACGGCGAGGATTTTGCAACCGTCGTAAGTCCGAGGACTGGTCACGTCACTTGTTTCAGTTGTAAATTTGAACGTTCATTAAGTGAATGGTTGCAAGTCAAGGACTGTCTGTAGCGGTTAAAGCGTTGTTTTCTCAACCTGGGCCAGTTTGAGATGGGTGGCCAACTACTCCCAGAATTCCTCAGCCAGCCTCGTTTGCTGACTGGGGAATTTTGGGAATTGAAGTCCACATATTATAATAATAACAACAACAACAACAACAACAACAACAACAGAGTTGGAAGGGACCTTGGAGGCCTTCTAGTCCAACCCCCTGCCCAGGCAGGAAACCCTACACCATCTCAGTCAGATGGTTATCCAACATTTTCTTAAAAATTTCCAGTGTTGGAGCATTCACAACTTCTGCAGGCAAGTCGTTACACTTATTAATTGTTCTAACTGTCAGGAAATTTCTCCTTAGTTCTAAATTGCTTTTTTCCTTGATCAGTTTCCACCCATTGCTTCTTGTTCTACCCTCAGGTACTTTGGAGAACAGCCCGACTCCCTCTTCTTTATGGCAGCCCCTGAGATATTGGAACACTGCTATCATGTCTCCCCTAGTCCTTCTTTTTATTAAACTAGACATACCCAGTTCCTGCAACTGTTCTTCATATGTTTTAGCCTCCAGTCCCCTAATCATCTTGGTTGCTCTTCTCTGCACTCTTTCTAGAGTCTCAGCATCTTTTTTACATCGCGGTGACCAAAACTGAATGCAATATTCCAAGTGTGGCCTTACCAAGGCATTATAAAGTGGCACTAACACTTTATAAGACCTTGATTCTATTCCTCTGTTTATGCAGCCCAGAACTGTGTTGGCTTTTTTAGCAGCTGCTGCACGCAGCTGGCTCATATCCAAATGATCGTCCACTAGGACTCCAAGATCCCTCTCACTACTATTGAGCAAGGTACCACATATATGGTACCTGTGCATTTTGTTTTAAAGTGGCCCATGTTAAGGTGCTAAGTCAAGTTCAGTGGTCTCTCCGTTATGGTTCATTTTGCTGGGTTTCCTAATAGTTACTAATATTTTTCTTGTTTTGGACAGCTATCCAACACCATGCAGCCAAAACAATAATGGAGAAGGCTCTACAAGGAGTTTTCTTAGGAAACAGATTTAACAATATTTGAAGGGCTGCCACAAAGTGGGGGGGGAGGGGGTTTCAGCCTATTTTCCAAAGCACCAGAAGGCAAGACAAGAAGCAATGGATGGAAACTGAATGAAGAGAGAAGCAACTTAGAACTAAGGAGAAACTTCCTGACAGTAAGAACAATTAATAATAACAGAACAGAATAACAGAGTTGGAAGGGACCTTGGAGGTCTTCTAGTCCAACCCCCTGCCCAGGCAGGAAACCCTATACCATTTCAGACAAATGTTTATCCAACCTCTTCTTAAAAACTGCCAGTGTTGGAGCATTCACAACTTCTGGTGTCGTTCAGTGGAACAAGTTGCCTTCAACACTGAAGACTTTTGAGAAAGGACTGGACAACCGTTTGTCAAAAATGGTATAGGGCCGTGATGGCGAACCTATGGCACGCGTGCCACCTATCAGTGGGCACATGAGCTTAGCTCTGGCACGCACCAGCGATTTTCAGGCCTTCTGGGCCCACCAGAAGTAGGAAAACAGGTTGTGGTGGTGGGGAAGGCCCATTTTTCTCCCTCAACTGGCTAACCCTAACCCCCCCCCGACTCCTAGAAAGGCTCTAGAGCCAGGTGAAAGAAAAACGGGCCTACTGGGTCATCATGTGCCAGGATGCTAAAAGGGCAAGTAGGTTTTGAAATCTGGTGTAGAAGACTCAGGAATACTATAGACCAGGAGTCTCCCACCTTGACAACTTTTAAGACTTATGGACTTCAACTCCCAGAATTCCTCAGCCAGCTTTGCTGGGTGAGAGACCCCTGCTATAGACAGCCAGGAAAAAAGAAGAATGGATCATCAAACAAGTCCATTCAGAATTCACACTCGAAGCACAAATGACCAGGCTCAAATTAGTCTACTTTGGACACATGATGGCGAAGACTAATGGACCAAGAAGAGCCAAAACCAACTTGATGGCACATAATGAATCTACACCCGTTTGTTTCTCAACAGCAGCAACTTGAAGATGGGTTGACTTCAACTACCAGAATTCCCTAGCTAGCTATGCTGACCGGAGAATTCTGGGAGTTGAAGTCCACCCATTTTCAAGCTGCCCAAGGTTGAGAAACACCATCTTCACAACACTAAAACTTATGAATGCTAAATACTGTGGCCAGTTCAGGTTTTTCAAAACCGGGTAGACCCCAACACTGAATCCCAGGGCCAACAGTAGCTATCGAGATGGATTTAGATGTGCAAATATTTTGAACACAATCAGGGGTAAAATCCAAAATTTTTCCCTACCGGTTCTGTGGGCATAGGTTGGTGGGCGTGGCAAGGGAAGGATATTGCAAAATCTCCATTCCCACTCCACTCCAGGGGAAGGTTACTGCAAAATCTCCATTCCCTCCCCTCCTGGGGGAAGGATATTGCAAAATCTCCATTCCCACTCCACTCTGGTGGTATTTGCCGGTTCTCCGAACTACTCAAAAGAACCTGTCAGAACCTGCTGGATTTCACCCCTGTGATTAATGTCCTCTAGATAGGCTGGGACTACAACTCCCATACTTTCTTTCAAATTCAGCCTCTGACATCAAGGAACCTTAAAGGAGATGCTCCTTGCAAGAGCCTTCTGGATCTGCCTTTTTCAACCAAATACATCTATTATTATTATTATTATTATTATTATTATTATTATTATTATTATTATTATTTATGGTACTTGCCTCTCCATTCCCAAACTCACGCCATGCCAAGGAAAATAAAAAATAAAAGCCATATTCCACTTCCACTGGAAAAGATGCACACAAACACTCACACAGGAGGAGGGAAGGGAAGTATGAATGGGACAAAGACTGTTTTCACATATACAAACACATTGGTGGAGGAAGGGTGGGAGTCATTGACCAATATGCACTGAGTGTATTGGTTATGCGTGAAAAGTACAGTTATCATTTTTCCACTAATCAGCAGGCAGTCTATTTACATATGCAAATTCAAAGTTGATAAAATAGTAATCAAATGTCTTAGAGGGAAGAAACATTCAAGGTCTCTTGGGCAGGCAATGGGTTAATCCCATCTGTTAGCAAAAGCAAATAATTTATTGTTCCATTATGCTTCAGGGTGCTAGTGACCTAGGCCTTACTAGGTTGATAGATGGAATACCTTAAGATAGTTGCAAAAAATTCATCACAGACAGAGCTCAGGTGTGGCTCTAAACCAACATACTGGCTGGGGATTTCTGGGATTTGAGAATTGAGTTGAGAAACATGCTCTAAACCAGGATTTATTTAATGTCCGAGTTCATACCATATATAAGTCACATTTAATTCCTGACTACAAGAACAAACATATCCTAGCAGTTTTCTCAGCGGTGATATAGAAGAAGATGATTTTCATTCCTCAGCAGGAAATCTAGTTTTGAATTTCCTGGTGGCCTCTTTTCCCCAAGAACTAATCAACCCAGGCTGCGCTTTTGGACTTCAGCCAAGGCCAATCTGATAAACAGGAGGAAGTATTGGGCTGATCTTGAAGGAAATGTAGGTCTGCTTTGATTTCACAGCTCCTTCATTGCATTTTGGGCCGGAGTGGATTATGGGGGTGGAGGCTTTGCATGTCTGCAGGAAGAGCTGACATTTGGGGGTAGGACCAAAGCAAGACACTGACACATGCCAGAATACCCAAAAAGCAAACAAACATAAAAAACACCTATACTTAAAAGCAAAAACAAATAACTTTTCATCAATCAAGACCACACCAAGACAGTATTTCTCAATCTTAGCAACTTGTGAGATGTCTGGACTTCAACTCCCAGAATTCCTCAGCAAGCATGCTGGAATTCTGGGAGCAGGAAGTCCAGACATCTTCAAATTGCCAAGGTGGAGAAACATCACACAAAGGGCTAGACAAGCCGATCTAGAAGACCAAGATCACATGCCCTAGATGAGGAGTCTCTAACCTTGGCAACTTGAAGACTTGTGGACTTCAACTCCGAGTTCCTCAGCCAGCAAAGCTGGCTGAGGAATTCTGGGAGTTAAAATCCACAAGTCTTCAAGATGCCATGGTTACAGATCCCAGCCCTTGATCACAAACTATCCTACCTCACAGGGTTGTATCCTGCCACAATTACTCATGACAGGAAGAAAGTTAATTGCATGCTTTAGAAAAAGATTCGGCTGTGAGAATCATAACCTGCGGAGGCGATTGTTATTTTCCAGGAATGGAAGTGACGCAATACCTGTCCAAGGATTCTGAGAATGAGGTCATACCTCTGGAAAAATTAATCATAAATTCCTCGTTGTCCTTATCGTTATTTTTTAAGCTACAGCTAAAAAAAGACCTGAAGTACAATATACCGGTAATTTGCAATATTCTACTACTGTGGTGATGGCGAACCTATGGCACGCCTGCTACTACTTGTAGCTATCTACTTGTCCTACTTGCCAGCTTCTTTTCATTGTGGACATGCCGGCCAGCTGGTCTTGGCGGGTGCCGGAAAATGGCCCGAAAAACAGCCAAAAAAAAACACCAAACAGGCCGTTTTTGGGCTGTTTTCCAAACTATTTTTGGCTCAAAAAAAACAACCTGAAAAATGGTTCTGAAAATGGCCCAAAAACAGGCATGTGTGTGCCAGTCAGCTGGTCTTCGGGTTTCTGGTGCTCCGGCATGCGTGAAGATCAGCTGGCTGGCGCAGAAACCCAAAGATCAGCTGGCTGGCGCACTCTAGCACACATACATGCGCCCACATTTCGGTTTGGGCACTCGGTGTTGAAAAGGTTCACCATCACTGCACTACTGCATAGTCAGGGATCCTTTTTGCTCATTTCAGATAGAGTACACCTACTGCTTGCTGTCATTCTCACAAATGTTTTACCATGGCTAAGGCAATCAGCCACCTCCTCATGAATGTATCATGGTGATAAACAATCTATGGTTTACTGAGCCCCTTCCTCCTTCAGGGCATCCTGCAACTGAGCCGCGGTGTGGCTCAGGCTGTAAGAAGCCTGTTATTAAACACAGCTGCCTGCAATTACTGCAGGTTCAAGTCCCACCAGGCCCAAGGTTGACTCAGCCTTCCATCCTTTATAAAGTAGGTAAAATGAGGACCCAGATTGTTGGGGGTGCAATAAGTTGACTTTGTATATAAATATACAAATAGAATGAGACTATTGCCTTACACAATGTAAGCCGCCCTGAGTCTTCGGAGAAGGGCGAGATATAAATGTAAATAAAAAAAAAAACTTCCGGGCCTTTTTTAGATTTCCCAAAAAAACCCCCCAAAAAAACCCAACCAAAAAAACCAAAACAAAACCCAGCCATAAACTTCTTTGGCAAAGGATTAAAAAAGCACAAATCAGGGAAAAAAAACCACCATTACATCAGGAATAACACTGGCTTATACAGGGAAGCCCTCTTTTTCCGCCTTTCAGACAATTTTTCTGGATGAGTAACAACAAATCACACCAATTCTAGTCTGCCTGAGGAATTCAGCATACGAATCCAATTAAATCATTCAGAAAAGTTCACTGCAACTTAAGTTTCTTTGGCAGCCTATTCATCTCAGTTGCCCAATGTCACGGTGCTGGAAATCCAAACGCAAGAGCAGCACGGCTGAAAACAAATGGCTAAACGTTCTAACTGAAATCAGACTCTCTTTAAACCAGGATTCCCCCAAACTCTTTTTTTCAACCCTGCATGCAACCCAGTGTCAGGCCTGGAAACCATACTAGACTTTAGGGTTCCAGACGCTGCCATATTTTTCCCCTGAGGGGAAGAAGTGGGGTTGAGGGGTATGGTAACATTCTTCAAGCGGTCAAGGTTGGATGGTGTTCACATCTGCAGGAGGAGTGGCGGGTTCGAATGAACTGGGAGAACGTGGGACCATGTGACCAGCAAAGGGGTTAGCGGGGTGGGACTCTTGGGGTTTGTATAACTGGGAAAAGAATCCGGAAGTTCAGTTTTGGAATTTCACTCATCGTGTGCCAGTTTCCTTATGCTAGTAAAGAACTCTGAAAGACAATGGCTTCTGAGTTTTTTTTATGCAGAAGAGGTTTTTCTGGAACCTTGACACCCAGTTCATCATCCCCTTTGAGGGGATTGTTCATCGACACCCCCACACCAAAACATTTATTACATGAAAACAACTTAATAAACAACAACTTTAATAGTACTACAAATAATAATACTGCTAATCCTCAACTTATGGCCATAATTGGGATACCAGAACTCCTGTCACTAAGTGAGACAGACGTTAAAGTGAGTCTCACCCAATTTTACAATTTTTCTTTTAGTGAATGTGGCTTCCCCCGCTGATTGGGGGAACATTCGCTAGGAAGGCTGATATTAATTATAAACCACCCAGAGTTACTTTTCAGGGTGAGATGAGTGGCATAAAAATTTAATAAATAAATGGGGATCACATGACACCCCCCCACCCCCAGGCCACTGCCTGAATTGTGATCAGGGGATGCTGTGACGGTTAAGTATGAAGAACAGTCGTAAGTCACTTTATTCAGTACTATCGTAACTTTGAACAGTCGTTAAACGAATGGTCGTAAGTGGAGGAATACTTATAATACTGTAACAAGAATAATACTGGATATTCCGTTGATGCTGCTCTAAACTCCTGCGGAATTAGGACAGTCCCAACATTAAGCCATCATTGACCCTGCCCTCTTTGCACATGCCCCTCCCAAGAATAAGACCCGCCCCAAGCCCCACCTACTGGAAGGACCTTCTGCCCTGCTCAGAGACTAGACAGCAAAAAACAGCTGGTTTCTCCACTTCCCTGAAAGACCGAGAAAGGTGGGGAAGGGGGACACAAGGAAAAGGACCCCAAAATCAGGTTTGTGAACTCACCGGTGGGCTTGCAGGTGGCTGCTTGGCTCGGACACTGGACCCCCATGTGCAAGGGCTGGTTAGCAGCAGCTGCCGTTCTTTCTGAGGTAGTGTGGTTGTTGAGATCCAGGGAAGGGGTGGACAAGGAGCACTGCGTCTGGCACCGCAGCTGCGTCAGCGACTGGGGCATGCCCTGGTAGTGCCGCGTGGCACTCAGGAGGTCGTTGAGGATCTGCAGGATGGTGCCGATGTCTCGGCGCGGCCGGCCGCTGCTGTCTTGGCAGTTGGGGTGCAAAGTGCCTGCAGGGTGGAAGGAGAAGTAGGAGAGGTTGTAGCAGCGCATAAAATCTATTTTTTGGGGGGGGAGAACAGCAGTATTGGTTTATAGCAGTGTTTTTCAACCTTAGGCACTTGAAGCTGTGTGTGGACTTCAACTCCCAGAATTCCCCGGCCAGCAGAGCCTCCTAAAATTCCCCAGCCGGCAAATTCAGAGCTGGCTGGGGAATTCTGGGAGTTGAAGTCCACACATAGCTTCAAGTGCCTAAGGTTGAAAAACACCGCTATATCTAATGTTTAATCTCTCTTGTGGCTTTTCCAACAAGCCAAGGTGCTAGTCCTGCAGGGGAAGGATCAGCAAACTTTCTTCTCTTTAAGGAGCCAGATCCTGCCCTTCCTTCATGTCTGTTAAGCACAGCCGACCCTTGTCCAAGGCTATTATTCAACTTTTTTGTAACAGAAGGCAATACATGCAACTATTTTTTTTTAAGCCAAGTACATTCGCCTCATGTTTCAGACTCTACAGAAAAAAGTTTTTTTTTTTAAAAAAAAGGATGAAAAGACAGTTTTGAAACCTGTAAAAGACTGCATTTATCATGGATGGATTATTGTGCGCTCAGGACTAATGGTGACCTTGAGCATTATTTTCTACAAGCTGAACGAGGTCTGCAGCCATCAGCAGACAATGAGTTCCACAGGTTGGAGCGGGAGGTTGAAAAGCAAAAAAATTCAATTAGCGTAAAGTAAGGACAACCCATCAGATATGGTTGCTGTATTTCCTGGGAGAGTATTGACCCAGGCAAAGCATTGGAAATTTAATTGGTTTCTTTATCTTATCCAGTATTTCTCAACTGTGGCGATTTTAAGATGGGTGGACTTCAACTCCCAGAATTCCCCAGCCAGCTTTGCTGGCTGGGGAATTCTGGGAGTTGAAGTCCATCCATCTTAAAATCGCCATGGTAACACTGATCGAATCAGAGAGAGCCCTGTGGAAGTCTGAAGCCTGCATGTATTACCTTCTACCCGCATTTCCTCTTATGGGGCAGGCACAGAAATGTAACGCAAGACGTACCAGAAAACGTTCCCGAAAAAACCCCAGGGGCGTGGTTAACAAAGCTTTCTATCACAGCGCCGTGTTTCCGGGTCCGAGAGGCCTGAGTGGGGCTGCTGCTGGGCGAACTTTTACTTCTTGAGGCGCAGTCTACCTGCAAAAGCCAAAGAACAAGATGCTAAGCAGGGCTGGAGATTTGCGTGAACCTTCCCAAACCCCATTTCAGACAAGGTGTCACGATCCCAAAAAGTCTGAAGCCAGTCTTCCTGCTCTTCTCAGGTGCCTTTTTTTTTTTTTTTTTGGAGGCAGATGGAAAAAAACAGAACAGGAAACCTGAAGCTCTAAGCTTCTTCCTTGCTGCTCTGTCCCCCTCGCCTCAGTCCAAGCGATGACTTAATTAGCCGGCAACTATCAGCTTCTGGCAGCAAACTAGCGAGCGTCTGCCAAGTGTCTCTGTTATCTCCCTTGATGCCGATGAGTCAAGCAGGAACAAACAGTACTTCAGCTCTAGTTAAGCAGTTGATTTGCTCGCCACGAAGTGGTATAGCAGCCCTTGCTGCTTTTATACCCTGTGGGATGTGGCTCCGTGACTCAGCACTTCCTAGGCCTGCCCCACCCCTGCTTCTGTTGTTCCCGCCTCTCCTGCCTACGAAACCTAGGGTCCAACCAAGCCTGATTGCCCTCAGCCGGGTCTGGAGGCGTGGCCTGGGGGGGAAGAGTCAGGGGACGGAGGCCTCGTTATCTCCTCCACCTGGCCTGTCTCTGGCTCCTGGAGCTGAGCCAGGGAAGCCGGTGCTCCAGAGGTAAGTCCTGATGGCTCTTCCCCCTCACTTTCCGAGTCACTTTCTGGCAGGGACCCCAGCTCGGGGGGCGCAGACACAACCCTTGGACAAAGATGACGGTGGGCCAGAAACCTTGTGATGTTCATCTTCAAGGACAGCATCTTCATGAGGCTCCCCTCCTCTGAGACATCTGGAGAGGAACCTAATTTTCCTGCTCCTTGCCAGAAAGATATTTTTATTAAGCAAAGGCTACTCTTTGTTTTTCCTTCTCCTTCCGGATCAATTTTCCTTTACACATGAAAGGTCTCAGTCCCCAAACTCGCATGAAAAAGGACCAAGTGGCAGAGTTGTTGGGATACGAGATGGCCGGCAAATACATTTTATAAATAAATAAACGATGAAAACGGGGAAGACTCTTTTCTACAAACCTACAAGGTTTGGAGAGTTGCGGCCATCCCATCCCAACCCAATCGAATTTGGTGGCGCCTTCCTGATATATTGGGACTGCATTTCCCAGAATTCTGAGGCAGACCTCTTAAAATGGTGGGCTGGCTGGGGAATTCTGGGAACGGTGGAACTGCAGGTTTGAAAAGGGCGACTGAGTCCAGAGTACACTTACAGACCACACAACTTACGAAGAGCAATGCCTAGCTATGAATCTCTAGGAGGGAGATTATGTCACAAAAAATTGTGTGTGTGTCAAAAGAACCTGGATTATAAGGTGATTTCTCAACCATATGCCTAGGCTTACAGTGCGGATGCAATAGAATCACTTGGCAGTGAGATGGTTAGCATGTACATTTTAATAATAATAATAATAATAATAATAATAATAATAATAATAATAATAATAATAATAATAATAATAATAATAATAATAATAATAATAATAATAATAAAGCTGCTCCAACTTTCTCGTGAGATAAAAAGCTAACAAATACAGAGAGTTAAGACTCTCCCTAATCCTGGCCCCAGTTCCTTCTCTTCTCTGCCTTGCATCCATTAATGATAAAAAGTAAAATGCTAAACCTTTTTAAAAATCCAGAAAGCAATGCATCACAATTGCTCATAGCAGAAATCTCCCAATGCATGTAGGTATTATTTTTCGGTTTACGGGAAGGTGGAAGGAGACCTAATGACTAATTCTACCCCTTGTAACCTGTTTTATTTATTATTTTTTACAAACAATTCAAGGTGGCAAACATTTCCAACACCCCTTGAGGTGGGCTGGACCAAGAGTGAGTGACTGGCCCAAAGTGATCCAGCTAGCTTCCATGCTAAAGATGGGACTAGAACTCACAGTCACTAGGTGATTGGCTCGAAGTCACCCAGAGAGTTTTGAGGCCTAAGCTTTGCTGGCTGAGGAACTCTGGGAGTTGAAGTCCACAAGTCTTAAATGAGCCAAGTTTGAAGACCCCTGGACTAAACTAGTATTCTCTGTTTCCTGGTGATTGGCCCGAAGTCACCTATTTGATTTTCATGCCTAAGGCTGAACTAGAACTCTTTGTCTCCTGGTTTCAAAGCTAACGCCTTAAAAGCTGCCATGGGTCAGGACTCCACACCAAAAAGTCAGGCTTCATCCTTTCTGCTCGTGCTCAACCCTTGTTGGTTTCAACACCCCACCAAGCATCCCAGGACTGACCTCTGAACATGAAGACATGACGCTGCCGCTCCCCCCTCCGTTGACCGTCTGTGCGCTGGTCCCGTGTGAATGGAACATCCCTGCCGTGACGGGGGTCGGGTTAGCGGTGGTACAGTAGAGAGGCATAGTCTGCATTGGCGATGGAGAAGCAGCAGGACTGGGCATAGGGCTTGGTGGGCAAGCGGGTGCCGTGGGGAGCCGGGCAAAAGTCGGGGAGGAGGTGGGAGTGCTCCCAGGAAGGGTGCGGCAACCGGAGGCAGCTGGTCCAGCCGCCGACACCGGCGTAGGGGCCGTGGCGCCTCCAGCTTGTTCTCCGCGGCTGGCAATCACGTGGCGGTGCTGGAGCTGCCCGCTGTTCTGCTGAGCTGCCAGCTGCAGCTGGACAAACATCATGTGATCGCCCACCCGCAGGGCAAGGGTCAGGGGTGACCTCCCGGACAGGAAGTCGTTTACCTGGAAAAGAGAACAGCAGGTGGAGTGGTTAGATCAGATGGCTGATTTTAAGCCAGGAGTTTCAAACTGGGCACAAACTTATTCCTGGATCCCCCAGACAAGTGGTAGATGGAAATTAGTGCTACCTGGGGCAGGATTAGATTAAATTAAACAAATAATTAAACCTTAAGTTACAACACTACACCCGCAAATGCTATAGAGGCAGTCCTTGACTTATGACCATTCACTTAGTGATATTTCGAACTCACCACTGATCTGAAAAAAGGCATTTGCTACTCAGAGTTTTAGACACCCCCCTCCCACCAGACAAGTGGTAGATGGAAATTAGTTTGAGACCGTCAGACTCTGTCCACCATCGCATGACCAAACCTTGGGCACTCAACCGAGCCACATTTACATCCATTTGCAATGTCGAGCAGTAATATGACTGTGTTTTAGAATGTTTTTCCAAAAACCGACACTTAACTTCTAGTGTTCAACAAAACCGCACCTATAGTGAACCACTGGTTCGTTTAACGACAGTGAAATTTGCTTTATGACTGCAGCATTTGCTTAACAGCTGCCACAAAAAAAGTCATAAAATCAAGTTGGTCCCAGGACGAACCCGTTTTATGACTGTCGTGACCTACTACCATAATGGGGAGACTCCATTGTGGTCGTAGGTCAAGGACCAACTGCACCTGAAAATGTGTCTAAAATTTCTTGGTCCTTTCTTAGGAGACAGGGGGCTTTGGCACTCTATGCTCTATGCTTAACGGGCCTGTGGGAACACTTCATCATTTGCTATGAAAAGCAAATGTAGTATTAGTATTTTTTATTATTTCAGGTTGTCTTTGGTGCAGGGGTCTCCAACCTTGGCATCTTTAAGACTTGTGGACTTCAACTCCCAGAGTTCCTTCGCCAGCAAAGCTGGCGGAGGAAATCTGGGAGTTGAAGTCCACAAGTCTTAAAGATGCCACGGTTGGAGACCCCTGCTTTGGTGCACTGCTAGCATAATCATCAAACTAAGAGACGCATCACCCAGATATCTTAAAGTTGCTGTTATTGCGTCAAGGCTTGCCTTGATGCAGCGAGATTGGTGACAATAAACAAATAATAACATAAAATGAAAAAGGGTTCAAGAAAACACAAGCCCCTGGTCAAAGTTGTCTTTCTAGACCAGCGGTGGGGAATTAAGGCCCCTTGATGACCTGTGGACTTCAACTCCCAGAATTCCTGAGCCAGCCGGCTCAGGAATTCTGGGAGTTGAAGTCCACAGGTCATCAAGGGGCCTTAATTCCCCACCCCTGTGAGTGGAGAACAAGAGGCCAAAAGAGAATTAAAGATGTTTCTCTTTTCCTTGATTTCTCTGGCAATGCCCAGATTTAGAGACAGACCATGATATACCCCACAGAGCCTTCAGAACAGGAGGGGGCCTAGCAAATGGAAACTTCCTAGGAAATACCAGAGCAGTCAATATTTGCTGAACCAGATGGGGCCTGTAGTTGAAGGGTGGCGGGTTTTTTTTTGTTTTTTTAGTAAAAGAAAACAAAAAAATAGGCAGAGCTGGACTGGCAAGCTGTCTTTTGACATCAGAACTGAGGTATTACAGAAGAGGAGAAGCCATCTTCAAACCAAACTTTTCATAGGGCGGCCTCCCCAAATCTGGGGAGGGGGAAAAGGCCACAAGGGCTGACTTGGGCACCGAGGGCTGATGCTACTGGTATGGATGCGTCCCTCTGTCTGTTTATCTATCTCTTTAGGCACTGCCACCCGTTGTGTAAAGGGACTGGGAAAAGTATGCCGAAAAGGGCTTTGGCACCATCCAGCCAGTCCTGATCCCGTCTGCATGCAAGCAAGCCAGCCTTACAGCAGTTGCGCCACTTTTTCCAACCCTACGTGCACCCAGCAAGCGGCTAGATCTCATGGAGGACGCCACGTCCTTCAGCAGCGCCACGCACACGAGAGAGAGAGAGATGGAGGACAAACAAGGACCACAAATGATGCACGAGCCCTCTGGAAGGTGCCAGATGGCAACCTCCGGCTTCCGAAAAAACAAAGCAGACCGAGAAAAAAAGGACCTGGCCCGCCTCGTTGACGGAGAATCACCCGTCTGCACGCAACTCCCTTGCTTCCTGTCAATGCGCCGATCAGCAACAAACATCCCCCCCCCATCTCATCTTCCTTCGCCTCTGCAAAAAACGTCAGCAGAATGAGAGCGGGGGGGGGGCGGGGGGGGCGGGGGGGAGAGAGAAAGGAAAAGGAAAGGCGGCCGGATTATGCAAGTTATCCATGCCTCCAGCTCAAAGCACCCGTTGCAAAACCTTCTCTCACTTCTGCCTTTCTAGCCTTCCTCTTCCCCCTCCCCCCCCCCCACAACCCTTGCGCCTCACTGTGAAGACGGAAGCACGGAGGATGGGAGGGAGGGTGGGAGGGTGGGAGCTCGAGGAAGGTGGCGGCCGGCCGGCCGTGCACAGCAGAGCATCTACAGGAGGAAGAGGTGGGTGGGGAGGTGAGTTTCGGACACTTCGAAGGTAGGAAAAAAAATTGGGGTGGGGGAAGCAAGCAAAGCCACTTGAGTAGGACTTTTGAAGAAAAGAAACTCTTTTCTAATATACATATAAAACAGAGTGGGAGGACGCTAGAGAAAAACCTAAGTCCTATTCTACCAAGAGGTCGTCTGAGCATGTGCAGAGGACACCCTTCCTTGCAAAAGGAAGGGGGATTGCATAATTTACACCTCTGCTCCTTCCTTTCCATGTTATTATCCCAACTTGAAAGGTGCATGCTTTTTTGAGATTCAAGGACTCAAAGCACCGCTTAATTTCTGGGTAAGCAATAATCCTTCTTTAAACAGACCGACTTCCATTACTCCCCCCGGGCTTTAAAATCCACAGCAAGGTTAATCACAAAGGATTGCAGGATCCAGTAAGGTCTTTTGCAATACTTAACCAGGAGTGGAGCCTTCATTTACAGGAGCATTCTATCCCCGAACGCTAAGCAGATGCTTAAAGAGAGATGAGGCTTTTCAAAATACGTCAAGATGGATGGAAGACTCTGGGAAGTCAAATGAAGCCGAGATCACAAGCAGCATCAAGAGTTTAGATTTCCTTGTGGATCTAAAAGGCATTAATGGGAGTAGAACAGTGAACCCTAAACTCGATCCCAATAGGGTGCGGAATCGCGATGGAAAAAAAAATATATCTCCAATTTGGCGCTCCTGCAGGAATGCCAGACTACAATGCCCATTGCCCTTAGCCGGTCAGCAGAGTTGATGGAAATAATAATCCAGTACAACTTGGGGGCACCAGGTTGGAGAAAGCGATTCCCAAATTCTATTTTCTGCAATCCAAATCTTCATATTTTTTTTTTATTAAGTGCCATCAATGCTTACGGTAATCTATCTCTCCTGTGCTTACACAAGGGGAAAATGGGCCCAAAACAGCCTTAAATGGGACCGGCAGATTAAAGTGTCAAGGAGCTAACAAAGACCCCCCCCTCAAAAAAAAAAGTACCCCCATGGGCTGCAGCCCTTGGAACAGTAACTGGGGATACCACTGTTGGTCTGCGCCAGCCAGGAGATTCCTGGGCCTTAAACCTCAGGTCTCCAACACTGGTTACCCTGAAAGTTGGGAGCATCAGTTAAAACCTTTATTTTAAAAAAAATAAAATTAAAAAAAATCTGCAGCCTTTTCTTTATGCTACCAGTCACGAAATCCCTGATCGGCCGGAGTCACAAAAGGCTCCCTTAACCAGCAGGCTGCCTTGCCTGCAGTCACGACATTCGCACTCAGCTCCCCGTGCGCAAGGCGCCCGCCCGCCCCCACTGGCGGCATCTCAAGACCGCTGGGCACCCACCCAAGACGCAAAAGTGGTTAAAAAGAAAGAGAAGGGAGGGAGGAGGGAGCTCCTTTAAGGAGAACAAGAGCACCAGCTGCACAAAGACCCCTCCCCCTCCCCCCCCTCTCCATCTTCATACATGTATGCATGTCGTTTTGATGTGCTTCGGCCCTCTCCCTCCCTTCCCCTCCCTCTCTGGAATTCCCTCTTCTTGGTGCCTGAATGCAAATCATTCCTTTGTTCTCCCAGCACAGATGGTAATTACCATATGCAAAAAAAAAACACAAAAACCACACACCACCAGCCAGAACGGTTTGATTGACTGGGGGGGGGTCCTTGGCTGGGCACCCCCCTCCCCCTCCCCCCCCATTTGCTCTCAGCGCTTCTTTGTCTCCTTGGTTGCCAAACAGCACAGATCTTATTAAAAAATAAATTTCAGAATGGGAAGCAGGTTAGGATACCGGGAAGGGGAAAAGCCCAGGGTTAGGTTTCCAGACTGCCTCCTCCTTTTTCCGGATCTTGGACAAACTGCAGCAGGGGGCCCGCCTTGCAGGGAAGGCTGCCAAGGGAAACAGCCCCTCCCCCCCCAGCAGCCACCCCACACAAAGGGGAAAAGGCACGGCCGACTTTTAAGGGGTCTGGAACTTCCAACTCCCCCAGAATTGCTGGGGAATTCTGGGAGTTGAAGTCCCAGACCTCTTAAAACAGGGGTCTCCAACCTTGGCAACTTTAAGCCTGATGGACTTCAACTCCTAGAATTCTAGGAGTTGAAGTCCATCAGGCTTAAAGTTGCCAAGGTTGGAGACCCCTGTCTTAAAAGTTGCCAAGGTTGAAAAAAAACAACGGCTCAAGATCCACCCAAATCTTCTTTCTCCAATCTAAGCCAAAGGAGCTTAAAAGCTCCTGCCTCCAAACCCAGAAGGGATCACGGAAATCTCTCCCAAACAATCTGCCCCAAGACTTGAACCTCACAATCCCCCCTTTCCACACCCCAGCACAGGAACTAAATCCAGATCGCTCGGAGATCTCGCCTCCTGCTTCTGGAGAGCTAGCCATCTTAAGACCTCCATCCGTTCCCCCCCCCCCCCCACACACACTTCCTTGCCCGCTTGAGGATCAGGCTGGCATCTTTCTCTCGGACCGTGCCAAGAAGGGGAAGGAGGAAGGAAAGAGGAAAATCCTTCCCATCCCTTCTGGTCTCATCCAGATCCCTTTGACGTCAAGAGACCAATCTTCGGTTAGCCCCCAGACACCTCTCCCCTCCTTCTTTTGTGGGATGACTCACTCAGCCTCAGCGTCAGCCCCCCTCCCCCCACAAAAAAAGTGGAACACTCCGTGACCAGGCCCTGGCGTGCCACAGGATTCTTGGCAGCACCAACGTGTCCTTTCCAAAGATGCTCGCCTCCCCCTCTTAAGGACACGGGATGGATGAGCAGGGAGGGGAAACGTTGTCACCTTCGCTTCCAACACCCCACAATTTGCACACCAAACCTTGGGAGGCTCAAAGAGGTCGCAAAATGGGAGCCTCTTCTGTCCGGGGCAAATCAATAACCAGCCTGGTTTGATTCAGGCAGCCCTTTAAGGAGGGACCTCCAAAGATATCTAGACCACCCTCTTGCTTGGCGTAATGTCCACTAAAACACTATGGACCCCCAGGCTACCCAGCCTGGGGTTTTGAAAAGGGGATATGCCGCGTATCAACCTAGAGTTTGACCGCTCTTAGCTTCAACAAATCCACCCTAATCCCACACCAGGCTTTCATTCTCTGTAGGTATAATTCCCAAGATTTTCATGCAGAACGGGGTGGGGTGGGGTGCTAGAGATCATTTAAAAAGGCCCATCTGAGGAGGATTTGGGCTGCAAGAGCAGAGTTTCAGAAGAGAGAGAAAAAGCACAAATGATAATAATCACCGAACTGGAAAAATAAGTCCTTGAGGTCATCTAGTCTGACCCCCTGCCCAAAGGGGAGAGAATGTCAAAGAACAACTCTGGGCCTCTTCAGGAAAGGAAAGACAACTCCTTTCAGAGACAGGCATATTGAAAAACACTGGGAAGCCTTTACAAATGTAAAAATATTTTTTTTAAAAAAAAACACCTTTTTCCTATTGATCAGATTCCTGCCCTATAACTAAAACAGAACAGGTCTTGTTTCTCTTAGGTGTGACAAACTCTTTAAACGTTTGGACACACATACTCATAGCCCTTTCATGCTTTCCTCCCCCCACCCCACCCCTCCCCTGCCTTGCCAACATATGTCGTCCTCCACTTAGGATCACCTGTTCCAACTACCATTTGAAATTATGACGGAACTTGGGGGAAAAAAAACCCACAGTGATTTATGATCAGTCATCACACCACCGCCATGTCCCAACAGTCGCATAATCACAATTTGGGAAGTTGGCAACCGGCATATTATATTTACAACCGTTGCTGTGTCCAGAGGTCATGCGGGTCACCATTTGTGACCTTCCCAACAAAGCAAAACCAATAGGGAAGCTCGATTCTCTCTCTTAACAGCCGGAGGATGGGGAATTCTGGGAGTTGAAATCCAGACATCTATAAAGTTACTGAGATTGAGAAACGCTGCTGGGGGGGTGGCGTCTAATCAAAGAGGAAGAAAATCCGGAGCAAAGTTTCATTGAATTAGAAAACAAAGTCCAAGCTTCCAAAACCAAGAGAGATAAATTCAGATTAGACTCCAATTTTTCTCCTCCCCCCCCCCCACCGCCACCTCCGTGGCATTCAACCACGCCTGGCCTAAGTTAACCGTGGCTTCTTTCCGGGCTGTGGGTGGTGGCATTGTAAACACAGAATGAGCTGGGCTTGATAATCTCCTTGGCAGCAATGTGCCCGGCTTCATTTCATAACCAGGAATGCCCTCCGGTCTCAGATGATACCCCCCCTACTCCACCCCCGATCCCAGCATCCACAGCCAGGAGAAACAATGGGATTTGTAATACAACCGGGAAATCAGCAGGGGCTACTGGTTGTTTCTTAAGTTGAATAAATGGGGCAAAAAAGAAAGAGCCCTCCTAAGACAGGGGTCTCCAACCTTGGTCCCTTTAAGACTTGTGGACTTCAACTCCCAGAGTTCCTCAGCCAGCTGGCTGAGGAACTCTGGGAGTTGAAGTCCACAAGTCTTAAAGGGACCAAGGTTGGAGACCCCTGTCCTAAGAAACCCTTCTTGCTTTTCTTCTTATCCATCCCTTGGTGGGGCTGAGGGATTCTGGGAGTTGAAGTCCCACAAGTCTTAAAAGTTGCCAAGTTTGGAGAACCCCTGTTTTTAAAGTATCAGCCATGGGTTGTGGGGGGGAGGGGTCAATAAAAAAAATAAATAAAGCATTTTTACTAGAGGTGGGTGGGTTTAATTCCAAAAGTGTCTTTCCATTTCCCTTTGAAATGTTGACCCATAAAACATCTGCATGTGTCTCGTTGGCCAGTGAGGACCCAGAGGTTAGGAACAAAAATGGTACTGGCAACTTTTAGTTTTTTGTAATGCTTCTTCTACTCCCCCCTGTACAATTTCTTGAGAAATAAGCCATGCCAAGTCCTTTCCAAAGCCCAGAACTGTTACAGCAGGGGTCTCCAACCTTGGCAACTTTAAGACTTGTGGACTTCAACTCCCAGAATTCCTCTGCCAGCAAAGCTTGTGGACTTGGCAACTTTTAAGACTTGTGGACTTCAACTTCCAGAATTCCTCAGCCAGCAAAGCTTCTGGGAGTTGAAGTCCACAAGTCTTAAAGTTGCCAAGTTCGGACACCCTTGTGTTACAGATCAATTCACAGACCACTGTGCCCGCTCATATCGTCTCTTCCCTCCTCATTGCTTCTTCCTTTCATCTCCTTGCCTTTCAGAATGTTAACTTTAAAAAAAAAACTTCCTGCTTTCAAATATTATTGATTCATAAACTCATAAGGCTGGAAGGGACCTTAGAGGTCTTCTAGTCCAACCCCTTGCTCAAGATGGAAGCCACATCAAACCCCACTGCCATAAATTGCCCTTTCTTTTGGCTATCCTCGTCTCGTGGGCCCGTTCTCGCTCCTGAAAATATGCTAGGGTGTGTGTGCAAAGAGGAAGGAATGCGCCAATAACAAAGGCAATTTAATCAGAGCCCGAGCTGTCACAAACAGAAGGCCAGCTAGCAAGTCACTCTTCCCCACTCTTTAGTATCCTTCCCTCCCCCAGCCTCATTATCTATTTCCTCCAAAAGGTCTCTGTATCCCATCCAATCCTTCCTTTTCTGCAGTCTAAGTACAATAAACTTAACTGACTTCCGTAGCCCTCCTTCCACCCTCCCTCTCTTGTCTGTCAACTGGATGCAACCGTGATCCTGCCCCCCCTCCTCGCCCCTCAAGGGAACTCTGCAATCCCTTAACATCTCTTGCAACTCAATGGTTTTTTTTTTAATTGCAAAAGAACAGGAAGGGATGTTATGTTGGGTTAAAAAAAAATTAGAAGAGTCACATGCAACAAGGGAAGGGGCAGAATTAAGTGAAGGAAAAGTGGGAAGGGAAGAAGCCTTTTCTGATGTGTTTAGAGTAGAGTAGAGCAGAGTAGAGTAGAGTAGAATAGAATAGAATAGAACTGAGTAGAGTACAGTAGAATAGAATATGGAATGGAATAGAATAGAATATGAAGTAGTAGAGTATAGTAGAGTAGAACTGAGTAGAGTAGAGTAGAGTAGAATAGAATAGAGTAGAGTAGAGTTGAGTAGAGTAGAGTTGAGTAGAGTAGAGTAGAATAGAGTAGAGAACAACAGAATTGAATAGAGTAGAGTAGAGTAGAGTAGAATAGAATAAAATAGAAAACAGAGTTGGAAGGGACCTTGGAGGTCTTCTAGTCCAACCCCCTGCTTAGGCAGGAGACCCTACACCACTTCAGACAAATGATTATCCAACATTTTCTTAAAAGATTCCAGTGTTGGAGCAACCACAACTTCTGGAGGCAAGTTGTCCCACTGATTAATTGTTCTCACTGTCAAGACATTTCTCCTTAGTTCTAAGTTGCTTCTCTCCTTGATTAGTTTCCACCCATTGCTTCTTGTCCTGCCCTCAGGTGTTTTGAAGAACAGCTTGACTCCTTCTTTGTGGCAGCCACTGAGATATTGGAAGATTGCTTTGCTAAGGGGGGGAGAGGAGGAGGGCTGGGGACAGAAGTGAAGGATGCAAAGCTTTTCAGAGATAGGGAGGAGGAAATGAGCAAACACGCAATTAAAATGCAAGGACTGTTGAGACAGCCTATGCAAGAATGTTAAGGGAGTTCCGCTTCAATAGGGGGTGAGGGAAGTAAACCTTGATTCCTATAGCTATTTTCCCAGGATGGAGATAGCTAAGGAATAATGCTATTATCTGGCTGGAGAAAACCCTATTTGTTCAAAGCTCCTTGGCGAAGCAACTTTTCCAAAAGACTTCCTTAAATAAACCGGCCTTCGCCAAACTCCACATTTGTGATCAAGCACACCATGAACCTTCTCATTCATAATACAGGTAGTCCCCGACTTACGACCACAACGGAGCTAAGTGAGACATTGGTTAAGTGAGCTTTGCCCCACTGTACGGCCTTTGTTTGCCGCACGATTGTTAAGTGAATCCCTGCCCTTGTTAAATGAGTCATGCGGATGGTGAAGTGAATCCCGTGGACTTTGCTTGCCGGGTGGTTTGCAAAAGCCTGACCCCGGGACATTGCAACCGTCGTAAGTACGAGTCAAGTCACCAAAGATCTGAATGTGGGGTCACGTCACCGTGGGGGAACGCTGTGATGGTTGCAAGTGTGAAAAAGACAAGTCGTAAGTCACATTTGCCCTGTGATGTTTTCACTTCGAATGGTCATTAAATGAACTGTTTTTAAGTCGAGGACTACCTGTTATCCATTCATCGCTATAATCGATCAGTGGAGATAGATCTAGAGGAGTTAAAAATCAGACAGATTTGGAGGTGGGTTTTTTTTTTTTTTAAGAGTTAAAAACAGAGTCTAATGACCGAAGATCAGGAAGGATGAGCAAAGACAACAGAAATTAAAATCAAGTGGAAGTTGCTTAAGTCAATCTGTCTACAGTTCTGCAAAGGAGAATCAAAACAGAATTAGAGCACCCTGGGCTCCCCAAATAGAGAGCGCAAGAACCCAGCCAAAAACTTAAAGCACTCAACTAGCATGGAGGAGACAACCAACTCAACGGGCCTGCTCTCTTACTACAACTCCCAGAGTTCCTCTCTTAGCACGCTACCTGGGGAATTCTAGAAACTCTTGGCATACAACTAGGGCAGGGGTGTTCAAACTTGGCAACTTTAAGACTTGTGGACTTCAACTCCTGGCAAAGCTGGCTGAGGAATTCTGGGAGTTGAAGTCCACAAGTCGCCAAGTCCACAAGCTTTGCTGGCTGAGGAATTCTGGGAGTTGAAGTCCAGAAGTCTTAAAATTTGGACACCCCTGAACTAGAGTATCAAGTAGAGGATAGGTTTTTTTTATTACTATTATAATAATAAATAAAAGTATAACAGAACTGAATAATAAATACAAGAGAAGAGCAACTACTTAGATAGAAGGGAAATGGGCTAAACCCACCAATCTTCCCATGGACTAGAATCTTGACAAGAGATCATTTTGCTTTGTTTCTGACAAATTTAGACTAAGAGGAACCAATCCTGGTGTCCTCTCAATGTTTTGCTTTGTGGCCTGAGGTGCCAAACTACTTGGGACTCCTAGGAATTGTAGTCCAAACTTCTACAGCAGTGTTGCTCAACTTCAGCTGCTGGAGTTCTGGGAGTTCTGGGATCTTTTTTTTGTAGGGACTCCTGCATCTCTCTTTCTCTTAAACATGGAAGAATTGGCCCAAACAAGAGTCTTTAAAAAAGAGAACAGACAATTTATCGGTATCTACCTGAGTCGCATCTTACCTGAGTTTCAGTTAAACTTTCTAATGCTTGCATCACCGACTGTTCTGGCCTAGATGCTTGAGACTGTGGAAGAAGAGAAGAGAGGAAGTTTAGGTTTCTGAATTTCCTGCCCCCCCCCCCCGAGTGACCTTTTTAAGCCCCTAGAGGGCTAAAAAAAAAACACCCCCAAAAACAACTTACCATCAAGCCAGCTTCCACCGTGGGTACCAAAGTCAGCTTGCTCCCTTCTCCGACCCCCAAATCTTGCAGCTTGCCTGAATTCAGACGACTGGAGGAATTGGAAAAGCAAGGAACAGGAAAGAAAAAAAAAGTGAAGACTTTTAAGTTTACAAGGTCAGAAGGAGCCACACCAATGCCCAAAAAAAACCCCAAAAAACAAAAAACACTTCCTCAAACATTTTTAAAGAACTGCAACTGCTATAAAGGCAGGAAAAGGAAAAGAAAACAAAAACCAACAAACAAACAGCATGGGGTTGCTAAGGAGGTTGTGATTAAAATAAATAAATAAATAAATAAATAAATAAATAAATAAATAAATAAATAAATAAATAAATAAATAAATAAATAGAGGGCTGCTGTTGCTTTTATTATTATTAAAATGGTTTCCCGGGGCCAAAATTAGTTCTTCTGATCTCTAATAAAGAGGCAGCCACCAAGAGATCTCTCTCTTTTTTTTAATTTTTCATTTTCTCCCTCCCACCAAACAGGCGCTCCACTTTCCTCTCCTTATGTAAACATAATATTATAAGTCTGTCTCTTCCCTCTGCTGCCCCCAGGAGAGAGAAGGGCTGTGATTCTGCAGGCATTTCTCCAAGATGGGGGGGGGGGGAGATCCCTTGCTTTTTCTAACTGACTACCAGTTCCAGACAATCCAATTGACAGATCTGGGAAGCTAAGGAAGGTTAAAAAAAAAGAGGGAGTGGGGGAGAAAAATCAGATAAAGAATCCCATCAGGAGCTATTGAATATTTTTGGTGGTTATTGGGTGGGTGGAGGGTCTAGAAGAAAGAGGCTTGAAGGTGGGTGGATTTTATTTTAATTTTTCCACTCTGATTCTCTCTAAAAGGATGGTGGGGAAGACAGCTTTGGGAACAGATCCCCGATTAAAAAAAAAAAAAAAAAACCCCGGAACCCGGCTCATCGTTTACCATTATTCCAAAAATCAGAATATTTCCCTAAAAAGCTGTGTACTGATAACTTTGAACTTCTTAATCGCCAGAAAGGCTGGGAGATTAAAATGACTTCATTTTTTTTTATTAAAAAAAAAAAGCTAGATTTGATAAGATTTTAGATCTTCTTTTAGGGTCATAAGCTCAGAGGGCTGGGAAAAGGAGTAAAGGAAGTGTGGGGGGGGCTTGGAAGATTTTGGGGCCCTAGTGCAGCCAAGAGAGTGGATTGTACAAAGACAAGGCTATTTTGCATCTTAAGGACTGATCAGTTCTGCATTCGCTGCTAACAAAGCTAAAGGGGGGGGTGGATTTACTTAAACAAAGAGAGTGGCTCAGACACTCCAGATAGCCCTGTCCTCCCCCACCCTCAAACCAAACCCTTCCCTCTTTCCCCCCCACTCCACCTCACAAAGGATATTCAAGTCAGCCCCAGCTAGCCGCCTCTGTGCCTCCAAGATTTCTCTAGAGATTCCACCCCCCCCCCAGGAAATGTTTTATTTATTTAAAAAAAAAGCAGTTAGAAGGTCTATGTAAGAGGTGGCCTGCACCCGTGTGCATGCAAGCGTGAATGTGTGTGTAGGTGGGCAATTTCTCTCTATGCACTTGCACGCTACCCAAATTCAACCTTCAGAACAAAGGACACCTCCAAGGGAAAGGAGACAAGAGGACAGAAAGGGAATCGGAAGCCCCAATAAATTTCTTTTTTTTTTTTGGAGGGAGGGAGGCGGGGGGAGGGAAGGGCTTGCTTAAAGAGGATTGTCTTTATTTTCCTAGCCTTCCTCTCTTCCTTCATCTTCAGCAAAGCTGCCAGCGCAAATTCTGACCCTGAGATCCGGATCAATAGATATTAATATTTCTTCCCCAGCAGTGAGAAAGAGTGGAGGTGGGGGGGTTAGGGGGAGGTTGAATGGGAAGGGGAGTGCCAACTCTTGCCAATTAAGACTACTCAGCATGTTATTTATGGGGAGGGGGGGCTACACGCCACTCTTTACAAACGCCTTCTGAGGTTTGTTTGGATGTTTTTTTTAAACAAGGGAATAAATGGAGGAATAAGGTATTTTGCAGAACCCTCCACAAAAGAGGTTCAAGCTATATTTTTTTCTCTTCTGCCTAAGTCCTCCATATAAACTCCCTCTGGCTATTTTATGATATATGCCTGGGTGTCAAAAATGAATCCTACCGCAACCCTCCCTCCCTCCCTCTCTCTCTATCACTCTGCTAAACAAATAATTCCCTCAACACTGTCAAACTATTTACTAAATCTGCACTACTATTAATCTTCTCATCGTTCCCATCACCAATCTCTTTCCACTTATGACTGTATGACTGTAACTTTGTTGCTGGTAATCCTTATGATTTACATTGAGATATTGACCGTCAATTGTGTTGTAAATGTTGTACCTTGATGAAGGTATCTTTTCTTTTATGTACAATGAGAGCATATGCACCAATCACACTTGGCCAATAAAAAATTCTATTCTATTCTGTAGAGATACATGGATTCTTATCTAAACGGTATTCCACAATTAGCATATTTCCAACATTTTTGGGGGGGGGGGTAAAGAAAAAAGAAAAGATATATAATGACAGGCATGCACCAAGGTTTCTGCAGGCGTTCACCCGCAATCCCCAAGAAAAAGTTGAAGGCAGTTAGTTGCAGGAGTGTAGCCTAGAGATTGTTATATGTTCTACTTTTCTCCATACACTTCGCGGGAAGTTTGGTAGGCTGCTGTTCCAAAACACCCAGAAAAAGCCCGGAATATTGCCCGAATCTCACCCGAAACCTCAAAGAGAGTCTCCCCCCCACCAGGTGCTAAAAGCAGCTAAAAACAGCTTTTAATTAAGGTCTCTCCCAATTTAAAAAGGAAAAAGAAAGAAAGAAACAGGTTAAAATGCTGACTTCCCACTATCTTCTAACACCCCCCCCCCAAAAAAGGTCTTTATTTCCAAAGGGTGAGAAATGCATGAAAGATTCCACACAGAGAGAGAAAAATAAAGAGACACCCACAAGGCAGAGACAGAAGAGTGAATACCTTTCTTTATGCAAGAGAGCCAGCCGCTCCTTGGGGACTTTAAGCCTCTGAGACAGCCTCCTCTTCAGACCTTCCACCGTCTCTTCCACGGGGAGAGAGAGCTCATACCGGGCCCCGGTGGTCGTGTGAATGAAAACATTCATAGGAGGGTCACTCTGGACGGTGTCGCAGGCTGGGGGTCCCCGGCTGCAGCTCCTGGGGGTGGGTTGGTGGTCCATTCGATTCACCTGGGTTGGGGGGGGAGGGAGGAAAGGGGGGAAGGAGGAGGAGGAGGCAGAGATGAGGCCACGAAGCTGGTAGACGAGGCTGCCCCGCAGACAAAGGAGGGCCGTTTCCCCCCGCCGCGCTTACACGACCCTGAGCGACCGACTCCGTCTCCTCTCTCCCTCTCCCTCTCTTCTTTCAGTCTCTCTCTTCTTTCTTTCTTTCTTTCTCTCTCTCTCTTCTTTCTTTCTTTCTCTCTCCCTTCTTTTTTTTTTCTCTCTCTCTCTCTCTCACCCACCCACCCCCATCCTTCCTCCGCCTCCCTCGGCCGGCCGCAAATTCAAGTACAACTAAGGTCTTCGGATCTCTCTCCCTCTTTTTTTTTTTTTTAAATTAAAGTTCCGCTCCGCCAAGTCTCCTTGCGCAGAGATCGCGGAGAAGGGGAAAGGGGCGTCTTTTGTCCTTTCACGACCCCTCTTCCCCCCTCTCGTCCCGAAAGCTCACTTATTCCTCCTCCAACCCCGGATTCTTAAGAGGGACAAAAAAAAAAAAAAAGGATAACGGGTTCTCCTAGATTTCCCCGCCCCCAACTCCATCCCACCCACACCCAAATAATACTATCTATCTATCTACCTTCTTAACCGAAATGCAGCAGGGGAGGTTTAAAAAAATAAATAATAATAATAATCGGGGGGGGGGGGGGAAGGAAAAAAAAAAAACCCAAAGGAGGAAAGAAAAGAAAAGCAAGACCCGCGCCGGGCTAGCTTGGCTTCCCCACCTGGGCTTTGAACCCGTGGCCAAACGCACGCACCCACCGAGCAGCGAAGCAGCCGGCTCCCGCCGCCGCGCCGCTGCTGCTGCCGCTGCCGGAGTCTGGTGTGAAACTAACCCAGTGCCGGGAAGACACAGGCGAAGGGAGGGGAGATGAAAGAGGCGGAGGAGGAGAAGAAGGAGGAGGAGGAGGAGAAAAAAAAAAGTTAGAATGTATCAACGTTCTAAATGGGCGGAGCGACTTTCCCCCTCCCCATTCATTCTTTACTCCTTTTTCTCTCTCTCTCTCTCTCTCTCTCTCGGCCAGAAAGCCAGCCAGCCCCGCCGCAGCCAATCGGAGCTCTCCTCCCCGCTCAGACGCCAGCCCGGCCGACCAATGGGCGTCGCTTCGCGGCTCTGCCCCCACGTGGAAGGAGACCGGATGCTTCGCCTCGCCGCCTCTTCTCTCCTCCCCCCCCCCCGCGCGCCCCGCCAGCGATCAAGCAAGAGTGGGCGGGGCTTTGAGTGCCAGAATGGAGTTTTTTCCTCCGCCCACACGCTTCTGCGAAGCCAGCCCCCGTATTTCCTCGCCCTCCGCCTTCCCCCCCCCGGCTCTTTTTTTTTTTTTTTTAAAGGGCCATTCATGATGTATTATTTCTACAACAAAGAGCTTGATAAAAAAAAGAAAAAGAAAAAGGGAACGATACGGCGTTTGGGAGTTTTGTTTTTTTCTTCTTTTCATCCAGACGGAGAAGATGCGTAGACTATAGAAAAACGGAGGGATCGCAATTCGGGGTGCGGAGGGTGGGGGGGGGGGAGAAATGCAATTAAAAGAGGCAGCAGGAGGGTTGATTCAAAACGTCACAATTCGGCTTTCTTAATTTAAATTGTTTGGCTTTCCCCCCCCCCCCCCCAAAAAAAAAATCGTGTTTTTTTAAGAAACGCTGCCGTAGCTTTTGCATGTATTCTTTTTAAGGCGGGATTTCATTTGGGATTTCTTATGATTTATACTGATATTGTTTCCTGATTGCTTAATTGTAGCCTATGACTATCATTAAGTGTTGTATCATTAAGTGTTAAATTTGTTCCGTATGACTATCATTAAGAGTACCTTGATGAAGGTATCTTTTCTTTTATGTACACTGAGAGCGTATGCACTAAGACAAATTCCTTGTGGGTCCAATCGCGTTTGGCCAATAAAGAATTCTAGTCTAGTCTAGTCTATCTCTACTCTTATTCCTTATTCTATTCTATTCTATTCTATTCTATTCTATTCTATTCTATTCTATTCTATTCTATTCTATTCTATTCTATCTCTACTCTTATTCCTTATTCTATTCTATTCTATTCTATTCTATTCTATTCTATTCTATTCTATCTCTACTCTTATTCCTTATTCTATTCTATTCTATCTCTACTCTTATTCCTTATTCTATTCTATTCTATTCTATTCTATTCTATTCTATTCTATTCTATTCTATTCTATCTCTCTTGGGCCGCGGTGTAGCTCAGGCTGTAAGAAGCCTGTTATTAAACACAGCTGCTTGCAATTACTGCAGGCTCGAGTCCCACCAGGCCCAAGGTTGACTCAGCCTTCTATCCTTTATAAGGTAGGTAAAATGAGGACCCAGATTGTTGGGGGGGCAATAAGTTGACTTTGTATATAAATATACAAATAGAATGAGACTATTGCCTTACACAATGTATGCCGCCCTGAGTCTTCGGAGAAGGGCGGGATATAAATGTAAATAAATGTAAATAAATAAAAAATAAAAAAATACTCTTATTCCTTATTCTATTCTACTCTACTCTACCCTTATTCCTTATTCCCTATTCTATTCTATTCTATTTTATTCTATTCTATTCTTTGGCTGTTAGGATTGATTCTTCTTTCAGCTGAAACAAATGCTGGGCTATTTACTCGCCCCTTCTTCTCGGGGAAGGAGCTTTGACTGTTCCCCAGAGCTTACTCAAAAGTAAATGTGACCCCTATTTATGTTTCCTACCTCCACACTATCTGTCTGGGCGTAAAAGAGGCGTAAAAACGGGCAGGAATCAACCAGATAACTTGAGCAGGCTAATTGTCGGGGTGGGGGGGTGGGGGGTGTTGGTAAGGAACAGGCGGGGCTAAAAACTTGAATGGGGCAACCCAAATAGTTAGCATGTTGTTAGTCACGATAGAATTAATAGAATAGAATAGAATTCTTTATTGGCCAAGTGTGGTTGGACGCACAAGGAATTTGTCCTTGGTGCATAAGCTCTCAGTGTACATAAAAGATACCTTCATCAAGGGACAACTCTTACAACACTTAATGATAGTCATAGGGTACAAATTTAACACTTAATGATACAACACTTAATGATAGTCCTAGGCTACAATTAAGCAATTAATACAAAATCCCAAAGGATTTCAATTGATCGAAGTCTCATTAAATGTGTTTTTTTTTAAAAGACGGATGAGAAAAACACAAACCCTGTACTCCTTGTTCTGTAGTAATCTCGCTTTTCTTTGGATAACTAGAAATGCTTCACACCTGAGAGGCATAATTTGTAGGGTAGATAGCTTTGTATAGCATAGGGATACAATTTACAGGTAATCCTCAACTTACCACCATTCGCTTAGTGACTGAAGTTATCTATGGCACTGTGAAAAAAGGAACTTATAACTGGTCCTCACACTTATGACCCCCCCCCCAGCATCGCCATGGTCACATGATCAAAAAAACCAGGCACTTGGCATGGGGCATGTAATGACATGGTTATAGCATCCTGAGGTCATGTGATCATTTGTGACCTTTCTGGTGGGTTTCGGACACGCAAAGTCAGTGGGGGATGCCAGATTCGCTTAATGACCATGTGAATTCAATAACAACGGCATCATTTTGCTTAACAACTTTGGCAAAAAGGTGGTAAAATTGGGGCGCAGCTCACTTAACAATAGCCTGACTTTAGCAATGGAAATTCTGGTGCCAAGTGTCGTAAGTTGAGGACTACCTATGTAGATTGTGATTTTACAGTAGGCATCTAGCCATTCGGAACTGACCGACTATGTCACACAGATCAGACCCATGATATTTGAGGCTTCTGTGATTGCTTTCTGCCCCTACCCTATCTTATTTGGGGGAGGGGAGGAAATAGGTAGTATTCCAGTATTTGAGGGGCTGCTACAAAAAAGAGGGGGGGGTTTCCAACTTATTTTCCAAAGCACCAAAAGGCAAAACAAGAAACAATGGATAGAAACTAAATCAAGGTGAGAAGCAACCTAGAATTGAGGAGAAACTTCCTAACGGTGAGAACAATTAACCAGTGGAACAGCTTGCCACTAGAAGTTGTAGGTGCTTCATCGCTGGAGGTTTTCAAGAAGAGACTGGACAGCTACTTGTCTCAAATTGTGTAGGGTCTCCTGCCTGAGCAAAGGGTTGGGCTAGAAGACCTCCAAGGTGCCCTTTCCAGCTCTATTCTGATAGATAGGCCAACTGTCTAGATTGGCCAGCATATACAAGGCACTGATGATAAAAACCTCTAAACCTGAGTTTCAATATACCTTTTTTTTTTGCTCAGCACATCAAGAATAAGAGAATTCTTTTCTTAGTTTCCTAATACACAAACCCACCAAACAGAGCACCCCCCCCCAACTTCACTGCATCCCCAAAACTGTTTGCTCAGGTGGTGAACAAGAACTGGAAATTTTAAAAAAAATCTAAATTCCCTTTGGAGAAGGCAGGAAACAGGCAGAAATGGCTTGCATGCTCAGCTTCTTTAACACCAGCAAAAGTAAAAAAATCCCATCTGTCTGGAGAAAAATGTTCAAATAGTATAGTTCTTCGGTGTCACAAACAGGAAGAAAAAAAAATAAAAATCACTGGTGCCATAATCCGCTTTCTTGGGTTCTCACATCCAGACATGTCAGGATTTAAACTCTTCCAAATTCTTCCCTCCACATCCAGAAGTATTTGAGGGGCTGCCACCAAGAGGACAGGCTCAACCTATTCTCCAACGCATCAGAGGGCAGGACAAGAAACAATGGTTGGAAACTAACCAAGGAGAGAAGCAAGCTGGAATTAAGGAGAAACTTCCTAACAGTGAAGACAATCAACCAGTGGAACAGCTTGCCACCAGAAATCGTGGGTGCTTCATCTCTGGAGGTTTTAGAGAACAGTCTTCTAGACCAGAGGTCTCCAACCTTGGTCCCTTTAAGACTTGTGGACTTCAACTCCCAGAGTTCCTCAGCCAGCAAAGCTCTGGGAGTCTGTGGACTCTGGGAGTTGAAGTCCACAAGTCTTAAAGGGACCAAGGTTGGAGACCCCTGTTCTAGACAGTCACTTATCTAAACTGGAATAGGCTCTCCTGCTTGAGGCAGAAGGCTGGACTAGAAGACCTCCAAGGTCCCTTCCAACTCATTCTGTTATATTTCTATTTCTATTTGATCAAGGTTTGAGAAACAACGACACAATATGATGTTTCAGCCTTATACTTGGCAGGCTGATCATAATCCCCCAAAGTTTGGATGCTGCTCTATGGTTTTGAATCAAGCATGGTGGGCAGACTACGGTTTCAACAAACCATAATTAAGCAAACCCTGGTTTAGAAGTGGTGCTCGCCACCTTCCCAGGTCTTTGTGTCTTTGCAAGGAGGTCCATCGAGAGCGACGGTTTACCCAAGAAGGAAAAGGATATATTGACTGAGCAGGCAGTTGGACCAGGGGTGAAATCCAGCAGGTTGTGGAGAACCGGTAGCAGAAATTTTGAGTAGTTCAGAGAACCGGCAAATGCCACCTCTGGCTGGCCCCAGGGTGGGGTGGGAATGGAGATTTTGCAGTATCCTTCCCCCAAGGAATGGGGAGGGAATGGAGATTTTGCAGTATCCTTCCACCTGGAGTGGGGAGGGAATGGAGATTTTGCAGTATCCTTCCCCCTGGAGTGGGGAGGGAATGGAGATTTTGCAATATTCTTCCCCTGGAGTGAGGCAGGAATGGATATTTTGCAGTATCCTTCCCCCAGGAATGGGGAGGGAATGGATATTTTGCAATATCCTTCCCCTGGAGTGGGGTGGGAACGGGGATTTTGCAGTATCCTTCCCCTGCCACGGCCCACCAAGCCACGGCCACAGAACCGGTAGTAAAAAAAATTGGATTTCACCACTGGGTTGGACTAGAAGACCTCTAAGGTCCCTTCCAGCCCTACGACTCTATGTTCTAATCGCTTGCGCTGTCCCTTAGTTTGCAAGGTTTCAGCCGTGGTTCCTGGCCTTGGGGAGCGAACGGCAGGAAAAAAAAAAACAGGATCCAGCTAGAAATCTCCCTGCCAAGCCTGGCAACCAGAAGGACAACACCCTGGCTTCTGACCAGTCCAGCCACATAATTTGGCCCTTGTGCCAATCATATTCCGAGGACATACCTAAGTGGGTTGGTCACTCCAGAGGGGAAGTGATTTATCTTCCTGGTTCTCACTTCCCTTGCAAACAAAGATGCAAATACAAACACCTGGTTTGTTTTTTTAAAAAAATGATTATCTAATTTATTTGCCGCAGTTTGAAACAACTTTGAGCGACTCTCAGTTAACTTAAGACTCTGAGTTTAAAAAAAATTCCCAGGGCCCTAACCAAATAAAAATTCTGGGGGAAACAGAATTTTCCCGCTCGCTCTTTCGTCTCTACACAAAAAAAGGGCATTCAACAAAGATGGGTTTCAGCAGGTTCTGACTAGTACTGGAGAACCGGTAGCGAAAATTTTGAGTAGTTCGGAAAACCGGTAGTAAAAATTCTGACTGGCCCCACCCCCATCGAGTCCCAACTGATCGGGAGGGAATGGGGAGTTTGCAGTAACCTTCTCCTGCCACGCCCACAGAACCGGTAGTAAAAAAATTTGAAACCCACCACTGCATTCAACCGCCAAATCTCGCATAAAAAACGGACACCTGGCTCATAGCACGTATTCTCGTGCTCTGGTGAGCTATAGGTAGTCCTCGACTTGCAACCATACGTTTAGTGAATTCAAAGTTACAATGCCACTAAAAAAAGTGACTACAACCCGTTCTCACACTTGCGGTCGTGAATCAAAATTCACCCTCCTACTCTGTGCCCATGGGGTAAAAAAAACAAAAAACGAGGGGAAATGGCCTGACTTTATTGTTATTTCAGCTTCCTTTTTAGGGGGTATCAAGGAGTGAAAACAAGGCACGGATATATATGAAGAAGGGTTGCAGGAATTGGATATGGCCAGTCTAGAGAAAAGAAGGATTAGGGGTAACGTGATAGCAGTATTCCAGTATTTGAGGGGCTGCCACAAAGAAGAGGGGGTCAAATTATTCTCCAAAGCACCAGAAGGCAGGACAAGAAACAATGGACGGAAATGAATCAAGGAGAGAAGTAACCTGGAATTAAGGAGAAACTTTCTAACAGTGAGAAGAATTAACCAGTGGAACAGCTTGCCACCAGAAATCGTGGGTGCTTCATCAACTGGAGGCTTTTATGAAAAGACTGGACAGCCACCTGTCTGAAATGACATAGGGTCTCCTGCTTGAGCAGAAGGTTGGGCTAGAAGACCTCTAAGGTCCCTTCCAACTCTACTCCGATTGAAACTGGCATACTGGCTAGTTAGCAAAAGTTAACCAAGAGGAATGCTAACCATGTTTAAGATGGGGTGGAAGTGCAGCTGCGTGGTCAATCAACCAGTTAAGCTTCTTAGCATATTGTGGTTTGCTGTGTCCTGATTTAGCATAATTATGAGCTGAAAATGAATTACAATCATTTGTAAACCATGACTGACAGCTTACTGCGGTGTTTCTCAACCGTGGGGCAGGTTGTAGTTAACGTGGATTTCAGCTCCCAGAATTCTAGGAGTCGAAATCCACACATCTTCAAGCCGCCAAGGTTTGAGAAAGACTGGCGTGGTATGAGGCGTGAATCTAGCTATTTTTTTTCAGCAGGCCATAATTTTTAACAGATCACGGCTTAACCCATTGCCCTGGCATGATGTATTCAATGTGATAGCAACGTGAGCAAAAGACTATCAGAAAATATGAAGCGGCCATGAGTTCTTGATGACTGGAGATAGGGCTGATGCTTCATTTATGATTTGGGAAGTTTTTATTATCCGCCGCGTGACCAAGTATCTGAAGACTAACCCGCAACCCCAAACTGAACTGAATCAGTGAGAAAATGCCTTGAAGATATCAGGGAAAATTCTTTGAACTGAATGCCTAACGTACAATTCTGATTAAAATCAGAAATAGCACTAACGCTTAGACTTATATACTGCTTCTTTAATGTTTTACACTAAGTGGTTTACAGAGTCAGCATATTGCCCCCAACAATCTATGCAGACTTAAAACAAGAGACCAAGGAAACCATAGCTAGATTCCTGTTTTATAGTAAGTCATACTGTGGTTTGTTCAGTTCCTGCTTAAAAGTGATGTGTGGATCAGATCACCTCCAAGAGATTGTTATCTTGTCAAAGGCTTTCTAGACAAGTCATCACGTGGTAAAAACAATAGTCTTGCGAATGTTAAAAGCTAAGCAAGAAAAAAATAACAACAGATGGATTATAGACCAGGGGTCTCCAACCTTGGCAACTTTAAGACTTGTGGACTTCAACTCCCAGAATTCCTCTGGGCGTTGAAGTCCACAAGTCTTAAAGTTGCCAAGGTTGGAGAGCCCTGTTATAGACCAACTTCAGATTATCTTGAAAGATTTTGGGCTGTGTGGAGAATAATAGCAGAAGAGGTGGGGGAGGAAAACAATGTAGGGGATACAGATAGAAATAATTATGTATGGAAAGTTGGATTCTTGGTGCCCTCTGAACTTGGTTGTTTTCTTGCAGACAGTTCATTACCAAACTAGGTTACATCATCACTGCTGGTACATCTAAGGCAGGGGTGTTCAAACTTGGCCCCTTGAAGAGTAGTGGACTTCAACTCCCAGAATTCCCCAGCCAGCACGAACTATAAATATGAGCAAGTTGCTGGCTGGGGAATTCTGGGAGTTGAAGTCCACCACTCTTCAAAGGGCCAAGTTTGGACATCCCTGGTCTTAAGGGACTGATTCTGTTTTTATTGCAAAAAGCCAATAGGGGAATGCTTTATCCACTTTGGGAACTTTTGAGAGGTGGGGACTTCAACTCCCAGAATTCCCCAGAACGCCCAGCTACCCAGTCAATTCAGGGCCAGGTGATTCTGGGGGTTGAAGTCCCCATCTCTTAAAAAATTGCCAAGACTGAGCCACACTGCTATAAGGCTTCGGCCTGCTTTCTGCGCTAATCGGACTACAGATGTTCTGTATTATGTACCGCCGCTTTAAGGTGTGGGGAAGCCAAAAGGGGGTATTGTGAAGAATGAGTCAGCAAAGCAAGAGCGCCCTCTGCTGGGAGAAACTCAAATAGTCAGGGAACAATAGGATTGAGCGAAAGAAGAGAGAATCCAAGGAGGTGAATGGTTTTGAGCAGGGGTCTCCAACCTTGGCAACTTTAAGCCTGGAGGACTTCAACTCCCAGAATGCCCCAGCCAGCTTTGCTGGCTGGGGCTTTCTGGAAGTTGAAGTCCACCAGGCTTAAAGTTGCCAAGGTTGGAGACCCCTGGTTTTGAGGATGGCAGGATAGGATGGGGGTGGGAGGTCGAGGAGAGAAGCTCTTCTTGAAAACTTATTTTCTGGAGGGCTCAGGAGGGGCTGCACCCATGTTAAACTGCAACCTTTCCTGCCGGTTTGTCTGAAAGACCTCAGTGAGGCCAGGGTGGGCTTTGGAGCTCCGATGGTGGGGTTGAAGAAACTTCACTTCAAATTTCGGGAGAGGCAGAAATATTTTCTCTTTTCTCTGTCCCTGTGCAAAGAGCATTCCCGCTAACCAATCTTCGATGAAAACATCCAACTGTTCTTGTTTATAGCAGTCCTCTAGCTCTGGAAAGATACAGGCAATCCTAGACTTGCAAAAAACATCAGTTCAGCAACCGTACAAAGTTCCAAGCCATTGGGGGGGGAAAAAAAGGACTTCGGACCACTCCTCACGCTTACAACCGTCGCAGCATTCCCCACAAATGCGTGATCAAAATTCGAGCGCTTGGAAACCGGTATGTATTTAACCGCACGAGGTCACGTGATCACTCTCTCTGTGCTGGCTTCCAAAACAAGGGAACTCAATAGAGCAGTGGTCACCAACCAGTGGTCCGTGGACCACTGGTGGTCCACGAGAAAATTTTGGTGGTCCATAGAAAAATTATTTGCATTTTTATATTGCACTAAATACTATTTATCTTTTTAAAAAATTCATATTAGTGGTCCGCAGGATTTAAAATTATGAATTTAGTGGTCCCTGAGGTCCGAAAGGTTGGTGACCCCTGCAATAGAGTTTGAAAAGCTGGCTTTGCTTAATGACCGCAAGGTTCACTTAACAACCACAATGATTCACTTAATAACTGGGGGGAAGGGAAGGTTGTAAATCGGGTGTGATTCCCTTAACAACCGCCTTGCTTAGCAATGGGAATTCTAGTACTGCACACCAGAAAACTAGACACAAGAACAGTTTTTCCCCGAAGGCCATCACTCTGCTAAACAAATAATTCCCTCAACACTGTCAAACTATTTACTAAGTCTGCATTACTATTAATCTTCTCATCGTTCCTATCACCAATCTCTTTCCACTTATGACTGTATGACTGTAACTTTGTTGCTGGTAATCCGTATGATTTATATTGATCTATTGACCATCATTTGTGTTGTAAGTGTTGTACCTTGATGAACGTATCTTTTCTTTTATGTACACTGAGAGCGTATGCACCAAAGACAAATTCCTTGTGTGTCCAATCACACTTGGCCAATAAAAAATTCTATTCTATTCTATTCTAGTACCAATTGGGGTTGTAAGTCACGGTCTACCACTACCTGCGGTTTAGCCACTGCTGTCTTTGGTTGTGTGAGGTCCCTCCCTTCCCCAAAGTGGCACAGGAAGGGAAATGTGCCATTAAAGGGACACCCTCCAAGGCCAAAGGGTCAATAACAACTAAATATTATTCCTCCTTCATTTGCATAAAAGGCAAACTTAGGGCAGGGGTCTGCAAACTTGGCTCTTTTAAAACTTGTGGACTTCAACTCCCAGAGTTCCTCAGCCAGCTGGCTGAGGAACTCTGGGAGTTGAAGTCCACAAGTCTTAAAAGAGCCAAGTTTGCAGACCCCTGATTTAGGGCAATCAAAGGTTTTATGTCTTTTTTCAGTGTTTGGGATACCCCAAAGCTTGGAGGCTTCTGCCACCAAGCTAACCTTCTAAGTTTCAACTGGTCAGGAAAAGAACAGGATTCAACGTGTCTGGGTTGTGTGTTTGGAGGGCGTATTAATTGCAGCTGACTTTTTAATTCAACATAATCTCTCACGGAGGGCATTCCCCTCCTCTCCCCTCCCCTTCCTTTTGAAGCAGGGCCTTCCGCGTCTCATCCGAAGGCCCCCAGTGGGAGCACCAAGCACCCACTACTCCTGCTTGTAAAGGAAAAAGTAGAAAGCGTCCCAGTTCAAAATTTCAAAAGGCCTGCATGCCGTTCCCCGGGGGGGGCCCTGCAAAACTAGACTGGAAATTTTCCAGCCCCGCTGCATTTTTTCCAAGTGAGATGGGATGGACAGGGCTGCAAGCTCACACCCCTTCCGCACCAGCAACGTAAGCCTGCAAGGTGATTTATTTTCAAACCAAGGAAAAATAAAAGTCAGCTACAGGCTTTCTGGTCTACAGAACCCTAGTAAGCAGTTGAACGATGGGTGGGTGAGTGAATGTATGTCCCCTCCCCAAGCCACCCTCCGGACAAAATAGGGGCAGAAATGTCAAAGCAAAAGGCAAAAAGTGAAAGGAGAAAACCCTTTGCCATTTGCAAATCCGAAGCGCTATTCCCGTTTTTTTTTCTTTTTCCTTCTTTTCACGAAAAGGAGCAACGCTAACATTTCAGGAGTTTTCCAGGGTCCTTCCATCAATCTGTTTTGGGGGATGTGGGTAGATTCCGCTTCGTAAACCCAGACCTGCAAACTCGCACGGTTTACGGAGTGAGAAAGACACAATGCCTCGGTCCTGCACGCAGGAATAATCCAAGAGACCAAAAGTTTGCCCGCGCCTCACCAAATTCACAATTCTTTTGAGAATCAAGGGGGAAAAAAAATAAGTTTTTTTTTTTTTACTGGCCTCTGCAACCTACCCTGAACAAATAATCTGGATCTGGAATCTGGATTACTTTGCAATGCATCCCTACCTACCGACCCGTACGCTCTCACAGGGAGGGACTCCTCAGGGTGCCGTCAGCCAGACAGTACCGGCTGGCGACGCCCAGGGGAAGGGCCTTTTCTGTGGGGGCTCCCACCCTCTGGAACGAACTTCCCCCAGGACTTCGCCAACTTCCTGACCTTCGAACCTTTCGCCGCGAGCTTAAGACACATCTATTTATCTGCGCAGGACTGGACTAGAATTTTAAATTTTAAATTTGGTTTTAATGGGGTTTTACTATTTTATTGTGGTTTTAATATTCGGCCGTATTTAATAAGTTTTTTAAATTGGGGTTTTAACTTGTATTTATATGTATGTTTTACTTGGCTGTAAACCGCCCTGAGTCCCTTGGGAGATAGGGCGGTATAAAAATATGATTAAATAAATAAATAAATAAATAAATAAATAAATAAATAAATACCCAGTCCTCAAAGGACAGTAGTTTCCCACCCTCCATCACCGCCCATAGAGAAGTTCTGGGCCCTCCTTACAAGCCAGCATTTTGCCCACGGAAAGACCTCTCCCTTTTAACTGGGGCATTGCAAACGAAGCGGGCAGAGAAGAAGAGCTCGGGACTGGGTGACTCAGGCAGGCAAGCTCTGATGGCCTGAGATTCCTTCCTCCCCACCTCCCCTCCTCCCAGCCTCTGCCAATGCACAGGGTGTTGCGCGTGGCCGAGTTTAATTTTCTGAATGCTTCAGTGACACATCTTTGGATTCAGCCACCTTCCCACTTCCAGCAGCCTCCTCCTCTCGCCGGCGCCAAAGCATGCCTTCAATCTCCCACCCCGCCTTCCGGGATTCGGAGAGATGGGGGACTCACCACCCAAACTGCCTTCCCCCCCCCGCCCCCCGCTTCTTCCATCAGGAAGGCAAAACCACCCTGAGCTTCCCCAAGGACACCCAAGTGGGTGGCCGGCGAAGCGGTGACTGGAAGGAGAAGGAACAGAAAAGCTGCTGTAGATCCAGCCCAGAGGCAGAGAGGAGGGCGGTATGGAAGGGGGGGGAGGGGGGTTTAAAGGTGGGGAGGAGAAGAAGAGGAGGAGGAGGAAGAGGAGGAGAAGAGAGGCAGTTTGCTGAAAGATGGCCTCCCTGCCCACGAATTCAAAACCTCATGAACGAAGGCAAATAAATATACGGATAATGTTCCAGGATCCATTCTGGGACGGTCACTGGGCCCAGTTCACACATCCGAGTGAGAGCGAAAACTTCGCTGTGGATGGTCCCGGTGGGTGACCGACCCAGATTGGATCCTCCTGCGTCATCGGAACCAGTTCCGAGTCCACAAAGTTCATTCTTTCCTGCTCCTGGATTGGGGAAGAATATAAAGTATCCCCGTGTTTTGTTTTTTCCCTGAGCATGTTCAGAGTACAGATCCTTTCACCAGAGAATAAACAAAAGACGCTCCCGCACACACCCAGGTCTCTAGGTCAGAAGCCATGCGGGAGAATAGCGCAATTAATATGCGTGTGTGTGTTTGCGCGTTAATCTATTTGCTTAGAAGGAGGCATCGGACTCTGGTCCACCCACGCTGCACTCCTACCATATCACGGGAGTTTCTGGGAAACCTGAAAACGGGAGTGGGAGAGAGAGAAAGAAAGAGAAAAAAGAAAGGTGGGATAGGAGAAGAGCAGGGATCAATTTTTCCTGCAAGTGGGTTTGGGGGTGGGGGGGTGGGGGGAAGAAGGATGAATGGAAGAGGACCTGACAATGCAACAAAGGAAAAGTGGGGGGGACAGGGTGGGCGCCAGACATGGGGATTAAGCCAGATCCTGCCGACGTGGGCAAAAATCAATGGGAGCAGAAGCTGGGAGCTGCCCCACCTCTCCAAGGGAGAGTGCTTGCATTGTCTTTGGGCAGGGGAAAGAAAAAAAAAGCGGTCGGATAAATGAATGGGATTCCCTCAAAGGGAGGCATAGATTCTACCCCAACAGATATCATCACATTCTGGGTAATATTAGATGTATGTTTCCAAAAGCTGTGTTATCTTGCTTTTCTCGCTAGGAAAGGAGAAAGGAAAAACACAGGACTGTCTCATCTTTCTGGCTTCTCTTGGACTTGTATAAATGCCCCATATTCCCCCCCCCCAAAAAAATCAGGACAGGGGAGTTTTGTTAAAAAAAGAAAGAAAGAAAGAAAAAGTCCTTACGATATTCAGAAACGGATTGGGAAGAGTTGGAAAAGTTAAGAGGGCCATCCATACCACAAGCCAAGGGAGTCTCTTTTGAGGGAGGTCCTTCAAGGCAGGCTAAAAGTCTATGGAAATTCTTAAATCATCCCAGATCAGGGATCTCCAACCTTGGCAACTTTAAGCCTGGAGGATTTCAACTCCCAGATTTCCCCAGCCAGCAAAGCTGGCTGGGGAATACTGGGAGTTGAAGTCCTCCAGGCTTAAAGTTACCAAGGTTGGAGACCCCTGATCCAGATCATGGTTGTCCCAAAGGTGTTTTTCCAAAAAAGGCAACTGGATTTCCTTGGGTTTTTTTTCCCCCTCCTTGAAAACATTTCACTTCTCATCCAAGAAGCTTCTTCAGTTCTAACTGGAGCAGGCCCTTTTCTCTAGTTTTTTTCCTTTCCTTCCCCCCCACAGCAAATTAGTAATTCAGGAAAGGCTTCCTAACCCTTTACAGATGTTCACAGGTACACCCAGAGAGAATTCAAGGCGCTAAGAAAGAAAAGCCAAGCCAGATGGACTTAAAATGCCAACCTCCCCTCTTCCCAGTACGGCCCGATTCTGTTTAAATTAAAGCACGGCACCTATTCTAATTATTTCTTCGTTGTCCAGTTAAAACCATAAAGTTTGGTTCAGAGAGAACATCTGGTTGGTTGAGACCAAAAAATATATATGCTTCCCCCCCCCCCCAAAGGCTGGAGAGACACATAAAGCTTCGTTCACGGTCACGCTGGCCCATCCTTGCTCTTATCGGCCTCTGAAAACCCACATCTGTTTTATGTCCACAGGGATTTTTCTGGGCCACTGTACTGATTTTTTTTTCTTCCCTGGAAAAGGGTGTGGAAAAGTGAGGGGGGGGAGGGAATCTTTCTTGGATTAAAAAAAGGAGAGAAAAAACAGCACACATTTTTCCCCCTCTCACCCGCAAAACTCGAAGACCTAATTCTATATTAATTCGGTGGGAATAAGCCCCAGGATGGGGGGGTCACATCCTGAGACAGCCTAGGCTTGTTTAATCCGGATTGAATCCTCCCCGAGAACCATAAACTGGACCTAACTCTCCAAGGCAGGTGCCACCCTAAGATACAAAGATTACCAATGACCGATCCGATTTGATTTGATTTTTTAACCTGCTTCTTCCAGCACCGCCCGATTTATTATTATTATTGTGACAAGGATCTCTCTCGATCTAGTAGGGCCAGCAAGTCTTCAGCGGGACAAAACAGATCTAACTCAAGAGGAAGCGTCCCTACTCTTAAACGTATAAAGGGGGCTTCTAATACAGGTTGTGGCTTTCAAACAGCTTTGGGGAAAGTAGTTTTGGACGGGTCTTCTACTCAGTGCTCGGCTCTCCTGGGTTGAGTGGGATTTTTACTCCGAAGTAAAAAGAAAGACCGCAACTCGGCCAGAGAGGGAGGAAAGAAAGAAAGAAGGAAGGAAGGAAGGAAGGAAGGAAGGAAGGAAGGAAGGAAAGAAAGAAAGAAAGAAAGAAAGAAAGAAAGAAAGAAAGAAAGAAAGAAAGAGGAAAGGGAGAGAGGGAGAGAAGGAAGGAAGGAAGGAAGGAAGGAAGGAAGGAAGGAGTAGCACTTATATACCGCTTCACAGTGCTTTTACAGCCCTCTCTAAGCGGTTTAGAGTCAGCCTCTTGCCCCCAACAATCTGGGTCCTCATTTTACCCACCTCGGAAGGATGGAAGGCTGAGTCAACCTTGAGCTGGTCAGAATCGAACTGCTGACAGTGGGCAGAGGGAAGGAAGGAAGGAAGGAAGGAAGGAAGGAAGGAAGGAAGGAAGGAAAGACCCCTCCCGATCATCTACCCTATCAAAGAAGGATCGCCCAGCTGGTTCCGACCCGATCTCTTTGCTTCCCACGGGACAGAGCTGGCCCCTCGTCTCCTCCGCGTAACGTGGGAACCGAAGCCCGGCTAAACCCAAGTGCGAGGGACAGACTCGCGTTCCCAGGACCGAGAGCCGCCGCGGGTCTCTTTATTTTTGGGGGTGGGGGGCAACTCCGAAACGCTTCCAAAAAAGGGGACTCACCGATGCCGTCAGACGCCTCTCCGCCGGACCGATCCCGAATCCTAAACCAAACCCAAACCGGAATTCGAATCAAGTGGAACAATCTACAATCCGATAATAATGTCCTCCTGTCGGCAGAAATCAAAGAGGGTATCCTCGCTCCGGACAAAGACGGGGAGCTCTTTTCTTGAAGCGCCGGCAAAAGATCCGTCAAACGGGAGGAGGAGGCGACGAGGCAAAACCCGGGCGATGGTCGTGGGAAAGCGGCGGCGGCGGCAGGGCAGGCGAGGCTCTCTTGCTCTTTGCAAGCAGCAGCAGAAGCAGCAGCAGCCGCCGCCTGCGCTGCCCGGTTCGCCAAAGGTGTCCGGCTGCCAGCCCCGGTGGCTTTTTTAATGTTTCAGGGAGGTGCTCCAAAAAGTTTTTTTTTTTTTTTTAATCCCACACACGCGCCCGCGTGCGGGCGCCCGAGCGCACGCACGCGCACAAGGAGGCTGGGTGGGGCTTGCAAAGGAGGAGGAGGAGGAGGAGGTGGGGAGGGAGGGAAAAAGAGAGAGAGAGAGAGTAAAAAAAGATCCAACTCAAGGGAAGAGAAGGCGGGGGAGTGGGGGGGAGGATGGATGGGGCCAAGCAAGCGCTTCTTCCCGAAGGCTGCAAAGTCAGCACCGGGGGAATTTGCCCGCTGACGTCACGCCGCCAACTTCGCCGGCGGTCGCGGGCGGCAAAAAGCGAGGCGAGGGGCGAGCTCGGGCCGGGGAGGCTGCTTGCGCTTCGACCCGGGTGGGGTGGGATGGGGGGGGGGTAACAGTAACAGAGTTGGAAGGGACCTTGGAGGTCATCTAGTCCAACCCCCTGCTCTCGCGCAGGAGACCTGTACTAGGGATTCGAACTGCCGAACTGGCCGACCTTTCTGATAGACAAGTTCAGATCGCCCCGGGCTCGGCAACGGGAGCAGATCGCCTATTCTCCACACAAACACACACACACACCCCACCGCCACTTTTGCAGTTCCGACCGCCGGGGCTTTTTGCGGGATGAGCTTTTGCTCAGACTTAGGCTTTCCCGGACCTATTAGGGTCGCAAAGCGAAGCTTGGAGACGAGGGGCGGGAGGGGTAAGGTGTGCGATCGTCCCGGGCGCGCTGGCGGGTACCCGATATCGCCTCTTTTCCTCCCGTTTTGGAGCTCCGTCCGCCGGAGCTTTTGCGGGATGGCCAGCTCAGCAGTGGCTTTTCCCGACCCCATTAGGGTCGCAAAGCGAGGCTTCGAGATTTGGGGACGGGGTGGGGTTAAACTGCACGATCGCCCCGGACCCCATCGCCTTTTTCCCCCTCCCTTTTGAAGCTCCGTCCGCCGGGGCTTTTGCGGGATGGCCAGCTCAAACTTAGGCTTTTCCCGACCCCCTTAAAGTCGCAAAGCGGGACTTGGAGATTAGGGGTTAGGGTTAGCCACGGGTACGGCGGCGGGACCCGATCTCCTCTTCCCGCCCCCCCTCTCTTTTGCAGCTCCGCCCGTCGGAGCTTTTGCCAGATGGCAAGCCAACCTTAGGCTCCCCCCCCTCCAGCCCCGACCTTTTAAGGTCGCAAAGCGAGGCTGGGATATTAGTGACGGGAGGGGATTAAACTGTGCGATCGCCCCGGGCTCATCGGCGGGACCCGATCGCCTCTTTCTTCCCTCCCCCTCCTCCCCCACGCCTTTGCAGCTCCGCCGGACGGGGCTTTTGCGGAACGGCCACCTCAGCCTTGGTTTTCCTCGACCCCATTAGGGTCGTAAAGCGAGACTTGGAGATTAGGGAGCGGGAGAGGCGAGCCGAACAGCCCGGGAAACGCTTCCAGGCTCGCTCTGGGCCCCGTGGGCTGCAGACGTATTTATGCAACAGGCTCTTAGTTTCTGGCCAGAGCCAACGGTGTGCATCCCCAAAGGAGTTAATGCGGTAAATAGGTGTAGCAGGGGGTTGTGTGAAGGCAGCCAGTGAGGATGTGAGGCTTTCAGTGGCTCAGTAAAGGACTGTATGAATGGGTAAAATCCAAGGCTGCAGCTATTTCTGAGTTTACGCAGTCTTGCCAATTGCTCCGATGAATGGGTCACTTCTTTCCAAAAATTAGGCTGCATCCTGAAGAGGCTCATCCCTCCACTTTTAGTTTATTTCTTAAACCAGGATCAAACGAATTCACACAGCCCAAACAACCTCAAAACAGTTGCTAAATGACGGATCATAAGTGGAGGACTGCCTATATTTATAAACACCTCTTAGAAAAATTCCCAAATATTAAAAAGTGAGGATGCGAATTTTAGCATCCAGGAGAAGAGAAGCCCAAAATCCAAGTATAAAAGAAATGATATTAAATTTAATATTCTGTTGGCCTCATTTTTGTGCGCCTTAAAACGAAGGCCATACATTGTTCTTGACCCAGTAAAATTGCAAATTGGTGTCATTTTTCCCCCCAGTATTTTTTCCTTGTTTCCTTGTTTTCTATTTTAATGTTATTATTCATCAAATGTAACCAAAATAGTAACTTGCTATGACACAACAGTGATCGTACAATCTTAACTTTTTTTTTTTAATACACAAGAGCGGTGAAAATGAAGACAAAAGATTCACATAATATTAAAATAGAATGAATTCCGTCCTTTACCATGTAACTTCATCTAACCCATATAGAAACGTAGTACAAGCAGTCCTTGATTTAGGACTACGTGACTCATCCTTATGACCAGAATTTCCACTGCTATACATGGCAGTTTTTAACTCCCACCCGTGCCGACAGAGGAGGCGTTCTGTGGATCCCATCAGGCTGAGTATTCCAGCTGGCCGGGTCCAGGAGCAGGGCCTTCCCTGCTGTGGCTCCTGCCCTCTGGAACAGGGGTCTCCAACCTTAGCAACTTTAAGCCTGGCGGACTTCAACTCCCAGAAAGCCCCAGCCAGCAAAGCTGGCTGGGGCATTCTGGGAGTTGAAGTCCTCCAGGCTTAAAGTTGCCAAAGTTGGAGACCCCTGCTCTGGAACATCTTACCACCCCACTTCAGATGTCAGGTTGGCCTCAACCGTCCCATCCTTTTCTAAGGGTCTAAAGCAGGGGACCCCAACCTATCTAGACCCGTTCCAATCCGGCTTCCGACCCGGTTACAGCACGGAGATGGCTTTGGTCGCGTTGGTGGATGACCTCTGGAGGGCCAGGGACAGGGGTTGTTCCTCTGCCTTGGTCCTATTAGATCTCTCAGCGGCTTTTGATACCATCGACCATGGTATCTTGCTGCGCCGGTTGGAGGGATTGGGAGTAGGAGGCACCGTTTATCGGTGGTTCTCCTATCTCTCTGACCGGTCGCAGACGGTGTTGACGGGGGCAGAGGTCGTCCGCGAGGCGCCTCACTTGTGGGGTGCCTCAGGGGTCGATTCTCTTGCCTACCCTGTTCAACATCTATATGAAGCCGCTGGGTGAGGTCATCAGTGGTTTCGGGGTGAGTTATCATCTGTACGCTGATGATACTCAGCTGTACTTTTCCACCCTGGACCACCCCAACGAAGCGGTCGAAGTGCTGTCCCGGTGCCTGGAAGCTGTACGGGTCTGGATGGGGAGAAACAGACTCAAGCTCAATCCCTCCAAGACGGAGTGGCTGTGGATGCCGGCACCCCGGTACAGTCAGCTGCATCCACAGCCGACTGTTGGGGCGAGTTAGTGGCCCCAAAGGAGGTGGTCCGCAACTTGGGCGTCCTCCTGGATGGACGGCTGTCCTTTGATGAACATCTGGCGGCCGTCTCCAGGAGGGCCTTTTACCAAGTTCGCTTGGTCCGCCAGTTGCGTCCCTTCCTTGACCGGGATGCCTTATGCACAGTCACTCACGCTCTGGTTACGTCTCGGTTGGATTACTGCAATGCTCTCTACATGGGGCTGCCTTTGAGGTGCACCCGGAGGCTACAGTTAGTCCAGAATGTGGCTGCGCGAGTAGTAATGGGAGCCGCTCGTGGCTCCCACGTAACACCACTGCTCTGTAGTCTGCACTGGCTTCCTGTGGTCTTTCGGGTGCGCTTCAAGATTTTGGTTACTACCTTTAAAGCGCTCCATGGCTTAGGACCCGGGTACTTACGAGACCGCCTGCTGCTACCCTATGCCTCCCACCGACCTGTACGCTCTCATAGAGAGGGTCTCCTCAGGGTGCCGTCCGCCAAACAGTGTCGGCTGGCGGCCCCCAGGAGTAGGGCCTTCTCTGTGGGAGCATCGACGCTCTGGAATGAACTCCCCCCTGGCCTACGTCAAGTGCCTGATCTTCGGACCTTCCGTCGTGAGCTAAAAACATACTTATTTATTCAAGCGGGACTGGCATAATAGTTTGATTTTAAATTGGGATTTTATTAATATTCTTAAATATTTTAAATTTAATTTTAATTATTAGCCGTTTTTGTAATTTTGATATGTTTTAATTTGTTTTAATTGTACATATTTTGTATTTTATCTCCGGCTGTACACCGCCCTGAGTCCTTCGGGAGAAGGGCGGTATAAAAATTCAATAAATAATAATAATAAAATAATAATATTGACCACCGGGCCACATGACTAGCTGGCTGGTACGCACAGCCCCACTCGTGGGAGCATCACCACGAATATCCTGTTGCTCATGGCCCCGCTCACGCGAGCAAATGTTTTATATGGTGCTCAGCCAGTGGTGAGATCCTGTCGGTTTAACAACCGGTTTGGTAATCGCAGGCACATTTTTACGAAAACTTACCTTCTGCGTTACTGCTGGAGAGTAACGCAGCTAAGGAGCGGCAATCTGCTCTACCGCGCGAATCAGCTGAGAAGATATTGGTCAGTAAAGCGCAGGGCCGGCCCGACGGGCTCACCTGATCGTCGGAGTGAACCGGTTCGCTCCCAGCTGACCGTCGGAGCTACCGGTTCGCCTGAATCAGTAGAATCCCACCCCTGTCAGCTCCTGCTGGTTTCAGAGAGATGGTCATGTCGCTCTCTCCTTGCAGAAGAAGAGGTAGTCCTTGACTTTAGACCACAATTCTGCCGCTAAGTGAGATAGTTGTTAAGTGAGTTTTGCCCCATTTTACGACCTTTTGTGCCACCATTGTCCCAAAGTCACGTGACACCCCTCCACTTTTGCAACCACCTGACAAGCAAAAGTCCATGGAGAAGCCAGATTCTGTTACGAATTTCATCAACTGCAGTGATTCACTGAACAACTGTGAAAGGTCGTAAAATGGGGCAAATCTCATTTAAGAACAGTCTCCCTTAGCAACAGAAATTTTGGGCTCAGTTGTGGCCGTAAGCCGAGGACTACCCTATATTGCGTCCCACCAACAGAGATCTAATGAAGCACACGCAATAATAGCTTTGTGGAGCACTAGATTGTGGCAGGATCCATTCCCAAGTGCCTCTGCTCCCTTCTGCCTTCAGACATCTCCTTATTATTTATTTTATTTTATTTATTTATTTATTTAGTCAACAAATACTGGCTGGCTTAAATTTTGTTGTATTTTTAAATCTATATTTTATATTTCTAAATTTTATATGAATTTTAATGGGTTTTTAGAATTTTAAATGTTTTAAAGTTTTCGGCCAATTGTATAATAAGTTTTTTTAATTTTGTTTTAATTGTATATTGTATTGTTTGGGTTTTTATTCTGGCTGTACACCGCCCTGAGTCCTTCGGGAGAAGGGCGGTATAAAAATCTAATTAATAATAATAATAATAATAATAATAATAATAATAATAATAATAATAATAATAATAATAATAATAATAATAATAATAATAATAAATACAAGAAAACAAGTAACAGAGTAGACACAGACAATATTTATTTATTTATTTATTTATTTACATTTATATCCCGCCCTTCTCCGAAGACTCAGGGCGGCTTACATTGTGTAAGGCAATAGTCTCATTCTATTTGTATATTTATATACAAAGTCAACTTATTGCCCCCCCAACAATCTGGGTCCTCATTTTACCTACCTTATAAAGGATGGAAGGCTGAGTCAACCTTGGGCCTGGTGGGACTCGAGCCTGCAGTAATTGCAGGCAGCTGTGTTTAATAACAGGCATGGACACATGAAAAAATTTTGGCACACAAAAAAAGGATATAAATAGGCAAAATATAGCCATAAACACATAGAATGATTACATATAATTGGGAACAGTAAGTAGGACAGGGACGGTAGGCATGCTGGTGCGCTTATGTATGCCCCCTTAGGGACCTCTTAAGAAACATGAAAGGTCCCCAGTAGACAGTTTACGGTAAAAGGTATGGGGGTTAGAGAGACTAACAACAGGATCGGGTAGATTGATCCAGGCATTTACTAATTTATTGCAAAAGTCATATTTCCTACAATTAAGATTAGAGCAAATTGCATTAAATCTATTGATGGCCCTTGTATTATTATGGTTGAAATTAAAGTATTCATTTACAGGTAGAACATTTTGGTAAATAATCATATGAACTAAGTATAGGTCAAAACGTAGACAACGTAGTTCGAGGCTTTCTAGATTTCTAAGATTTCAAGCCCGGTGGTGTAGGGAATTTTATTTCGAGCAGAAGATTTGAGAAGTTTCCTAGAACTTTCCCAGGGCCTCTGGTGGCTCAGCAGACTAAGTCTGTGTGTTATTAACACAGCTGCTTGGAATTACTGCAGGTTCTAGTCCCAACAGGCCCAAGGTCTACTCAGCCTTCCATCCTTTATAAGGTAGGTAAAATGAGGACTCAGATTGTTGGGGGCAATAAAAGTTGACTTTGTATATAATATACAAATGGATGAAGACTATTGCTTAACACAGTGTAAGCCGCCCTGAGTCTTCGGAGAAGGGCGGGATATAAATTAAAAAAATAAATAAATCTCTGGACCCTCTCTAATGTCATGATGTCTGGAATACAGACACAAATCCTTGTGGCCGGTGACTCAGCTGGCAAAGGTTGGCTTTCTCTCCCTTTTTTCTTTGCTTTGGGTTCACCCAGAGCTTGGGCCAGGGCTTCAAAACAACCAGCGGAATATTCCAAAATGTTTTGGGTGGGGTGGAAGAGGGCAAACAGCAGTGTTTGGATAAGGATTCCCCCTCCCGCCCCGGTCCCTTTTAACCCCACATGAATTGCTTGCTGCCTGCTGAGGCTGCTGCCTGTGCTAGCAAGACCCGTTGTGGTCCGCCAGCAGCCTGCGGAGCTGGCACGGAGTCAGGCAGCGATGAGGCTGAGGAAGAACATGGGCCAGTAGTACGGCAGAGGAACAGGAGGAGCCTATTCCTAATGAACGCATGAGAAGAGCTGCCAGAAGGCAAGAGCAGCTAAAGCAAAGAGGACGACTCGGGAGTAGGGCCAAGAAATGATTGGCCCCTCCCATAAGGCTTAAAAGACCAGCAACGGGGTTTGGGCTCTTTGCCGGAAAACAACGTTGATAGCTTTGCTCCTTGTCTTGCTGCATTTATTTCTTGTCCGCGTCTTCTCCTTTTGAACTTTTGCCAAGAAAAGCCTTTGGCAGTTTGCCTAATTAGACCAAGGTTGGTGATAAAACTGAAGAATTGTGTTAGGAAGAATTTGCTTTGATTTAGTTCGGACCACGCTGAGAATGAGTTAATTCTCAGCTGTTCTAATAAAGTCTGCTTGTTTTTGAACTGAGTGTGTCTACTACTACGTATTTTGGGCCTCGGTCACTAGACCAACACACACACACACACACACACAAAGTTACAGAATGCCACCTTTGACTAATTGCACTTTTGTACTTGGGCTGTGCCCTGAATTCGGCCCTCCTGTCGTGAGGTCCTGGGAAGGGATGGTGGGCAAGCTAAGGAAGGCCCTGGAAAGGTTACAAAGATGATTAGGGGACTGGAGGCTAAAACATTTTTTAAAAAATACAGTTGCAGGAATTGGGTATGTCTAGTTTAGTTTAGTTTAGGGGATGCGGTGGCTCAGTGGCTAAGACGCTGAGCTTGTCAATCGAAAGGTTGGCAGTTCAGCAGTTCGAATCCCTAGTGCCGCGTAACAGGGTGAGCTCCCGTGACTTGTCCCAGCTTCTGCCAACCTAGCAGTTCAAAAGCAGGTAAAAAAATGCAAGTAAAAAAATAGGGACCACCTTTGGTGGGAAGGTAACAGTGTTCTGTGCACCTTGGGCTTTGAGTCATGCCGGCCACATGACCACGGAGATGTCCTCGGACAGCACTGGCTCTCTGTGTGTTTTTTTGACCATTCAAAAAAATGGCCAAAATTTTTTTGGGGGGGGGCGGAAGCAGGATTCGCTCAATGACCATATGATTCACTTAACTGCAGTGCTTCACTTAAAAACTATGGCAAAAAAGGTTGGAAAACTGGGCATGATTCGCTTAACAACCATCTTGCTTAGCAACGGAAATTCTGATCCAGATTGTGATCATAAGGCAGGAACTACCTGGAACTACAACACAAATGACAAAAAGTATAAGCAATTCTTTTTTTAAAAAAAAAAATATCTGACAGCTTCTCATTGACTTTGCTTGGAAGAAACCAGTAAGGAAGGTCACAAATTCTGATTATGTGACTGCAACATGCTGCAGGTGGCACCTGAATTTCGTTCGCAGCAACGGTACTAAATCCCTTCATTCAGCACTATCGTAAGCTCAAAACAGTCACTGAATGAATGGCCGCAAGTTGAGGACCACAAGGCATCCCCTCTACATCGGGGGGGTCTCCAAACTTGGCAACTTTAAGACTTGTGGATTTCAACTCCCAGAGTTCCTCAGTCCACAAGTCTTAAAAGTTGCCAAGGTTGGAGACTCCTGCTCTACATCCAATATTTAAACCTTTGAAATTAAGAGAGAAAGATATGTTGGGCCTTGAATATGGTTTAGAGGTAGTCCTCAAATTATAATGTTTAGTCCCCAAAGTTACAATGGGACTGAAAAAGTGACTTTTGACCAGTTTTCATACATACGACCATTGCAGTATCCCCATGGTCATGTGATCAAAATTCAGATGCTTGCCAAGTGGTTCATATTTATGACGGTTGCAGCGTCCTGGGGGGGGGTCATATGATCCTCTTTTGCGACCTTCTGACAAGCGAAGTCTTTAGGGGAAGCCAGATTCACTTAACAACGGTGTTAGTAATTTAACAATTGCAATGATTTGCTGAACAATTGTGGCAAGGAACCTCGTAAAGTGGGGGCAAAGCCCATTATAAACCTATCTTGCTTAGCAATGGAAATCCGGGGCTCAGTGGTGGTCGTAAGCTGAGGACTGTCTTTATCATTAGACCGGTTACACGGTGGTGAGGGAATGGCTCTCTGTGCATGCTCAGAGGCCCTGAATGATGCAATCTGTTTGTGCCTTTTAAAAGAAGGTCACCTATGGGGAGCAATTGAGACCCAAGATAGGATCTCGATCACGTTATATCTCCAGACTGGATGGCCTCTCTTCTTACTGGAACTCTGAGGACTAAACTCTGAGTCTTAGTCACTGGAGAGGCTTCTTGGGGAATGCTAATAGCTTTCTCACATGCTGGGCTCTGACTAAGAGCTTCCTGTCCCTTTTCCATGCTGAATTTGACTAGACGGCCTCCAAACCTCGCTCAGATTCACACCGCCTTGGCTGTGTCCTGCTACGAGTCGGCGTGGCACAATAAAATAAATGTAATTAATTAGGGGGTGGTCATAATAGACACAGCTTTGATCACCTCACTGTGGCTGCCATCTTGACTTTAAACCATTCTCGGCAAACGCTGGAAGCGTTTCTTGGTGTGTGTGTCCCCCCCCCGGCTCTTAAATTCGTCCAATTGGCTCAAGAAGTGACCTCATGGCCACTACAGGTAGTCCTCGATTTATAACTTACTACATTACGGTGGGCTCAGGGGCTAGGATGTTGAGCTTGTCGATCGAAAGGTCGGCAGCTCAGCGGTTCGAATCCCTAGTGCTGCCGTGTAACGGGGTGAGCTCCCGTTACTTGTCCCAGCTTCTGCCAACTTAGCAATTTCGAAAGCACATAAAAATGCAAGTAGAAAAAATAGAGACCACCTTTAGTGGGAAGGTAACAGCGTTCCGTGCGCCTTTGCCGTTGAGTCATGCCGGCCACATGACCACAGAGACGTCTTCGGACAGCGCTGGCTCTTCGGCTTTGAAACGGAGATGAGCACTGCCCCCTAGAGTCGGCAACGACTAGCATGTATGTGCGAGGGGAACCTTTACTTTTACCTTTATACTACGGTTGTTAAGTGAATCGCTTTAGTTGTTCGCGGAATCTTGGCCTTCCCATTGACTTTGCTGGTTGGAAGCCAGCTGTGAAGGTCACAAAATGGTGACCACGAGATCCTGGGATGTCCCGAAGGCGCTTGTCCAAAAGGCAATTGGACTTTGTTTTTCCTTGAAGACGTTTTGCTTCTCATCCAAGAAGCTTCTTCAGTTCTGACGGACGGGTGGAGGATGGAAGGATTTATTTTCCTTGCCCTCACCTGGCCATTGGCTTTCTTTCTGAGAGTCATTGAGGCCACTTGGAGGCTCTTAAGGTCTTTGCTCTTAAGGTCACCTGAATGGTAGTGCAAATGGGTGGGGTGGGGGGCTTCTTGGAAGCCCTACCTCTGTTGAGAGCGGGGCTGTTCAATCTTAACATAGATGGCCTCTTTGACGACCCCCCCTCTTCTCTCTATCCAGAATGTGGAATTTGTTGTTTTCAAAAGAGTGGCCTTTTGTCTTTTAAATGGAGATGAACTGCTGAATCTTGTCCTGATGGGTTTGTTCTATGTTGTGCCATGCGTTTGTGAAGTGGTTGTTTTGTTTCTCCAATGTACAGATCTGTACCAGTGGTGGGTTTCAAAGTTTTTTACCACCGGTTCTGTGGGTGTGGCTTGGTGGGCGTTGCATGGCTTGGTGGGCATGGCTTGGGTGTGGCAAGGGGTGGATACTGTAAAATCTCCATTCCCACCCCACTCCAGAGGAAGGATACTGTAAAATCTCCATTCCCTCCCCAATCCAGGGGAAAGATACTGCAAAATCCCCATTTCCTCCCGATCAGCTGGGACTCGGGAGGCAGAGAATAGATGGGGGCGGGGCCAGTCAGAATTTTTACTACCGGGTCTCCGAACTACTCAAAATTTCTGCTACCGGTTTTCCAGAACTGGTCAGAACCTGCTGAAACCCACCTCTGATCGGTACATATCTCACTGTATTGTGCTGGCGACCAGATGACTACAAGGGATGTAAATCCTTCCATCTTCCACCATTCAGCCAGAACTGAAAAAGCTTCTTGGATAAGAAGTGAAATGCCTTCAAGGAAAAACAACGAAGTCCAGTTGCCTGTTTGAAAAAGCACCTTTGAGACAACCACGACCTGGATGACTGAGAATCTCCAAGGACATCGAGACCCTGGGATGCTGCAATCGTGGGGAATACATGCTTGGTCCCATGCAACAGAATTTTGATCACATGGCCATGGGGACGTTGTAACGGTCATAAGAGCAAGGACCACTTTTACCAATGCTGTTGTCATTTCAGATGATTTCCTAGTTATAAATCGAGGACTACCCTACTAATCTTGAACAGGAGGCTCTGATGCTGGGAAAGGGAAGGGAAGAAGAGAGAAGAGGAGGACAAAGAGCAGCAAGGCAGGTGGATAGACTCAGTATACAGTGGGGCACGGTTGGAAGATCTGAAGGATCAGGTTAGGGACAGATCCTCCTAGATAAGATCCATACTGTTGCCATGAATGGACACCAATTGTTTGGTGGCACATACATAATCGATTATGTGAAAACAGCCAGCTTCACTCCGAACCAACTGACCCATTTGCCTTTTAGCTTTCTGTAATAAAACATTAGGGATGCGATGGCTCAGTGGCTAAGACGCTGAGCTTGTTGATCGAAAGGTCGGCAGTTCAGAGGTTCGAATCCCTAGTGCCGCGTAACGGGGTGAGCTCCCGTTACTTGTCCCAGCTTCTGCCAACCTAGCAGTTCGAAAGCAGGTAAAAAATGCAAGTAGAAAAATAGGGACCGCCTTTGTTGGGAAGGTAACAGCGTTCCATGCGCCTTTGGCGTTGAGTCATGCCGGCCACATGACCACGGAGACGTCTTCGGACAGCGCTGGCTCTTCGGCTTTGAAACGGAGATGAGCACCACCCCCTAGAGTCGGCAACGACTAGCACGTATGTGCGAGGGGAACCTTTACTTTTACCTTTATACTACGGTTGTTAAGTGAATCGCTTTAGTTGTTCGCGGAATCTTGGCCGTCCCATTGACTTTGCTGGTCGGAAGCCAGCTGGGAAGGTCACAAAATGGTGACCACGAGATCCTGGGATGTCCTGAAGGTACTTGTCCAAAAGGCAATTGGACTTCGTTTTTCCTTGAAGACGTTTCGCTTCTCATCCAAGAAGCTTCTTCAGTTCTGATGGACAGGTGGAGGATGGAAGGATTTATTTTCCTTGCCTTCATCTGGCCATTGGCTTTCTTTTTGAGAGTCATTGAGGCCACTTGGAGGCTCTTAAGGTCTTTGCTCTTAAGGTCACCTGAATGCTAGTGCAAATGGGTGGGGTGGGGGGCTTCTTGGAAGCCCTACCTCTGTTGAGAGGGGGGCTGTTCAATCTTAACATAGATGGCCTCTTTGACACCCCCCCCTCTTCTCTCTATCCAGAATGTGGAATTTGTTGTTTTCAAAAGAGTGGCCTTTTGTCTTTTAAATGGAGATGAACTGCTGAATCTTGTCCTGATGGGTTTGTTCTATGTTGTGCCATGCGTTTGTGAAGTGGTTGTTTTGTTTCTCCAATGTACAGATCTGTACCAGTGGTGGGTTTCAAAGTTTTTTACCACCGGTTCTGTGGGTGTGGCTTGGTGGGCATGGCATGGCTTGGTGGGCGTGGCTTGGGTGTGGCAAGGGGAGGATACTATAAAATCTCCATTCCCACCCCACTCCAGAGGAAGGATACTGTAAAATCTCCATTCCCTCCCCAATCCAGGGGAAAGATACTGCAAAATCCCTATTTCCTCCCGATCAGCTGGGACTTGGGAGGCAGAGAATTGATGGGGGGGTGGGGCCAGTCAGAATTTTTACTACCGGGTCTCCGAACGACACAAAATTTCTGCTACCGGTTTTCCAGAACTGGTCAGAACCTGCTGAAACCCACCTCTGATCGGTACATATCTCACTGTATTGTGCTGGCGACCAGATGACTACAAGGGATGTAAATCCTTCCATCTTCCACCATTCAGCCAGAACTGAAAAAGCTTCTTGGATAAGAAGTGAAATGCCTTCAAGGAAAAACAACGAAGTCCAGTTGCCTGTTTGAAAAAGCACCTTTGAGACAACCACGACCTGGATGACTGAGAATCTCCAAGGACATCGAGACCCTGGGATGCTGCAATCGTGGGAAATACATGCTTGGTCCCATGCAACAGAATTTTGATCACATGGCCATGGGGACGTTGTAACGGTCGTAAGAGCAAGGACCACTTTTACCAATGCTGTTGTCATTTCAGATGATTTCCTAGTTGTAAATCGAGGACTACCCTACTAATCTTGAACAGGAGGCTCTGATGCTGGGAAAGGGAAGGGAAGAAGAGAGAAGAGGAGGACAAAGAGCAGCAAGGCAGGTGGATAGACTCAGTATACAGTGGGGCACGGTTGGAAGATCTGAAGGATCAGGTTAGGGACAGATCCTCCTAGATAAGATCCATACTGTTGCCATGAATGGACACCAATTGTTTGGTGGCACATACATAATCGATTATGTGAAAACAGCCAGCTTCACTCCGAACCAACTGACCCATTTGCCTTTTAGCTTTCTGTAATAAAACATTAGGGACGCGATGGCTCAGTGGCTAAGATGCTGAGCTTGTTGATCGAAAGGTCGGCAGTTCAGAGGTTCGAATCCCTAGTGCCGCGTAACGGGGTAAGCTCCCGTTACTTGTCCCAACTTCTGCCAACCTAGCAGTTCGAAAGCAGGTAAAAAATGCAAGTAGAAAAATAGGGACCGCCTTTGTTGGGAAGGTAACAGCGTTCCATGCGCCTTTGGCGTTGAGTCATGCCGGCCACATGACCACAGAGATGTCTTTGGACAGCGCTGGCTCTTCGGCTTTGAAACGGAGATGAGCACCACCCCCTAGAGTTGGGAACGACTAGCAGATACATGCGAGGGGAACCGTTACCTTTTAACAAAACATTCCTCATTAGGTCTCCTGCTTTTTAAAATGAGTCTAAATGCAATTTTACCATCCCATGAAATCCTTTTGAGTCAGCTGCACCCATCTGGCTTAAAGAAACCAAATTAAAACAATATCCTTCTACCTTCTTGCTGTAAAGGAAGAAGTGCCAAGATCAAGATCAAGGTATATAAAACCTAAACCAGAGTTTTTCAGACTTGTCCGCTTTAAGATGAGTGTATCAGCCCTGGAGCAGGGGTCTCCAACCTTGACAACTTTAAGACTTGTGGATTTCAACTCCCAGAATTAACTTGTGGAATCAACTCCCAATTCTGGGAGTTGAAGTCCACAAGTCTTAAAGTTGCCAAGGTTGGAGACCCCTGCCCCGGAAGACATTTTTTCCCCTTTGGATCTTCTGGATGGTGGCTTGATTGGACCATGTGATGGACATGTGGTGCAGGGGAAGGGACTTGGATTTCCTTTGGGGTGGGGAGAACCCGGGAGGCTTCAGATTCGGGTTTTCCCAGATGTGCCAATGTGACATTTCTAATAAAATGGCACTTGGAGGAACTTCTGACCTCAGAGACTTCTTTCATTGGGAGTATTACTTGGAACTCTGACAGAATAGACTTCAACACCCAGAATTCCCCAGCCAGCTATACAGGTCCTTGACTTACAACAGCTTGCTTAGTGACCGTTCTCTGCCCTAATGATTTCTTCCAACAACCAGTTTGCCAAACTGCTCAGAAAGTTAACAACCGGTTCTCCCGAAGTGGTGCGAACTGGCTGATCTATCTATCTATCTATCTGTCTGTCTGTCTGTCTGTCTGTCTGTCTGTCTATTATCTATGTATCTATCCATTATCTATCTATCTATCTATCTATCTATCTATCTATCTATCTATCTATCTATCTATCTATCTATCTATCTATCTTTCTATCTTTCTATCTATCTATCTTTCTATCTATCTATCTATCTATCTATCTATCTATCTATCTGTCTGTCTGTCTTTCTGTCTGTCTGTCTGTCTGTCTGTCTGTCTGTCTGTCTATTATCTATGTATCTATCCATTATCTATCTATCTATCTATCTATCTATCTATCTATCTATCTATCTATCTATCTATCTATCTATCTATCTATCTATCTATCTTTCTATCTATCTATCTATCTATCTATCTATCTATCTATCTATCTATCTATCTATCTATCTATCTATCTATCTATCTATCTTTCTATCTATCTATCTATCTATCTATCTATCTATCTATCTATCTATCTATCTATCTATCTATCTATCTATCTATCGACCGTATATAGTTAATCCTTGATTTATGACCACAACAGGGCCCAAAATTTCTGTCGCTAAGCGAGACATTTGTAAAGTGAATTTTGCCCCATTTTGACACCTTTCTTGCTACAGCTGTTAAGTGAATCACTGCAGTTCTTAAATTAACAACCTGGTCATTAAATGAATCTGGCTTCCCCATTGACTTTGCTCCTCGCAAAAGGTGATCTCAGGACGGCCATGTGCTGCAACCGTCATAAATACATGCCAGGTGCCACTTTGGATCACAGGACCACGGAGATGCCCCAACGGGCGTTAAATGTGAAAAACAGTCACGAAGTCCCTTTTTTTCCCCATGCTGCCTGCAACTTCAAACGGTCGCTAAACGAACTGTTGTAAGTCGAGGACTGCCTTTCGTACGAAATCTAAAAGGACGGTTTTATAAAAAAGAAACATGGGGAGAAAAAATCTGCCTTCCCCTCCCCCCCCCACTGCACTGCACTGCAGGCAAACAATTTTTGGTCTCGCCCACGGAAGGTGACACGGCCCTGGCCACGTCACTGCTTCAGCTGCCCGCTGTCACCCTTCCTAGAAAAGGAAAATGGTTCCTGCAGAGGTAGGTAACGCGAAGGCACAGATCCGTGGGCGGGAGGAAGAAATAGACTCGCCTCCCTGCTTCGGTTCCAAAAGCAGTAGGTGGCAAGCATGAAGTTTGGCCTTGAGTGATCTCCCAAATTTAAAGCAGAGTCAGACCTGGCTGGATGTGGATGAGACACCACTAAGAAATCCCAGGGGATAATTTTAGAAGGAGGCGAAGAGAAGCCACACGTGCATCATTAGCCACTCAAAAAAAAAAATAATTGTATAGAGATTACCATGTCTGTTGTCGTTTATTGTCGTTGTCATCAGATCTGTTGAATTTGACCTTAAGGCCATTACTATTTGTCTCCGATTCGAAATATTTTACAAGAAGAGTTCTCCGCTCCTCTGAATACAACAAAATATCTTATGCCACCAGACTTGAAATCCTGGGTTTAGAAAATTTAGAACTCCGCCGCCTTCGACATGATCTGAGGTTAAGTCATAAAATCATCTTATTACAATGTCCTTCCTGTCAAAGACTACTTCAGCTTCAATCGCAACAATACCCGAGCACACAATAGATTTAAGCTTAATGTGAACCGCTCCAATCTTGATTGCAGAAAATATGACTTCGGTAACAGAGTTGTTAATGCTTGGAATAAACTACCGGACTCTGGGGTCTCTTCCCAAAATCCCCAAAGCTTCAACCAAAAACTGTCTACTATTGACCTCACCCCATTTTTAAGAGGTCTGCAAGGGGTGTGCATAAGAGCACAAGCGTTCCTACCGTTCCTGTCCTACTGTTTCCTTTCATTATATCCAATTAATATAGTTATTACATACTCATGCTTATATATATGCTTATATATTGTATAGTTATTATATGCTTATGCGAGCTTAAGACACATCTATTTATTTGCGCAGGGCTAGCCTAGGGTTTTAGTTTTTAAATTTAGTTTTTAATGGGGTTTTATATTATTTTATTCTAGTGATATTTTTAATTCGGCCTAATTAATAAGTTTTTTAATTGTTGTTTTTACCTGTATTATCTGCATGTTTTTATCTGGCTGTGAACCGCCCTGAGTCCTTCGGGAGATAGGGCGGTATAAAAATTCGAATAAATAAATAAATAAATAAATAAAATAAATATACAGTGTGTGACAAAAATAAAGAAATAAAATAAAAAAATAAAGTAGTGTTAAAAACTTACATGGAGCTTTCATTCCATTCTGTTACAGTGTTTTGATAGATTATGTGCCATGAAGCAGGAGTGAACTACTTACCTTCCATACCGGTTCGTAAGCGCTCGCTCCGCTTGCGCCCGCCCGCCATCATCACGTCCTATTTTTGACCCTCTGGCGCATGCGCAGAGGATTAAAACCAGGAAGTAATGACATCCAGGTTGCTACCGCTACCAGCTTCCTGGACTATGTGCTGCCGCCGCTTCCGCTTAAACCGGACAGAACTGGCAGGTTTCCATCACTGCCATAAGTCGTCGTTGACTCCTGGGGACCACATGTAGGCAGCCCTTGCTTAACGACCTGTCACTTAGTGACTGTTTTATTTATTTATTTATTTATTTATTTAATCAAATTTTTATACCGCCCTATCTCCCGAAGGACTCAGGGCGGTTTACAGGCCGATAAAATACAAATATCAAACAAAGTAAAAAAAACTAATTAAAAAACTTATTTAAATAGGCCATAGTTTAAAAGTACAGATTAAAATAGTAAAACCCCATTTCCTAAAAATAAGCAACCCCGATTAAAATTAAGTAAAAACTTTTAATCCAGTCCCGCTTGGATAAATAAATGCGTTTTCAGCTCACGGCGAAAAGTCCGAAGATCAGGCACTTGGCGTAAACCAGGGGGAAGTTCGTTCCAGAGCGTAGGAGCTCCAACAGAGAAGGCCCTGCCCCTGGGGGCCGCCAGCCGACATTGTTTGGCGGACGGCACCCTGAGAAGGCCCTCTCTGTGTGAGCGTACGGGTCGGTGGGAGGCATAAGGTAACAGCAGGCGGTCCCGTAAGTACCCGGATCCTAAGCCATGGAGCGCTTTAAAGGTGGTAACCAAAATCTTAAAGCGCACCCGAAAGACCACAGGAAATCAGTGCAGACTGCGTAGTAGCGGTGTTACATGGAAGCAGCGGGTGGCTCCCGTTACTACTCGCGCAGCTGCATTCTGGACTAACTGCAGCCTCCGGGTGCACTTTGAAGTCACACAGACTCCCAAAACGGTATTTAGGACCCCAGCTATGGAGTTCCAAAGGCCACACACACATTCTCCCCACATGATCACATTTTGGGTGCTTGCCAATTAGCTCGCATTTATAGCTTCTTTTTAGTGGTCCCATGGTCACGCGACTGATTTTTTTTTGGCATTTTGGGCTGGTTTCCGGCATTTCCTTCCAGTTTCCATTTAAAAAAAACCGGATAAAACGGATTTGCTTAATGACTATTGCAAATCACTTCATTCGCCGCCACACAAAAAAAATGGTAAAATCCAGAGTGGTCCCGTGGTGATGATCTGCTTAACAACTGCTATGACCGTTAATCCAGGCTGAATTATAGATATAAATTGAAGACTACTTGTAAATAGGTTACCCCACGATGATCCCGCCCCCTCGGTACAAGAGCCAATCAGGTGTAGTGGGAAAGATGACTAGACTAGGAAGGGGAAATCCAGTTCTAGCCCTCCCTCATCCCTGGAAGTTGATTGGCTGAATTTGACCAGTCCCTCCCTCTCAGCTCAAGAGCTCATAGGTGTAGTAGGGGGAGAGGGTGGATTAGGAGTGGAAAGACCTGGGTTCTAGTCCTATCTCGTTTCCAGAAGCTGATTGGCTGACTCTGGGCCCCGCCCTCTCCGTTCAAGAGCCAATCAGGTGTAGTGGGAAAAGGGGCTGAAGTAGGAGTGGGGAGTTCTAGTTCTACCTAAGCCGTTTCGAAGCACCCTGAATGGCTTTGGGCGGCTGTTCCCCATTTTTCTAGTCTTGTCTACCTCGCAGGGTTGGGTTTATGGAGAAAACAGAATCGAGCAGCACTGAGCTCCTGAAGAAAAGATGGGACAGAAGAACTCTATAAACAGCCCACAGCCTGATTGCTCTCCAGCAAAACAGCCTCTGGCCTCGCTTGCATTTTCTCACGGAGGATCTTTAACATGTCTGTGCAACAACAATGCGTCCTGTTTCTTCCCAGCCCTGCCCTGGCCTGCTTTTACCTCTGCAGCAGGGATCAGACCACAACTCCCATCTGTCTAAACCGTGGTGGTTGGCTGATGGGAGTTGGACCCCAGCATCATCTAGAACAGGGGTCTCCAACCTGGACAACTTTAAGACTTGTGGACTTCAACTCCCAGAGTTCCTCAGCCAGCTTTGCTTTGCTGGCTGAGGAACTCTGGGAGTTGAAGTCCACAAGTCTTCAAGTTGCCCAGGTTGGAGACCCCTGTTCTAGAACAGGGTTTCTCAACCTTTGCAGTTTGAAGATGTGTGTGTGGACTTCAACTCCCAGAATTCCCCAGCCACTCTGGGAGTTGAAACCCATACACCTTCAAACTGCCAAGGTTGAGAAATACCAGTGGTGAAATCCAATTTTTTTTACTACTGGTTCTGTGGGCGTGGCTTGGTGGGTGTGGCAGGGGAAGGATACTGCAAAATCTTCATTCCCTCCCCACTCCTGGGGGAAGGATACTGCAAAATCCCCATTTCCTCCCCACTCCTGGGGGAAGGATACTGCAAAATCTCCATTCCCATCCCACTCCAGGGGAAGGTTACTGCAAAATCCCCATTCCCTCTCCACTCCTGGGGGAAGGATATTGCAAAATCCCCATTCCCTCCCCAATTTTAATTTAATTTAATGGGTTTTAAATTTCTGTAATTTTATAGGGTGTAATCTGTATTTTAAATTTCTTTGGCCAATTGAATAAGTTTTTTAAGGGTTGTTCTTAATATTGTATGTGTTTGTGTTTGTATTTTATTTGGTTGTTCACCGCCCTGAGTCCTTCGGGAGAAGGGCGGTATACAAATTAAAATATTATTATTATTAAATATTATTAATCCTGGGGGAAGGATATTGCAAAATCCCCATTCCCACCCTATTCCTGGGGCTAGCCAGAAGTGGTATTTGCCGGTTCTCCGAACTACTCAAAATTCTCGCTACCGGTTCTCCAGAACCTGTCAGAACCTGTTGGATTTCACCCCTGAGAAATACTGATCTAAAAGAAGGCTTCTCATTTGCCAACTAAAAACATACAGCGAAAGAAGGCCGTGCCAGCCTCAACCCCTTCACGTTGCATTACTGCAACACAAAATCACCCCAGAGTTGCGAGTTCCGGTAATCTTCACAACAGGAAAACGTTGCCGTCCCCTTTCTCCAAGGAGGAAAACGGGGGTGGGAGAGGAGATTGACATGCAAAGCCATCAGCTGGCTAGTCCAAATTTGGCATTTGGAGACAAAGCGTATCTTGGCTTTTTTTATCAAAAGGCAACTGGACTTCCTTGGCGGTTTTTTTGTTTTGTTTTGTTTTTTCCCCTTGTGAAAACATGTCACTTCCTTCCCTTCCCATTCAAGAACCTTCTTCAGTTCTGGAACTGATTGTTCTGCATGGTGTAGAACTGAAGAAGCTGTTTGGAGGAGAAGCGAAATGTTTTCAAAGAACAAAACCAAAAAGTCTAGATGCCTTTTGGGGAAAAAAATACCTTTGGGACAACCGTGACCTGGATGATTGAGAATCTCCACACACACACACTTGGCTTTTATTCTTTTGCAGCGGCAGGTGGAGGACCGTCCAGTTCGTGCAAACTTCCAGAAATGAATAAACCCAGTTTGGTTGTATAAGCCAGCTTTGCTTGCCCTTGAGTGGTTGTCTTGGGAAGCCTGCCACAGCTGCCATCCACACACACCTGGACGGAAGAAAGTTGGCAAGCATTTTATGGTGCGCAAAGCATTCCTACCTGCTTACTTTATCGCAAAAGGAACCAAGGCCTAGGTGAACGTCATTGCTCAGGCATCCTTCCTCGCTCTGGGGCCTGTAGATACCCCACCCCGAGCCCTGACCCGTGGTTCCCCACCCTCCCCACAGCTATTGCTACCTTGGTGCCTCCCACGATCCCTTCCCTCTGTGGACTGCCACTTGAAGCCTTTCCAGCTTGCTTTCAAAGTCTCCCACTCGTTGGTTTGCGAAAGCTGACAGCGGCACATCCTGATTTTCAGCAGCACACCTCCAGCAATTCCAGGGCTGGGCTGAGTTTCACCTACACCTGCCAGCTCAGCGCGACCACGCTGGCCTCGGGATCACAGAGGCCCCAGGCGAAAGGCAGCTCGAGAACCAGGCTGCATTACACGGCACCGGTGACGCTGGGCCAAAAAAAAAAATATTATTTTTTTTTAATTCTCCCGCAAAGTTACTCATGATTCTCTACTGGAATTCTCCAGCTTTTTAGTTGTTCTCAGATCAGGATCTAGGTCCTGTTTGGGATCTAGATCCAGCAGGGTTCTGGGCCCTTTGGTTCTTCCCTGCAAATGTCTCCAAGCCGATTTGCTTCAGCTAATTCACTGGCCTCCACCATCTTCTGATCCGAAATGATGCTGTCAGGGCTGCCTTCTTTTCGCTCCTGCTTTGCTTTGCTTTGCTAGATGCCAATTTGCCATGAACTACAGGGCAGGGAGCTGGAGCTGGAGTTGGAGCAAAAGGGGGAAAAATCTGCAACTAAGCACCGTGCTGTAGGCTCACCACTCCAAAGCCACAAGCTGGGAAATGGAATGCAATGGCTCGCGATCCAGTCCGCCTTTGCAGGGAAGAGTTACCAAAACATCATCTTCAAATGTAACTGAACAGCTGGGAGATAACGAGGACGCAAAGGGGAAAGTTAACTGGGAAACCTTCGTGTACGAAACCTCAGATCCGGCTTTGCTTTATTGTAACCACTTGGCTTTTAGTGAAAGAATTCTTTTTGCTACACCCGGAGTCAAAAGTATTTCTTTCCTAGAAGACCAAGATGGGGCAGGCCTGACAGTTGTCTTTATCCTTCACTGCCTTTTAAATTCCTGGAAAACTTGCACTCATCTCCTACGGCTGGAGTAGCGTTTTTCAACCTTGGCACCTTTAAGATATGTGCACTTCCACTCCCAGAATTCCCCAGCCAGCGAAGGGCACATATCTTAAAGGTGCCAAGGTTGAGAAACACCGGGCTGGAGAATGTGTCACTATTGCCAGCCAGATCAGGGGTATCAACCTCAATTTCATTGAGGGCCGCATCAGGGTTATGTTTGACCTTGAGGGGGCCGGTGGGGGCATGACCAACTCGACATCACTCATGTTGGGGGTGCTTGTGGGAGCCCAAGAACTTTGCTAGTAAAAACGGGCTCCCGAGCTCCATTTTCAGTTGCGGCAGCCTCCTGCAGCCCTCTACCAGCAAAAACGGATTTCGTTGGGGTTGTTCCTTGGAACCCTGACATTGGAGTTCAGGATTGCAGCACGTGGCCCTCGCAAGCTGCATTTTTGGCTGCGACGGCCTCCTGCAACCCTCTGTCAGCGAAAATGGAGCTCGGGCCTCTCAAGCTCCATTTTCGCTGGCAGAGGCACTGCAGGCTGGTCCTTTGCTGTTTCCAGGGTGGCCCTGCGGGCCAGATCTAAGCACCCTGTGGGCCAGATCCTGCCCCCAGGCCTTGAGTTTGACACTCCTACCCTAGAACTTCCGGCTCTTTGTTAGAAGTCAGGACCCAATTTTTGTTCTTAATACATGTTGAGCAAGCTGAGTCCAGGGCTGCTGCATCGTTAATTAAAAAGCAAGGACCTTATCCTAAGATTAATGGTTGCGAGTGTGGGAAATAACCCAGCTCTTCTGAATGATACTCCCAGGGGCCAGTTCAATGTATCACTTGCTCCCACCTACAAGTTAAAGGTATCATAAAAGGACAGGAGCTGTAATATCAGCGGATTATATTTTTAGGGATTTGCTCTCCCCAGGCAGAGGTGGCGGAGGATGGAGAGAAACAGGATAGGTGGAAGCCGACATGATTTCAAGAGAAAATGATATCTGAATGCTTGTTTTGTAATGTTGCTAGGGACTTTTTGACTAGATTCTTGCCTTGCTATCCCCAAACTCTTTCTGCTGCCTGATGTGCCTCAAAATATCCTTAACAGAATAACAGAGCCAGAAGGGGGACTTGGAGGTTTTCTAGTCCAGGGGTTTCCAACCTTGGCAACTTTATGACTTGTGGACTTCAACTCCCAGAATTCCTCAGCCGGCATGCGCTGGCTGAGGAATTCTGGGAGTTGAAGTCCACAAGTCATAAAGTTGCCAAGGTTGGAAACCCCTGTATCTAGTCCAACAAGTGGTAGGATTCAGCCGGTTCGAGTGAACCGGTTGTTAAATTGCTGGCCCCTCCCCTCCCCTCCCCTTCCAGGAGTCCCCACGTGCCCTCTTTTGGCTCCCAGGTAAAAGCAGGGAAGCCTACTAGACCCAAAATGGGGCCGGGGTGGGGGGAGATGCAGTGCACGCCTGACCACGGGCTGTTTTTGCTTCCAAAAGGCTGCAGGGAGGCCTACTAGGCCCAAAACGGGGCATGGGTGGGGTGGGGTGGGATGGAGTGGGATGGAGTGGGGCCCACCCGCTGCCCATTTTTGCTCCCAGAGGGGTGCTGCCTGTCACACCCTCTGGCCACGCCCACCCAGCGAGTCATTAGGGCAGAGAACCGGTTGTCAAATTATTTGAATCCCACCACTGAGTCCAACCCTTTTCCTGTTCAGGCAGGAAAACCTATACTAGTGGGCCCCAACCTTTTGGGCCCCAGGGACCGGTTCTGTGGAGAGAGTTTTTTTCCGTGGACCAGGTATGTGTGCAATTTTGCGTGCTGCCTGCATCCCGCGGATGGGGCTTCGACTGATTTACAACAAAAATCCTGAACTCCGTTATTGTTATAACTTGAGGATTACCTGTTTATTAAAACGGTAAAGGTTCCCCTCACACATACATGCTAATTGTTCCCAACTCTAGGGGGCGGTGCTCATCTCCGTTTCAAAGCCGAAGAGCCAGCGCTGTCCGAAGATGTCTCCGTGGTCATGTGGCCGGCATGACTCAACGCCAAAGGCGCACGGAACGCTGTTCCCTTCCCACCAAAGGGGGTCCCTATTTTTTCTACTTGCATTTTTACGTGCTTTCGAACTGCTAGGTTGGCAGAAGCTGGGACAAGTAACGGGAGCTCACCCCGTTACGCGGCAGCACTAGGGATTCGAACCACTGAAATGCCGACCTTTCGATTGATAAACTCAGCGTCTTAGCCCCTGAGCCACCACATCCCTGTAACCTGTTTATTATCAGCATATAAATTAAGGAGCTTCTGATTTGAAAGGCCTACGACACAGGAGAATACAGGAAGTCCTTGACTTACGACCATACTTGACCCCAAAATTTCTGCTGTTAAGCAAGAAATTTGTTTACGTCTTGTGGGGGGGGGTTGGGGGGGTTGGGGGGGAGTGGGGAGGAAGGGAGAGAAGAGGCATTTGTGGAAATTTTCTGTAAAACTTTTTAATTAAAAAAAAACAAACAAGACATTTGTTAAGTGAGTCGTACCCCATTTCATGACTTTTGGTCATTGTTAAGCGAATCACGGAAGTGGTGAAGTGAATCGTGCCGTCATTAAGTGAATTTGGCTTCTCCCATTGGCTTTGCTTGTCAGAAGCTGCCCAAGAAGGTTGCAGGACTCCAAGGTTGTTGCAACGATCGTAAATACATGCCACTTGTCAACCCCCAAAGTTTGATCACATGATCGTGGGGACGCTGCAGCAGCCATAAGTGTGAAAACTGGTCACTTTTTTCATTGCTATAATAACTTTGAACCAGGGGTGAAATCCAGCAGGTTCTGACAGATTCTGGAGAACCTCTCACCGACCCGTGCGCTCTCATAGAGAGGGACTCCTCAGGGTGCCGTCAGCGAGGCAATGTTGTCTGGCGACGCCCAGGGGAAGCGCCTTCTCTGTAGGGGCTCCCACCCTCTGGAACGAACTACCCCCCGGACTTCGTCAGCTTCCGGACCTTCGGACCTTCCGCCGCGAGCTTAAAACATACTTATTTAATTGCGCAGGACTGAGTTAGATTTTAATTTATGGGTTTTAAATTGGGTTTTATTTCTATATTTTTAATTATCGGGCTTTTAGAATAAGTTTCTTAATTGTTTTTATATTGTATTTATGTGTTTTTTAAGTGCCTGTAAACCGCCCTGAGTCCTTCGGGAGATAGGGCGGTATATAAATATGATCAAATAAATAAATAAATAAATAAATAAACCGGTAGTGGAAATTTTGAGCAGTTCGGAGAACCGGCAAATACCACTTCTGCCTGGCCCCAGAGTAGAGTAGGAATGGAGATTTTGCAATATCCTTCTCCCAGGAGTGGGGAGGGAATGTGGATTTTGCAGTATCTTTCTCCTGGAGTGGGGTGGGAATGGAGATTTTGCAGTATCCTTCCCCTGCCACGCCCACCAAGCCACGCCCACAGACCGGTAGTTAAAAAAACCTGATTTCACCACTGCTTTGAATGGTCATTAAATGAATGGTTGTGAGCCAAGGACTATTTCTATTAACCAAGTAATAAGCAAACATGGAGCTATTTATTCATTTAAAGCACCTTTCCTGTGCGGTGAGGAGAACATATCAAAAAGACACCATTTTATTGTTTTAAAGTTTAAATGACCCAATTCCAGGCGTAATTCTAGTGGACGTCTGTTCCAAAGAATTGCAGCCAGGTAGAAAAAAAAATATCCTTAACCACACAGTAGCTATTCTAGTAGAATCCAGCTATATATTTCCTCCACCCTATGCGCCTTCCAAGCTTAACCACTTGAGCGATTTTCCGTTCAGCATCAACAAATGTTTGAGGTCCACCTCGGAACAGATCCTAAATTTTGTCTACCAAAGCTTGAAAATGGCTGTCCGGTGCTTGTGGACGTACAAAATTCATGGGCAACATTTTTGACCCTGTGTGGAGGGCTTTGCCCTCCCTGCAGGACTACCACCTTCACCAGTGGTGAAATCTGAACCGGTTTGCTACCAGTTTGTTGGCCGCGCATGCGCGCTGCGCGGCAAAAGGAGGCTTTGGAAGGTAAGTAGAACAGCAAGGGGGGGGGATCAGCTGTGCTGCGTGATTTAGCTTTGCTAGAAAGCAAGATTTCCTGCTAAACCTCGCAGCACAGCTGATCGTCAGAAATACCGGTTTGGAGGAACCAGTAGCTTTTTTTAACTACCGGTTCAACCAAACTGGTAGGTAACTACCGGTTCGCCCGGTTCGCCCGAACCGGAGTGAACTGGTAGCATTTCACCCCTGCCCTAAACTGGACTTGGACTTTGGATAGGCCACGAAAAACAAGAATCGGAAGAGGAAGTGCTTCGCTGGACCACTCCCTATCTTCGAGATTTCGGTTCCCCACCCCCACCCCCTCGCGGGTAAATTCTGCTCAGCTAAACCGATTGCAGGCTTGTCTTTCTGGAAAGCCGCTTCCCTCCCGTCACAAACGTAAAAAAAGCAAAAGATTAAATCCCCGCATTCTCATCTAATTCCACCCAGCGTGCCACGAAACCTTGCAGCTAGCAACGTTGTGTGCCAGGGTTTCTAGACTGGCGGCAGATGGTTTTGTCTGCCTAGCTCTGCCTGTTTGGCCTGAAATGATCAGAAATAGCAGATGTTCCTGGCTGCATCGTTCTACACATACACACGCACACACACTTCACATACATGCAAAACAACAACAACAACCGTCCTCCCCTTTCCTGGCATGGCTACTTCGCTCGGAACCAGTTGTGGGTTCCCAGCACCCCAAGATAGTCAGATTTGTGAGCTTGTGGTTCGTTGCTGTAGCTCACAGTCCTGGCATCACACCCTTCCTTGCTGAAAACTGGAATCTATGCTCCGGATGAATGGCAGAAGTACAACAGATGGCAATCAGCAATTACCCAGGGCCACAGAGGCAAATAAATCTCTGAAGAACCTGAGTTGCTAGCTTAAGGCATTCCTTTTGATCAAAGCTTAGAATTTGGGGCACGGCAATCAAAAGAGATCTCTGCCCAATTTGTATCTTGTGAGGAAAACCAACCAGGGCACCGAATGTAAGCTTTAAAAAAAAAAAATTAAGGGTAAACTTTGCAGGAGAGGAATCGCAGGAAGAAAATCAGAATTCGCCGTGAAATCGTCCCTTCCTTAGGTTATTCGAGGTAAGCCAGAGAAAACCTTTGGACTGCGTTTATCTGAGCTATCTAATTCCGACACTGATCTTTTGCCCTGCACATTAAAATAAACTTTGGATTACTTGAGTCATTAGAACTCTGCGGGAATGGCTCAGAAGAAGCAGATTTACAGATTTACTACGTGGGTTTTTCTGAATGAAACCGAAACATCTTTTGTACGCAGAGTTTTTTTTCTTCAAGGAACTGATTAATTCCGTCATGAGTTTTTATACGGTTCAGTGGAGAGAGTTTGGCTTGCAATGAGATTCTTGATCAAACTGAAAGGCCAATATAGCCTTAGGGGTGGGGCTGCTGGGGGGGGGTCGCAGAGAACCCCTAGCTAAGATTCTGTGCAGTTCAGAGAACCCCCAAATCCCACTTCTGGCTGGCCCCGCCCACCACACCACCCCTCCCAGGAGTCCCCACGTGGCCCGTTTTTTATTTATTTATTTATTTGAATTTATATCCCGCCCTTCTCCGAAGACTCAGGGCGGCTTACATTGTGTTAAGCAATAGTCTTCATCCATTTGTATTTTATATACAAAGTCAACTTTTATTGCCCCCAACAATCTGGGTCCTCATTTTGCCTACCTTATAAAGGATGGAAGGCTGAGTCAACCTTGGGCCTGGTGGGACTTGAACTTGCAGTAATTGCAAGCAGCTGTGTTAATAACAGACTGCATTAGTCTGTTGAGCCACCAGAGGCCCAACAGAATTTTGGATGCAGCTAAGTGCAGGGCATGTACGGAGGCTTGGGGAGGGTGAAAAACCCTAACCCTAACTCTACTGGAAGATCAGGAAGGCCGTTTTCGCCTTTCCGGAGGCTCGAGGAAAGCCTCTGGAGCCCAGGGAGGGCAAAAACACCCCTCCCCCGCTGTGGTGCAGGAGGCCAACTAGGCCACGCCCACCATGGCCACGCCCATCCAGCAACCGGGCAGAGAACCCCTTGCTGAAATTTTTTTTTTCATAAAAAAGTTTTATTTTTACAATCATATCAAACAGCTCATCCAATGTACAGTTATATACAATTAATCGGGCTTGCCCAGTCACCACCCCCCTTTCTAACACTCTTCCCTCTTCTACCTTCTTCTACTTTCCAGACTTCCTCTCCTTCTCTTATCTACATCCTCTCCTCCCTCCACCCTACACCTTCCTTCTCCCTCTTCTACCCCTCTTCCTTCCTCTTCTCCTCTTTCCTACCTCCTACTCTCTCCTCTTTTCTCCCTCCCCACCGTTCTAAAATGGTAACTGGGCAGACCCGACCCTACATTAATTATATTTATACATCTTCAATAATCCCTGTACAGTAACAATCACTCCATCCTCTACCCTCAAGCCCCCAATTCCCCTCCCCCTTACCCCCCACCCCGACTTCCCAGAACAAAATGCAGGGTATCAAAACTAACAATCATAATCCAAAATAATTCCTAAATTATAATCTCTAGTCTCTCCACACTTAATCACACTCTCAATTCCCCTCTCCTTCAGAAATATATCTAATACAAAATATTTCCTAAATTTACTCATATGCTATTCGATATTTTTTTATCTGATACTTATTTTGAATATAATCAATCCACATTTTCCATTCTAAAATATATTGTTCTTGTGTATAGTCTTTCAAGTAAGCAGAAATTTTTGCCATTTCTGCCAGATTTGATTGTATGCTCAATATTGGAAGAAAGAAGAATTACCTACAATTGAAGAATGGACACTCAAAGTATCAAATTTGGCAGAAATGGCAAAAATTTCCCCTTGCTGAAATTTTTGAAGCCCACCCCTGCATAGCAATGGCTGCTAGTTTGAGCCCAGAATATTATCGGTGGAAATTCTCAGTCATCCAGGTCATGATTGTCGCAAAGGTGCTTTTTCAAGAGGTAACTTGACTTTCTTCATTCTTCCTGGAAGATGTTTCTCCACTCTACAACAGAGTCCTTTCAGCAGTTCCAAGAAGGGCTCCACACCCACTTGCACCACTCAGCTGACCCTGAGGACACAGATAAACTTCCGAGTGGCCTCAACGTCTTTCTAAAAGGATGCAAATGACCAGCTGTCTGCAAGGAGGATAAATCCTTCCATTCTCCACCATCCAGTCAAGAGCTGAAGAAGCTTCTTGGATGAGAAGCGAAACATCTTCAAAAGAAAAACAAGAAAGTTCAGTTGCCTCTTGAAAAAAAGCTCCTTTGGGACAACCCAGAAGAGGGCTTAACTCAGCTAGAAATTTAATTATGTTGCCCAAATGTAGCGACTGTTTAATTGTTTCAGATTACAATTTTCCTCAACTTACAACCTCAGTTGGGACCGGAATTCACATTGCTAAGCAAGGCAGTTGTTAACTGAGTCACGCCCAATTTTTGGACCTTTATTTTTGCCATAGTTGTTAACCAAACCACTGAAGTTGTTAAACAAGTCACATAGTCATTAAGCGATTCCAACTTCCTGCATTGATTTTACTTGTGTGGAAACCAGCTGGGAAGGTTGCATAGGGAAATCACATAGGGAAAGGAAGGAGGGGGAGGAGGAGGAGGAGGAGGAAGAGGAAGAGAAGGAAAAGGAGGAGCAGGAGCAGGAAGAGGAAGAGGAAAATGAAGTTGAGAAAGAAGAAGAGGAAAAAGAGAAGGAGGGTTAATTCTAACCAAGCTTAAAATTCTGTGCTGAGGTTTGTAAACCAGGTTCATAAATTAGCTTGTCAAGCTGGTTGTGTGCACATACCGAATGTTAATCCTTGGGATATTTTCCTCTTGCTTTTTGCACATGACCTGTAAAACTTGGGCTGGGGATGAGAGAGATACCTGCTGAAATGCATCAGGCAATTTTATTTTTATTTAACCCTAACTTTATTTATTTTGGCCATGTTTCACTTGTTTTGGCCATGTCATGCAGGGCAATTCACTGGGGAAAGCAATGATGCTTGGAAGAGTTAGCGGTAAAAGGAAATAAGGACACCAAAGAACAGGCTGTTCAAAGCTGGCACCAGCCAGAGCATAGAAAAACTCACAGAAGTAGTGCAAGTGACCTTGGAGTACTAGTGGATGAATATGAGCCAGCAGTGTGCGGTGGCAGCCAAAAAAGCCAATGCAATCTTAGGTTGCATTAACAGAGGGATAGAAACCAGATCACGTTAAGTGATCATCCACTTAAATGGTAGTACCATTTTATAATGCCTGCACTTGGAATACTACATCCGGTTTTGGTCAACATATTATAAAAAAGCTGCAGAGATTCTGGAAAGAGTCCGGAGAAAAGCAACAAAGATGATTAGGGGACTGAAGGCTAAAACATATAAAGAACGGTTGCAGGAACTGGCTTTGTCTAATCTAGTGAAAAGAAAGACTAGGGACGACAATATAGCAGTGTTCCAGTATTTGAGGGGCAGCCACAAAGAGGAGGGAGGGTCAACCTATTCTCCAAAGCACCAGAAAGCAAGACGAGAAGCAACGGATGGAAACTAATCAAGGAGAGAAGCAACGTAGAACTAAGGAGAAATTTCCCAACCATGAGAACAATCAACCAGTGGAACGACTTGCCTCGAGAAATTGTGGGTGCTTCCTCACTGGAGGTTTTTAAGAAGGGATTGGAATAGTATAGGGTCTCTAGCTGGAGCTGGGGGTTAGACTAGAAGACCTCCAAGGTCCCTTCCAACTTTGTTATTCTGTTAATTAGACCTGGTCCATAGCATTGCCGAGACTCAGGTATGATTGAATGGATAACGTCATTATCAATTTTATTAGATGGACATTACCTTACAGATGACCCCCATCCCGTTAAAGACCTTGGAGTTTTCATGTCAAATGATCTAAGTGCCAAAGCCCACTGCAACTACATAGCAAAAAAAGCTCTAAGAGTTGTAAACCTAATTTTGCGTAGCTTCTTTTCCAAAAACACCACACTACTAACCAGAGCATATAAAACATTTGCTAGACCAATTCTAGAATACAGCTCGCCTGTTTGGAACCCTCACCACATCTCTGACATCAATACAATTGAACGTGTCCAGAAATATTTTACAAGAAGAGTTCTCCATTCCTCTGAAAACAATAAAATACCTTATCCCACCAGACTTGAAATCCTAGACTTAGAAAACTTGGAACTCCGTCGCCTTCGACAAGACCTAAGTTTAACTCACAGAATCATCTATTGTAATGTCCTTCCTGTTAAAGACTACTTCAGCTTTAATTGCAATAATACTAGAGCAACTAATAGATTTAAACTTAATGTCAACCGCTTCAATCTTGATTGCAGAAAATATGACTTCTGTAACAGAATCATCAATGCTTGGAATACTTTACCTGACTCTGTGGTCTCTTCTCATAATCCTAAAAGCTTTAACCAAAAACTTTCTACTACTGACCTCACCCCACTCCTAAGAGGACCATAAGGGGCGTGCATAAGCGCACAAACGTGCCTACCGTTCCTGTCCTATTGTTTTTCTTTTCTTCTTCCTATATATATATATATATATATATATATGCTTATACCTCCTTATATTTACTCATATATTATTTATTATTTTATTATTTTGATTTATTGAATTTCTAGACCGCCCTTCTCCTGAAGGACTCAGGGCGGTGTACAGCCAGGCTAAAAACATACACAATATACAATATTAAAAACTAAATTAAGACACTTATTACACAATTGGCCGAAAAATTAAAATAATTAAAATCTAAAAAACCCCAATTTAAAATATAAATAGAATTTAAAATTAAAAAAAACTAAAGAGTTTAAAAACGTTTAAGCTAGCCCCGCGCGAATAAACAAATATGTTTTCAATTCGCGGCGAAAGGTCCGAAGGTCAGGTATTTGGCGTAATCCAGGGGGAAGTTCATTCCAAAGAGTAGGAGCCCCCACAGAAGCATCTTCCTGGGGCCGCCAGCCGACATTGTTTGGCTGACGGCACCCTGAGAAGTCCCTCTCTGTGAGAGCGTACAGGATGGTGGGAGGCATGAGGTAACAGCAGGCGGTCCCGTAAGTACCCAGGTCCCAAGCCATGGAGCGCTTTAAAGGTGGTAACCAAAACCTTGAAATGCACCCAAAAGGCAACAGGTAGCCAGTGCAGTCTGCGCAGGAGAGGTGTTACATGGGAGTTACGTGGAACTCCCTCTATCACCCGCGCAGCTGCGTTCTGGACCAACTGAAGCCTCCGAGTGCATCTCAAGGGGAGCCCCATGTAGAGAGCATTGCAATAATCCAGGCGAGAGGTAACGAGAGCATGAGTGACCGTGCATAAGGCATCCCGATCAAGGAAGGGGCGCAACTGGCGAACCAGGCGAAAGGCTCTCCTGGAGACGGCCGTCAGATGATCTTCAAACGACAGCCGTGCATCCAGGAGAACACCCAAGTTGTGCACCCTTTCCCTTGGGGCCAATAACTCGCCCCCAACAGCCAGCTGCAGCTGCAGCTGACTGTATCGGGGTGCCGGCATCCACAGCCACTCCGTCTTGGTGGGATTGAGCTTGAGCCTGTTCCTCCCCATCCAGACAGATATATGTGTTTATATACTATATAATCTTTTTTGTAAGATACCTACATATATTGTTGTGACAAAATAAATAAACAAACAAACAAACAAACAAACAAACAAACAAACAAACAAACCTAACCTATGGGAGAGAGGCAAGGAGGGAGTCCTATAACTCAGGGGTTTCCAACCTTGGCAAAGCTGGCTCGGGAATTCTGGGAGTTGAAGTCCTCCAGGATTAAAGTTGCCAAGGTTGGAGACCCCTGCTCTAACTCTCCCATCTTCTTCTTCTTCTGCCAGACTTGGTGGTGCCCGAGGGCTGAGTTTCCAGGCGGCCTGCGCAACCCTTCCTCTCAAGAGCTCAAGGCTCCTAACTAGGAAAGGGAAGATCCGGAGAGCCTGTAGGATGAGTCGGCCGCTGAAGGTCAGCAGCCTCTTGGTCGCCTCGCTCTTGAGTCAGAAGGGCTAAGTGGGTGTTGCTTCCCCCCCCCCCGCACCTCCAAAGGCGTGGCCTGGCGGTGACGCGATGGAGCTGTCAGGCAGAACACAGGGACACACTCACAGCCTCGGCATTCCCACGCCAAGGCAAGGCGTGCCAGTGTCCCAGTTGGTGCCCAGCCAGAAATGCAACACTGCCCCTTGTCATCCACCCACCCAGCCCGGAGGAGGTGGGAAATTGCACCCGGGTGCACCAGTGCCCAGAGCACGCCTGCAGCCAGTCTCTCTCTCTCTCTCTCTCTCTCTCTCTCTCTCTCCCTCTCCCTCCCTCTCTCTCTCCCTCTCCCTTTCTCTTTCTCTTCCTCTCTCTCCCTCTCTCTTCCTCTCTCTCCTTCCTCTCTCTCCTCTCTCTCTCTCTCCCTTTCCTTTCTCTCTCTCTCTCTCTCCCTCCCTCTCTCTCCTCTCTCTTCCTCTCTCTCTCCTTCCTCTTTCTCTCCCTCTCTCCCTCCCTTCCTCTTTCTCTCTCTCTCTCTCTCTTCCTCTCCCTTTCTCTTTCTCTTCCTCTCTCTCCCTCTCTTCCTCTCTCTCTCCCTTCCTCTTTCTCTCCCTCTCTCCCTCCCTTCCTCTTTCTCTCTCTCTCTCTCTCCCTTCCTCTCTGTGTCCTTCTCTCTCTCTCCCTCCCTCTCTTTCTCTCTCTCTTCCTCTTCCTCTCTCTCTCCCTCCCTTCCTCTTTCTCTCTCTCTCTCTCCCTTCCTCCCTCTGTCCTTCTCTCTCTCTTTCTCTCTCTTCCTCCTCCTCTCTCTCTCTCCCTCCCTTCCTCTCTCTCTCTCTTTCCCTTCCTCCCTCTGTCCTTCTCTCTCTCTCCCTACTTCTCTCTCCCTCTCTCTTTCTCTCTTCCTCTCTCTCTCTCTCTCCCTCTCTTTTTCTCCCTCCCTTCCTCTTTTTCTCTCTCCCTCCCTCTCCCCCGCACACCTATAATGTGTGCAAGAAAAAGAAATTAAAATCCTGGGATGGGAAATACCAATCGTGCACCCAATTGTTCACAGATATACTGGTGATTTTCAATCGACAGACATTTGTTACAGATTAACAGAGCTGGAAGGGAACTTGTAGGTCATCTAGTCCACCCTCACCCACCTGCCCAAGCAGGAAATCCTACACCAGGGTTGTCAAACTCTCAGCCTGCTGGCCTGGATGTGTCACGTGCTGGCTCCGCCTCTGCCTGGTTAAGCGAAGGGGGGGAAAGTCCTGATAGGTCATGTGATCACGCCATGATGTCACAAGTTTGATGCCCCTGCCCTGCACCATATCTGACAAATGGCAGTCCAGTCTCTTCTTGAAAGTCTCCATTGATGAAGCTCCCACAACTTCCCAAAGCAGCTTCTGTTCCATGGGTTGATAGTTCTGTCAGAAAATTTCTCCTTAATTTCTAGGTTGAATCTCTCCTCGATCAGTTTCCATCCATTGTTTCTTGTCTGGCCTTCAGGTGCTTTGGAAAATAGGTTGACTCCCTCTTCTTTGTGGCAGCCCCTCAAATATTGGAAGGTCTCCCCTGGTCCTTCTCTTCACTAGACTAGCCATGCCCAGTTGCTGCAACCTTTCGTCGTATGTTTTAGCTTCTAATCCTCCAATCATCTTGGTTGCTCTTCTCTGCACTTTTTCCTAGAGTCTCAACATCTTTTTTATGGTGGCCAAAACTGGATGCAGTATTCTAGGTGTGGTCTTACTAAGGCTAACTAAGTAGTATTAGTACCTCACTTGATCTTGACTGTATCCAGTAGTGGGATTCAAATAATTTAACAACCAGTTCTCTGCCCTAATGATTTCTTCCAACAACCAGTTCACCAAACTGCTCAGAAAGTTAACAACCGGTTCTCCCGAAGTGGTGCGAACTGGCTGAATCCCACCACTGATTGTATCCCTCTGTTAATGCAATTTGCTGGCAATCCTTATGATTTATATTGATATATTGATCATCAATTGTGTTGTAAATGTTGTACCTTGATGAACGTATCTTTTCTTTTATGTACACTGAGAGCATATGCACCAAGACAAATTCCTTGTGTGTCCAATCACACTTGGCCAATAAAAAATTCTATTCTATTCTATTCTATTTAGGATTGCATTGGCTTTTTTGGCTGCCGCTGCACATCTAATTTAATAATCTAATTTCTGATCGTAACTTCTCTGCCCTTTTTGCACTGTGTAAAAGCCCATGTACAACAGGGACGGTAAGCAGACTGCACGACGCAAAGTAAAACCAATGCATTTTACAAATAAATAAATTCATTCCAACTATATATTTTTTTTGAAATACATCGTTTTAATACCCAGGAAATGTTGCATGGGGCCCGAGTTCAGTTCCTGTGATTTTCAACACTGCATTTCAAACTGCATTTGAAAGTTTCCAGTGTGGTCTGAACACGATACAAAAAAGATGTTGAGATTCTTGAAAATCTCAACATGCAGAGAAGAGCAACAAAGATGATTAGGGGGCTGGAAACTAAAACATATGAGGAACTGTTGCAGGAACTGGGTATGTCTAGTTTAATGAAAAGAAGGACTAGGGGAGACATGATAGCAGTGTTCCAATATCTCAGGGGCTGCCACAAAGAAGAGGGGGACAATCTATTCTCCAAAGCACCTGAGGGCAGGACAAGAAGCAACAAATGGAAACTAACCAAGGAGAGAAGCAACTTAGAACCAAGGAGAAATTTCCTGACAACAAAAACAATTAACCAATGGAACAGCTTGCCTCCAGAAATTGTGAGTGCTCCATCACTGGAGATTTTTAAGAAGAGATTGGACAATCATTTGTGTGAAATGGTATATAGGTTTTCCTGCTTGAGCAGGGGGTTTAACTAGAAGTCCCTTCCAATTAAATATTTATGTGGTCACTGAGAGTCAACAACTTAATGGCACCACAATCAATCAATCAATATCAATCAGCAGTACAAATAGTCCTCAATTTACAACCATAATGGAGCCTGCCCATCATGGTCATCAATTGTGGTTGTAAATCGGATCACTCATGTGAATGACCGGATTTTACAACCTTTTTTAAGGTGGTCATTAACTAAATGCTGCAATTGTGAAGTGAACCAATGGTTCCCTATGGGACAATTTGGTCAAAACACAGAAGTAGTTTTCAGCAAGACTGTCGTAAAATGTGATCACCTGATTGCGGGACACTGCAGATGGCCATAAATTCAGGCCAATTGCCCAGCACCCAACATGCAGTCATCTTAAGGCCTAAGCTACTGGTCATAAGTTGAGGAGTACTTGTTATTTCTTAATTTTATTTGCTCATTTCAAGAGGTTTTTCCCCCAAGGATGGCTTATTAGAAATTGAACACTCACTGGGGTCTTTCAACATTTGGGTGCTTGGAAAACAACAGGACCAATGAAGGGTAGATGAGAGAAAGGTGACTCACATGGACAGTTCAGAGATCTCCCATTTCCCCCTCTTCCTATACCGAAACATAGGAATATATAGAAAAACAGGTGAAAAAGATGTCTAGGAAAGGAACTGATTTGTACACAAGGTATTTTCCACTAGAATCCCCCATGACCATGCTGCCTGTATTGTCCTCTTCTTCGCCTCCTTCTCCCCCTCCCCCTCTTCCTTTCCTCCTCCTCTTCCTCTTTCTCCTCCTCCTTTCCTCCTCCTCCTCTTCCTCTCCTTTCCTCCCCCTCTTCTTCTCTTCTCCTCCTTCCCCTCTTCTTCTCCTTTGCTCCTCCTCCCCCTTTGCTCCTCCTCCTCCTTTCTTCCCCTTCCTTCTCCTTCTTCCCCTCTTCTCCTCCATTCCTCCTCCTCCTTTCCGCCTTCTCCTCCTTCCCCTTCCTTCTCCTCCTTCCCCTCTTCTCCTCCTTTGCTCCTCCTCCTTTCCGCCTTCTCCTCCTTCCCCTCTTCTTCTCCTTTCCTCCCCCTCCCCCTTTGCTCCTCCTCCTTTCTTCCCCTTCCTTCTCCTCCTTCCCCCTTCTCCACCTTTCCTCCTCCTCTTCCTCTCCTCTTCCCCTCCCCTCTTCTTTCCTCCTCCTCCTTTCTTCCCCTTCATTCTCTTCCTCCCCTCTCCTCCTCCCCTCTTCCTATACCAAAACATAGGAATATATAGAAAAACAGGTGAAAAAGATGTCTAGGAAAGGAACTGATTTGTACACAAGGTATTTTCCACTAGAATCCCCCATGACCATGCTGCCTGTATTGTCCTCTTCTTCGCCTCCTTCTCCCCCTCCCCCTCTTCCTTTCCTCCTCCTCTTCCTCTTTCTCCTCCTCCTTCCTCCTCCTCTTCCTCTCCTTTCCTCCCCTCTTCTTCTCTTCTCCTCCTTCCCTCTTCTTCTCCTTTGCTCCTCCTCCCCTTTGCTCCTCCTCCTCCTTTCTTCCCTTCCTTCTCCTTCTTCCCTCTTCTCCTCCATTCCTCCTCCTCCTTTCCGCCTTCTCCTCCTTCCCTTCCTTCTCCTCCTTCCCTCTTCTCCTCCTTTCCTCCTCCTTTCCGCCTTCTCCTCCTTCCTCTTCTCCTCCTTTCCTCCCTCCCCTTTGCTCCTCCTCCTTTCTTCCCTTCCTTCTCCTCCTTCCCCCTTCTCCACCTTTCCTCCTCCTCTTCCTCTCCTCTTCCCTCCCCTCTTCTTTCCTCCTCCTCCTTTCTTCCCCTTCATTCTCTTCCTCCCCTCTCCTCCTCCCCTCTTCTCCTCCTTTCCTCCTCCTCCTCCTCTTTTCTTCCCCTTCCTTCTCCCCCTCCCCCTCTCCTCCTCCCTCTTCCTCCAACAGAATGAATGTAGATCTCTTGCATCGGGCTAGGAATTATGGGTATTCCATCCCTCTGGAAAGCCGCAGACCAAGGGCTGATTGAAAGATTTGCACCTTCCCTCTGACACAAACGGATCCTCCCAGCCCTGCTTAGTTTCCACCCACTAATGGGATTCTTGGCTGCCACCCCGTCTCAGCCTCTCTCTCCCCGCTCTCCGTTCCCTACGCCTTTGCATGACTGGCGCTGCCACAAATCATGGTTTATCATTAGGGCAGCATTTACAGAATTAGCTAAGCAGCTCTTCAAGGAGGAAAGGGATGCTTCAGAGTCCGGTCAGCGTGCCATCCAAGCCCAGAAGCTGGGGCCAGTGCTGGATTCCTCTAACCACTGGGTCACCCTTCCTGAATGCCCAGAGACTGGCCAGAAGGGTGGCTGACAATTCTATGGATCACACACACACACACCCCAACAGGCAGGAGCAGCTGCCAGTAGCAGTACAACGTGGTTGGCTAGGGAAATGATTCAGGTAGATTACTTGCAAAGTGTAATCTGGAAACAGGTCTACTCAGAGGCGAAGTTTCAGAAGGATTCAGAGCCAGATTTCCAACTCAGGCAGAAAACAACCCCGGAATATAATGCTCTCTGTTTTCAGAAGAAGGGGAAAGAAATCCACTGGCTTAACAGCTTGGGAAATCATGACTAAGATTTCAAAAGGGTGCTACCGCCCGCAGTTAAGATTTTGTTTTTTCTTCTCCAACACGAGAGATTTGCTTGACCGCTTTCTTTTAAAACAAATAGCAACCGGCCTTCTTGTGAAAGGATTGCGGATGGTGGGAAAAGAACAATCATCCTCATCATCATAAAAAACACCCTGGATTTCACCCTGAACAAAATTTCCTTAGGCGCCACCTGTACCGTACCCAGTTCGGCTTGCTTTGGGCAGAAAATCGCTGCAATGGGTACCATGTTTTCGGTGGGGTTGCCCTTCATTTCCAAATAGTTTACTGTAGCTACCGGTTCGCCCAGCACCAGAAATGTGAGCCACGTATGCGTGCGGCGTCACAAAACACAGCGATTCGCTCGCGCGCACCATCTACACATGCGTGCGACGTCATGATACACGGCAATTCGCTCACACTCATGTGTGCAACGTCAAAACCACAGTGATATAGGACGGGATTGCGGCCAGATGGGTGGGCGGGCCGACCTGCAGGTCGCCACTACTGGTTCGCTGGAACCGGCTGGTAGCGGAAATTTTGAGTCGTTCAGAGAACCGGTAGTAAAAATTCTGAGTGGCCCCGCCACCATCTATTCTCTGCCTCCCGAGTCCCAGCTGATGGGGAGGGAATGTGGATTTTGCAGTAACCTTCCCCTGGAGTGAGGTGGGAATCACGCCCACCAAGCCATGCCACGCCCACCAAGCCATGCCCACAGAACCGGTAGTAAAAAAATTTGAAACCTGCCACCAGTTTATACAAATCGAGAGGTTTCAAGACCCTAAAAAAGGAGAGTCTTTTTTAAAAAAAAAATCCTAGCGAAATCTGTTTCTCTGGAATTTGGACAGGACATTAAACTGTGCTTAATTTACAGAGGTGGCAAACTTTTCCTGAGATTTTTTTTTTTTTTACTCTGCCCATTTCTGTCTGGCTGAAAAATTCTGCTCTGTTGGTCTCTTCATTCCCAGACACTTTTATTCCACTCCTTGGCAAGAGATGAAAAACGTCTGGATTTCTCAACCTTTGGCAGCTTGAAGATGTGGAGACTTCAACTCCCAGAATTCCCCAGCCAGCCATGCTGGAAATCGAAGCCCCCACATCTTCAAGCTGCCAAAGGTTGAGAAATATTGATTTAGAAGAAGGCTTCCCATTCGCCAACTGGGTTTCTAAAAACATACAATGAAAGAAGAGGCCTTGCCAGGCTCAACCCCTCATGTTACATTTCCACAACACAAAATCACCCAAGAGTTGCGAATTCCGATAATCTACACAACAGGAAAATGTTGCAGTCCCCTTCCTCCAAGGAGCAAAACGGGGGTGAGAGAGGAGATCTACACGCAAAACAATGCTCTGGACTAATCCCAGCCTATCCATGTTGGGTGTTATGGAGACACATTTTATGGCTATCAGTTGCTTGTCAAAACTTGTCAGGCTCTGACTTCAGCTAACTCAGGTTAATATTTCTAACAGTAGGACTCCACTGGAATGAGCTGGTGGGACCATAAAGGAATAAAGTAAGATAAAGTAATAGAAAATGAAAAAGCTAAATTGCTCTGGAAATTTAGAAATCAAACAGCCAGAAAACCCCCCACCAGCTTGTTGCTTGCTTGCTTATCTATCTATCTATCTATCTATCTATCTATCTATCTATCTATCTATCTATCTATCTATCTATCTTCTGTCTGTCTCAATGGGTGGAAACTGATCAAGGAACGAAGCAACTTAGAACTAAGGAGAAATTTCCTGACAGTTAGAACAATTAATAAGTGGAACAACTTGCCTGCAGAAGTTGTGAATGCTCCAACACTGGAAATTTTTAAGAAATTTTTAAGAAATTTTTAATAATTTTTAAGAAATGTTGGATAATCATCTGTCTGAGATGGTGTAGGGTTTCCTGCCTGGGCAGGGGGTTGGACTAGAAGGCCTCCAAGGTCCCTTCCAACTCTGTTGTTGTTGTTATTATATTGTCTCTCTGTTTGTGTCTCTATTTAGCTATCTGTCTGCCTGCCTGTCAGTCTATCTATCATCTATATCTATCATCTGTCTGTCTATCTATTTATTACCTATCTATCTATCTATCTATCTATCTATCTATCTATCTATCTATCTATCTATCTATCTATCTATCCTATCTATCATCTGCCTATCTATTTATCTATCATCAGTCAGTCAGTCTGTCTGTCTGTCTGTCTCTCTCTCTCTCTATTTCTGTCCTATCAATCATCTACTTATTTATTTATCATCTATCTGTCTGTTTATCTGTCTGTCTGTCTATCTATCTATCCAATGGTGGGATTCAAGTAATTTAACAACCGGTTCTCTGCCCTAATGATTTCTTCCAACAACCAGTTTGCCAAACTGCTCAGAAAGTTAACAACCGGTTCTCCCGAAGTGGTGCGAACTGGCTGAATCCCACCACTGTATCTATCTATCTATCTATCTATCTATCTATCTATCTATCTATCTATCTATCTATCTATCTATCTATCTATCTATCTATCTATCTACCTACCTACCTATCTCTCTCTCTATCTATCTATCTATCATCTGTCTATTATCTCTCTATCATCAATCAAATTTATATGCTGCTTCGCTGGCTGAGGAATTCTGGGAGTTGAAGTCCACAAGTCTTAAAGTTGCCAAGGTTGGAGACCCCTGTGTTAAGTGAATCCCTGTGGTTAAGTGAATACCACAGTTGTTCAGTGAATCTGGCTTCCACATTGACTTTGCTTGTCAGACGGTCACAAAAGGGGATCACGTGACCCCCGCCCAGGACACTACAATCGTCATAAATATGAATCAGTTGTCAAGGGTCTGAATTTTGATCACGTGACCATGGGGATGCTACGACAGTCTTAAGTGTGAAAAATGGTCATAAGTCCCTTTTTTTCAGTGCCGTTGTGACTTTCGCCACTAAATGAACGGCTGTAATTCGAGGACTATCTATATTTTGCAACAGCTGGTTTGCGGCCCCTACTGACTCCCAAAAAGAAAGAATAAATGTGTTCCCTCATCCACCTTGACAGTCATTCAGGGATTTAAAAAGAGAGAAGCTAGAAAAGGTAGGATGCTCCAATACAGGTAGTCCTCAATTTACAACAGTTTCATTTAGTGACCATTCTAAGTTACAATGGTCCCATGGTCATGTGATCAAAATACAGGCGCTTGGCAACTGACTCACTTTTATGACGGTCGCAGTGTCCCGGGGTTATCCGATCCCGTTTGGTGACTTTCTGACAAGCAACTGTGTTACTAGTTTAATAACTGCAGTGATTCACTTAACAACCGTGTTACTAAACTAATGAATTGCTCAGTGACAAGAAAGATCGTAAAATTGAGCTAAACTCACTTAACAAATGTTTCCCTCGTCGACATAAATGTGGGGCTCCATTTCGGTTGTAACTCAAGGACTTCCTCTATCTCTAACATTAAACCTAAAGATGTTTAATGTTAAGATATAATTGACGTTTGGGGGTTGTTGTTTTTTTCCCTTTTTATGTACACAGTTTTTTTTTCCTTTGTTAGTGTTGGATGTTTGTTTTTCTTTTTTTGTGTTTTACTCTTGCTGATAAAATGAAAATAAATACAAGAGAGAGAGAGAGAGAGAGAAAAGATAGGATGCTGAATCTGGGCTTCTCTGGAGATAAGATGAGAAGGAGGATGAGGGACCAGGAGACCTGAAAAGTGTCAAGGGAACGGATTGCTAATCCAAGCATTTCTATGAGTGTCTGCCACTGCTTACTCATTTGAGTATTTGGGGCAGTTTGTCATACAGTGTCTCACTTTTGCCAAATTTGGCTATCTTTCCTGCTGACACCTGATTCACCCCTGGGTGAGCAATGAAGCCAGGAGCGCATCATATCTGCGACAATCTGACATCTTGCACTATTGGTCTCCCTTTGTTTTTAAACATCTTTAGTCCTGGTCCCTAACCCTCGCATCCTGGACATAAATTGTTTCAACTCCTACCCTCAAAATGACTCTACAGAGCACTGCGCACCAAAACAACTAGACACAAGAGTAGTTTTTTCCCCGAATGCCATCACTCTGCTAAACAAATAATCCCCTCAACACTGTCAAACTATTTACTAAGTCTGTATTACTATTCGTCTTCTCATCATTCCTATCACCCATCTCCTCCCACTTATGACTGCATGACTATAACTTTGTTGCTTGTATCCTTACGATTTATATTGATACTGTTTCTTAGTATGGTTTGATTGCTTATTTGTACCCTATGACTATTGTTAAGTGTTGTACCTTATGATTCTTAACAAATGAACGAAATCTTTTCTTTTTATGTACACTTTTTATGTACACTGAGAACATATGCACCAAAGACAAATTTCTTGTGTGTCCAATCACACTTGGCCAATAAAAGAATTGTATGTGTAAAGAATTGTATGTATGGCTTCAAGAAAAGTTCTAGCCAGGTATTTCTCAAATAGGGTAACTTTAAAACGTGTAGACTTCAACTCCCAGAATTCAGCACAGCTGGCGGGGGAATTCTGGGAGCTGAAGTCCACAATTGGTGGTTAGGTAATTTCAGTCCACAAATCTCAAAACTGCCACAAATGTTGGTTGGGTTAGCAAATCCTTTTAGTTGCCTCTGGACAACCTCGCAACTTTGGTTCTTCTTGAACATGTTTTTGGAGCATTTTACCAAGCTGTTTGTAATCACTGTCCAAGGAAACATTGCAAAACAGTGGCTGCTTGTCTCATGTCTAAATTATTTGGTTTGCAAAACATCAGCCGCTAACACCCGGTGAGGCATACCCTGCGTAAAAATTTGCTAGCTCAGAAAACTGACATTTTTTCGGTGGCGATTTGAGTTTGCAGAATTGTTTTAAATACGGTGTTAAGATTCCTGGGGTTTTCTCTCATCCTACTTTTTGACAAAAAGTGTTTTTTATAAAAAAAAAAAGCTATTAATCAATATAGCTTGTCCTTGCTTAGTGATTGTCTCAGATAGTGACGGTTCACAGTTATGTAGATGAGGAAAATAAGGAAGATTTATTTTTTGTGGTGGGGGAGGCAGGGTAGCCATTAGAACTTCAAATCTGGGTCCTAAGTATTTTTTGGGAGGAAGGGATCCGTCATAACTTTGAACATTCACTAGGCAACTGATCATACGTTACCTATGAGTGGTCCTCCAGTTACGACCACAGGTGAGCCCAAAATTTCCGTGGCAAAACAAGACAGCTGTTAAATGAATTGTGCCCCATTTTACAACCTTTCTGGCCATGGTTGTTAAGCAAATCACAGCTGTTGTGAAGTGAATCATGCGGTCCTTCAGAGAACCAGGATTCCCTCATTGACTTTGCTGGGTTGGAAGCTGGCTGGGAAGGTTTCCCAATGATGATCATACAGCGACGGAGGAATACACTGTCATAAATACATGCCCGTTTTGCTAAGCATTCAAATTTGGATCATGCGACCATTGGAGATGCTGCGATGGTTAAGTGTGAAAAAACAGTCGTAACTTCAAACGGTCACTTCAACGAGTGTTTGTAAGTGGAAGGCTGCCTGTCTATTGCATGTCAGCTGCAGTGATTATTTTAATAAAAATATGGAGGAAACAGTTGTGAATACATTAAAACAGGCAACTTTAAACCTTGGCAACTTTAAGACTTGTGGACTTCAACTCCCAGAAGTCCACAAGTCTTAAGCTGGCTGAGGAATTCTGGGAGTTGAACTCCACAAGTCTTAAGATGTCTGAGGAATTCTGGGAGTTGAAGTCCACAAGTCTTAAGCTGTCTGAGGAATTCTGGGAGTTGAAGTCCATCAGTCTTACGTTGGCTGAGGAATTCTGGGAGTTGAAATCCACAAATCTTAAGCTGTCTGAGGAATTCTGGGAGTTGAAGTCCACAAGTCTTACGTTGGCTGAGAAATTCTGGGAGATGAAGTCCACAAGTCTTAAAGTTAAAGGTTAGAGACCCCTGCATTGAAAATCAGGGGGAGACCAGGGTTCATGACAAATTTGGGGCCAGCTTCACCATCTCAAGTGTCAACAACGTTGTTTTCCCGTTCCTTGTATTGCAATTGCTGGGTGATGGGAGAGGGCAAAGTTCTGAGACACCAGGAAACCATCACTATTTCTATCATTAGCGACGTTTAGCTAAATGGCCGACACGTGTAGCAGTGAGTGAGTCATGAGGCGGTTTCTGCCAGCGACCGAGGAAGGAAAAAACAAGCCGACTGCTTCCTTATTAAAAAAAAAAAACCAAAAAACTCTGAGCAATTAATCTCCGGAACTCACTTCCTCAGGGTATTTGCCGATGCGAGATTCTAACTCCCGCCCCCTCCCAGAGGATGGCATGATTGGATGTTGGAAGGCGTCTTCAGGCCTGCGGATGGCTATCAGCCTAGGTTGAGCCAGGCTCAGGCGCAGTGACAAAGGAGAGGAAGTTGGGAGGGGAACAATTTGGGGCAGGGTGGGGTTACACTTGTCTTGTCTTGGGGAGGGACAAAGAGATCCAAAGGGAATTGAACTGATAGGAGAGAATATTGATTGCTTGGGACTGACCTTTGTGGTCCTTGGTGCTCTCCGAACTTGGCGCTATATCCTTTTAACACTGATGATGATGCCTAGTTGGGTCATGAGTCTATGACCCCGGGAGAATGAGTCTATTTCCCTGGTGGCTTCAGCTGACCAAGTTGAAAAGCAAGATGACCATGGGTCTTCCACTCAAAGATGATGCGTCTAGGCCTCGCCTCTGGAGGAAGCTGAATCCTCCCACGGAAAGACACCGCGCTAATCTTGTTTCGGTGACTCCTAAGAATGACAAAACCTATCCAGAGGTTGTGGAAACAGGCCACATCAAGGTTGCAACCTGGGACCTTCTCCATGGAGGTGACCTTTCTCTCGCTGAATCACAGAGCTTTGGAACGACGGGCGGCCTGACATCAAGGCAGGTGATTCATGGATCCCGCTTGTTCCTTCTGTATCAAGGCTTTTCTCATCTTCCTTCAGATCCTTCTAAATGTTGATGCCAAGGATGAAACGCTGGCACCTCCTGCTCCTGAGGCAAGGACAATGCCACTAAGCTGTGTTACCTCTGGTCCAAAAAGTGCCTCATAGGCAGAGGTCCACTGGCTCTTGTTACGAGCTGCCCAGGTTGACACCTACTCATTCCCAGGTTGACGTCACTTTGGAAGGAGACTGGGCTCCTAAGCATAGCTTTGCCCAGATTCCATCAAACTCCACCCATCACCTTTGATCTCTTTCCAAAACATGCCTGGCCTATTGAAGACCTACGGAGTCTTGGATTACCAAGAAATCAAGAACAACAGAGTTGGAAGGAACCTTGGAGGTCTTCTAGTCCAGGGGTCTCCAACCTTGGCAACTTTAAGACTTGTGGACTTCAACTCCCGGAATTCCTCAGCCAGCTTTGCTTTGCATCAACTGGAGCGTCTGGATGTTCTTCAAGGGCATGTAGAGCGCGTTGCAATAGTCAAAACGGGAAGTGACTAGGGCATGAGTGACCGTGAGTAGGGACAGTTGGTCCAGGAAAAGGTGTAACTGGTGCACAACCTGCAGTTGCACAAAGGGCCTCCTGGTCACAACCGCCACCTGCTCTTCAAGTTGCGAGTCCAGGAGAAACCCTGGATTAATTGTTCACACTGTTAGGAAATTTCCAGGTTGCTTCTCTCCTTGGTTAGTTTCCATCAGTGGTGGGATTCAAATAATTTAACAACCAGTTCTCTGCCCTAATGACCAGCTGGGTGGGCGTGGCACTCGGCCTCCTGCACCCCCCTGGGAGCAAAAACAGGCTGTAGGGAGGATTCACCGCCCACTCCCCCGCCCCCCATTTTGGGCCTAGTGGGCCTACCTACAGCCTTCTGGGAGCAAAAACGGGCCATGGGGGCCCGCGGTGCACCCTTCGCCACCATTTTGGTCCTAGTAGCCCTCCTTGAACTTACCTGAGAACAAAAACGGGGCGCCTGGGGACTCCTGAAAGGGGAGGGGAGGGGAGGGGAGGGATTAGGGCGAGGCAGCAATTTAACAACTGGTTCACCCGAACCGGCCGAATCCCACCAGTAGTTTCCATCCATTGCTTCTTGTCCTGCCTTCAGGTGTTTTGGAGAATAGGTTGATCCCCTCTTTAAGGCAGCTCCTTAGACATTGGAAAATTGCTATCATGTCACCCTTAATCCTTCTTTTCATTCAACTAAAGACATTCCTATCCATCTGAGAAAATGAGGCTACAATACTTGATAGCCCGTTTCCCTACAAGCGATCTTATTTATTAAGTTGCTTGGTATTACAAATGGACTCTCACCTCTTGGAACGGGAATTAATAGCAGATTTCAAGCTCTACAGATCCAGCAAAACTGCCTGGGAACCACCTGTCCCTGCAGCTGTTAAGTGAATCACACAGTTGTTCAGTGAATCTGGATTTCGCCCCTTGATTTTACTAGATGGAAGCCAGCTCGAAAGATCACAAATGGCGATCGCAAGATCTCAGAACGCTGCAGCCATCGTAAATGCATGCCGGTTGCCAACTTCTGATCACAAGTTTGTTGGGATAAAGCGACGGTCATAAGGGCGAGGACTGGCTGCAAGTTATTTTTGTCAGTGCTCTTGTAATTTCGAGGTGTCAATAAACAAATGGTTGTAAGTTGGGGCTACCTGTACTTTGGGGATACCGTATTTTTAGGACTATAAGATGCACCTAAATTTAAAAGAGGAAAACACCAAAAAATAAAGTTTTTGGCCTACCTTTTTGGGGGCCTTTTGTCGGCCCGTTTTTGAGGCTTTTTTCAATCTGTTTCCAGGGCTTTTCTCGGCCCATTTTCAAGGCTTTTTTGGCCCTTTTCCACTCTTTTTTCAGCCTGTTTCTGAGGTTTTTTTCAGCCCATTTTTCAGCTTTTTTTCAGCCTCTTTTGGGAGCTTTTTTTCAGCCTGTTTTCAAGGCTTTTTGTGGCCCATTTTTGAGGCTTTTTTCAGCCCGTTTTGGGGGCTTTTTTTCAGCCTCTTTTCAGTCTTTTTTCAGCCTCTTTCAGGGGTTTTTTTCAGCCCGTTTGGGGGCTTTTTTGGCCCATTTTCAATGCTTTTTGTGGCCCATTTTTAAGGCTTTTTTCAGCCCATTTTTGAGGCTTTTTTTCAGACCATTTTTAAGGCTTTTCAGCCCATTTTGAGGCTTTTTTTCAGCCTGTTTTGGGGGCTTTTTTCAGCCCATTTTGTCTGAAAAAATGGGCCAAAAAAGCCTAAAAAATGGACTGAAAAAAGCCCCAAAAACGGGCCAAAAAGGCTTGAAAACAGGCTGAAAAAAGCCTCAAAAATGGGCCAAAAAAAAAAAAAGGCCTGAAAAAAGGCCTGAAAACAGGGCATGCAGAGGCCCAAAAAAATGGCTGATGGGTGGACGGGGCTTCGGCAATATTCGGTCCATAAGACACACAAACATTTTCACCCCCTTTTGGGAGATAAAAAGGTGCGTCTTATAGTCCGAAAAATACAGTAGTTCTCTTTGGCCATCCTTGAGTCAGAAGAAAAATGGATCAACATTAGAGGAGGAATGAGAAGGAGTTTGAGATTAAAAAGAGATGGTGGATCAAAGCCGAGGATAATCATCTCCAGTCCCTGATAGGCTGCTGCCGCCTTCAAGCCCCGCCTACAACAGCCTCCCAGCATCTCCCAGGGATGATGTAAACACAGATCCTCCAGCAGGAAGTAATGGTGACTTTTATACCTGAAAGGTTGACCTCTGGCTCAGTTAGTGGAACTTTGTACGCTTCCCATTCCACAAAGTTCTGGTTGGGTTTGGTGGCTGACCGGGTTAAGTACATAACCCACAACCCTGGCTGGCGCCTGTGTGTGAAACCCACTTTGGGTTGGCCATCCCTTGAAGACTGCGGGTGTGCAGTTGTGTACGTTGGGTGGAAGCACTTAAAAAAAGACACCTGTCCAGCAAGCTTCTTGGGTCTGGGACAGAGATGTCCAAACTTAGCCCCTTGAAGAGTGGTGGACTTCAACTCCCAGAATTCCCCAGCCAGCAACTTGCTCATATTTATACCTCATGCTGGCTGGGGAATTCTGGGAGTCGAAGTCCACCACTCTTCAAGGGGCCAAGTTTGGTCTAGGAGCTTCTATCCCAGGAGTGGGCAACTATGGCAACTTTATGACCTGTGGACTTCAACTCCCAGAATTCCTGAGTCATAAAGGTGTCCTAGCTGTGCACTTGTGTTCGATCTGATAGCAATAGCACTTATATACCGCTTCACAGTGCTTGACAGCCCTCTCTAAGCGATTTACAAAGTCAGCGTCTTGCCCCCAACAATCTGAGTCCTCATTTTACCAATCTCGGAAGGATGAAAGGATAAGTCAATCTTGAGCCGGTCAGGTTTGAACTCATGGCAGTGAGCAACCCTATAGCAACCCTATAACCCTATCTTGCAATACTGCGTTCTAACCCCTGCACTACCAGGGCTCTTGAGAGAGAAAGAGAGAAAAAGAGATTGTAGATAGACTGAAGATAGAGGCAGGCAGGCAGGCAGGCAATGGCAATGGCAATGGCAATGGCAATAGCAATAGCAATAGGAATAGAATAGAATAGAATAGAATAGAATAGAATAGAATAGAATAGAATAGAATAGAATAGAATAGAATAGAATAGAATAGAATAGAATAGAATTTATTGGCCAAGTGTGATTGGACACACAAGGAATTTGTCTTGGTGCATATGCTCTCAGTGTACATAAAGAAAAGATACGTTCATCAAGCTACAACATTTACAACACAATTGATGATCAATATATCAATGTAAATCATAAGGATTGCCAGCAACAAGTTATAGTCATACAGTCATAAGTGGAAAGAGATTGGTGATGGGAACTATGAAATGATTAATAGTAGTGCAGATTCAGTAAATAGTCTGACAGTGTTGAGGGAATTATTTGTTTAGCAGAGTGATGGCCTTCGGGAAAAAACTGTTCTTGTGTCTAGTTGTTCTGGTGTGCAGTGCTCTATAGCGTCGTTTTGAGGGTAGGAGTTGAAACAGTTTATGTCCAGGATGCGAGGGATCTGCAAATATTTTCACGGCCCTCTTCTTGATTCGTGCAGTATACAGGTCCTCAATGGAAGGCAAGTTGGTAGCAATTATTTTTCTGCAGTTCTAATTATCCTCTGAAGTCTGTGTTTTCTTGTTGGGTTGCAGAACCGAACCAGACAGTTATAGAGGTGCAAATGACAGACTCAATAATTCCTCTGTAGAATTGGATCAGCAGCTCCTTGGGCAGTTTGAGCTTACTGAGTTGGCGCAGAAAGAACATTCTTTGTTGTCCTTTTTTAATGATGTTTTTGATGTTAGCTGTCCATTTGAGATCTTGCGATATGATAGAACCCAGAAATTTGAAGGTTTCTACTGTTGATACTGTGTTGTCAAGTATTGTGAGAGGTGGAAGTATGGAAGGGTTTTTCCTAAAGTCTACCACCATTTCTACGGTTTTGAGTGTGTTCAGTTCCAGATTGTTTTGGTTGCACCAAAACAAATAGCAATAGCAATAGCAATAGCAATAGCAATAGCAATAGCAATAGCAATAGCACTTAGACTTATATACCACTTCATAGTTCTTTACAGCCTCTCTAAGCGGTTTACAGAGTCAACCTCTTGCCCCAACAATCTGGCTCCTCATTTTACCAACCTTGGAAGGATGGAAGGCTGAGTCAACCTTGAGCCGGTCGGGATCGAACTCTTGGCAGCCGGCAATGTATTAAAGCTGCAACTGGCAACCCACTTCAGCTGGGTTCAATCTACGGCTGCAACGGTGAGGTACGGTTTGGTCTGTTTTCAAGGCGGTGCGTTTCCATCTGTGGTCGTTGCCTTGAAAATTGTTGTTCTTTCCTCACCCAGGAATCATGGCTTTCATCTTATTCCAGAGGTGGGGAACAATGGCCTTTTTATCTGCGCAGGACTGGATTAGGATTAGTTTTTAAATTTGTGGGTTTTTTAATGGGTTTTTATCATTTATTCTAAATTTTTAATCTCGGCCAATTGAATAAGTTTTTTAATTGTATTTTAATAGTATTTATATTGTAATATTATTGTTTATTTTATCTGGCTGTGAACCGCCCTGAGTCCTTCGGGAGAAGGGCGGTATACAAATTTAAATAATAAATAAATAAAATAAATAAATGACTTGTGGACTTCAGCTCCCAGAATTCCTTTTTTTAAAAAAGTTTTTTATTTTATAGACAAACATACATTTAAAACATCAGCAATTCCTTCCATGTGACGTCTCGGTGTTTTCTTCCTGGCTCCATCATTTTGTTGTTTCTTCTTTCTTCACTTGAACTATTACCATTTTTCCATAAATACATTATTATCATTTTCTTACATAATTATCTAACTCCCAGAATTCCTGAGCCACCCGTCGTTCCCCACCTCTGACCTATCCCTTCAGGGTGCTGTGAATACTGTAAAATCTCCATTCCCACCCCACCCCACTAACCGGCTTTCCAGCTCCGTTCTCCTGTGCAGGGCAATAAAAGAAGACCCAGCCGATGATCAGCTGAGACTCGGAAGGCAGAGAATAGATAGGGGCGGTGGCAGTCAGAGGCGGTATTTATCGGTTCTCTGAACTACTCAAAATTTCCTCTACCGGTTCAGCAGAACCTGGGCAGAACCGGCTGAATACCACCTCTGCCTAGCCCCCTCCCCATCTTCCTGATGTTGCAGGAATTAGATCATGGTGGGTTAAGAATGAGGCTTTCACAGCACTGCGGTGCCATGAATCCATTCATGGAGGACTTACTCACAAAAACATGAATATGAGGTTTATATGGGCAGCCTGGGTGTGGCTGTTACATAGCCCACTCCACCCGGCTTCCTCATTTTCCAACTCCTTTTCCTCGGTCCTTTCTGAATGCAGGTAGTCCTCGACATACAGCCAAAACTGGGCCCAGCATTTCCGTTGCTAGGTGAAACCTGTCGTTACGCGAGTTTGCCTCGTTTTGCTAACTTTCTTGCCACAGCTGTTAAGTGAATCACCGCAGTTGTTGAATTCATCCAATTGTTGTTCAGTGAATCTGGCTGACTTTGCTTGTCGGAAAGTCGCCAAGAGGGGATCACGTGACACCCACCGGGACACTGCAACCGTCATAAATACACGCCAGTTGCCAAGCGTCTGAATTTTGATCACGTGACCACCGGGATGCTGCAACGGTCCTAAGTGTGAAAAATGGTCATAAGTCACCTTTTTCAGCGGCATTGTAACTTCGAATGGTTGTAAGTTGACAATGTAACTTGACAATCAAGAGTTGGGTGGCTGTTTTGGGCATTGGATTGCTCCCCTCCAACTGGCACCCCTTCAACAACGAATGGTAGTTTATTCTCCATCCCTGGCTGGCCTGTTTCCTTTTGCATTATGCAGTGTGGCAGGTGAACTCTGCCCGCTGCCAGCAGTTCGATCCTGACGGGCTCGAGGTTGACTCAGCCTTCTATCCTTCCGAGGTCAGTAAAATGAGGACCCAGATTGTTGGGAGCAAGATGCAGACTCTGTAAACCGCTTAGAGAGGGCTATGAAAACACTATGAAGCGGTATACAGGTAGTCCTCGACTTACGACCATAAGTGAGCCCAAAATGAACGTTGCTAAGCGAGACATTTGTTAAGTGAGTTTTGCCCCATTTTACGACTTTTCTTGCCACAGTTGTTAAGTGAATCATTGCCATTGTTAGGTGAATAACCCGGTTGTTAAGTGAATCTGCCTCCTCCCTTGATTTTGCTTGTCAGAAGGTCGCAAAAGAGGATCACATCAGTGGTGGGTTTCTACCAGTTCGTCCCGGTTCGGACGAACTGGTAGTGGCGGGTGGGCGAAGCGCCGCACATGAATGAAGCAGAGCGCATGCGCGCACTCCCAGTTCTAAACCAGTAGCGAAGGTAAGTTGAACCCCACTACTGGATCACATGACTCCGGGACGTGTCATGTCCCGGAGTCATGACATTTATGAATGTAAATACGGGTCATAAATACGAGTCAGTTGCCAAGCACCTGAATTTTGATCATATGACCATATGGCATGCTGCTGTAAGTAGGGGATTACCTGTGTATGTCTAGTGCTATTTTCCACCCCTTTCCTGGACTTGAGGCTGCCGGGAGACTGGCTTGTCTCGGCCTCCCCCTTGGCCGGTTGCCCATCTGCCGGCGGGAGAGGGGGCCTGAGAACAATGGAAGTGGCAGGACATCCTGGGGGGACGGGAGACAGGACAAGGAGGCATTGATCCGGAAAACGCTTGTTGTCGCCTGGGGTGGATTCCTAGCAGGAAGAGCCTGGTCAACACAGGGAGTAGAAGAATGCATCCCTTTGTGGCCTGACGGGTCTGCATTTACAAGGAACTTGCTTTGTTTTCTCATTCCTGTCCAAACACCGTCCGCCTTCCCTTCTCTCCTCTTGTCCGGCAGCTGGAAACACACATAAAAGCTGCCTTATTTATGCTCACCGAGTGATTTTAAGGCGGGTGGAGTCCAGTTAGGCAGGGCATTATGTAAGCCTATCTAGTCTGGTTTTATAAAACCAGGATTTAAGATTTAACAATTAAGGCAGTTGCTTCCCGGATTTTTTTCCTTCCTTATTCCAAGCTGCTCACCCGGGTTTATTTATTTATTTATTAGTTTGTTTGTATCCTGCCTTTATTATTTTTTACAAATAACTCAAGGCGAAGAACGTGCCCAACGTATTAGTACCGCTTTTTAAAGCCTCCGTAAGACCACACCTGGAATATTGGCATCCAGTTTTGGTCACCACATTGCAAAAAAAAAGACGTTGAGACTTTGGAAAAAGTACAGAGAAGAGCAACTGAGATGATTAAAGGCCTGGAGATGAAAACATATGAAGAACGATTGCAGGAACCGGGTATGGCCAGTCTAGAGAAAAGAAGGACTAAGGGGGACATGATGGCAGTATTCCAGTATTTGAGAGGCTGCCACAAAGAGGAGGAGGTCAACTTATTTTCCAAAGCACCAGAAGGCAGGACAAGAAGCGACAGATGGAAACTAATCAAGGAGAGACGCAACCTAGAACTAAGGAGAAATTTCCAGACAGTGACAACTATTAACCAGTGGAACTACTTGCCTCCAGATATTGCAGCTCCGTTACTGGAGGCTTTTAAGAAGAGACTGGACAGCCATTTGTCTGAAATGGGATAGGGCTGTGATGGCGAACCTATAACATGCGTGCCCAAAGTGCACGCATGCGACAGGTGCATTTTGGTGCACATAACTTCACACGGAGCCATGTCGCCTGGCACGCGCGGCGCCGCCCGTTCCTCTTCTGGGTTTTTGGCATGCACGGCCGTGCGAGGATCAGCTGGCCTTTTTTTGCATGCGGAAGTGCTAGAAATGAGAAAAGCTGGTCTTCCATTTTCCTGTGTGAGCATGTGCGCCGGCCACCTGATTTGTCGAGTGCGCATGCGTGCCAGAAACCGGGAAGGGTAGCTGGCTGAAACCGGAAGTTCATTTTTGGGCACGCACGAGCACTGGGCAGCTTGTCTTCCGGGTTGCAGCCCATACATACGTGTGCTCCCTTTTCAGCACTCAGTGCTGGTATAGGGTCTCCTGCATGAGCAGGGGGGTTGCCCTAGAACAGAGGTCTCCAACCTTGGTCCCTTTAAGACTTGTGGACTTCAACTCCCAGAATCCCTCAGCCAGCAAAGCTGGCTGAAGAACTCTGGGAGTTGAAGTCCACAAGTCTTAAAGGGACCAAGGTTGGAGACCCCTGCCCTAGAAGGCCTCCAAGGTCCCTTCCAGCTCTATTCTGATTGATTGACATCTTCCTCCACCTATTTTCCCCAGCATAACAACTGTGTCAGGTGGGTTGGGCTGAGAGAGAAGGACTGGCTTACAATAACCCACCTGGTTTTGGGAACTGGTCATAAATCACTTCAGCACTGCCCAATTTTACGACCTTTTTTTTTTGCCATGGATGTTAAGTGAATAACTGCAATTGTTAAGTGAAATATGCGTTCATTAAGTGAATCCGGCGTCCCTTACTGACGTTGCTTGTCAGAAGTGACGGGGAAGATCGCAAATAGTGAAAACATGGCCACCATCACAAACATACGCTGCTTGGCAAGGGCCTGAATCTTGTTCTTTTGTCTGTGGGAAGGTTGTGATGGTTGTAACTACGAGGACCAGTCATAAGTCACTTTTTTTAATGCCGTTGTAACTTCAAACAGTCCCTAAATGAATGGTTGTAAGTTGAGGACTACCTGTACCATAAAGAAGAGAATGAGCATGCCGGGGGAGTCCAGCCCTGCTTTTCAACAACAGATTGATAGATAGATAGATAGATAGATAGATAGATAGATAGATAGATAGATAGATAGATAGATAGATAGATAGATAGATAGATAGATAGATAGATAGATAGATGAGATAGGGAGACATGGAAGAAGAAAGGAAGGAAAGAAAGAAAGAGAGAGAGAGAGAGAGAGAGAAAGAAAAAGAAAGAAAGGAGAGAAAGAAAGAAAGAAAAAGAAAGAAAAAGAAGGAAGGAAGGGGAAAACGGAAGGAAGGAAAGAAGGAAAGAAAGAAAGAGAGAGAGAGAAAGAAAAGGAAAAAGAAGGAAGGAAAAAGGAAAGAAGGAAGGAAGGAAAGAAAGAAAGAAAGAAAGAAAAGAAAAGAAGAAGAAAGAAAGAAGGAAGGAGGGGAAAAAAGAAGGAAAGAAAGAAGGAAGGAAAGAGAAAGAAAGAAAGGAAAAAGACAAAGGAAGGAAGGAAGGGAAAAAAGGAAAGAAGGAAGGAAGGAAAGAAAAAGAAAGAAAGAAAGAAAGAAAGAAAGAAAGAAAGAAAGAAAGAAAGAAAGAATCTGGATAAATTCCTAAATAGGACCAAGTTGGCAGACAATCTACCTGTCAGGCTTCTCCAGGGCTTACATTTCCATGGGACGGGGCCTCTAAGCAGGCACGCCCAGGAGTTGGTCCTGCATAGCTTGTAATTTGCCAAGCTTGGCAGGAGCCAACTTTGGCGACTTCCCAAGGATCCTGGGCCTGTCAAAGCAAGCCGTTCCCAGAATGCGTGCATGACGGGCTACCTCCAGCTTCACGGGTCACTTGCGCCACTGCAAAAATAGGCACAACTTCCTTTAGCCATACAGACACCTGGCAGATGGTTCCTGAATTGTTTTAACGGGTGTTGAATCTGCAGCCTTTTTTTTTTTTTTTTTGGCTTGGGGTGGAAGTTAATGGTGAAAGTCTATGGAAAAACCTCCATAGTTTTGCTCAGTTTCAGTGCTGGATAGTCTGATACGTGGACTTAGCATCCGTCCCAGCTATTTCTTCTCCAAACAGTTGATGCTTGGAAATGCTCCCGGAGAAACCAACTTGGCTTAAAGTTGCACTCGCAACTCATCCCAAGGGCATCAGGCTGAAAAAGACCGATGTGTCCTGCTCTCTACAACGGCCTTGACTTTCACGGATATCTCCTCAAGGCCAGGATATGCTGCACAGCTATTGGCAGAGCAAACATCCGCAGACGTAACAAGGCCTTGGAAGAAATTTGTAAAGAATTTGCATCCAACTGGGGAATAACCAGAGTTGCTGAAATCTAGACCGGCGTTTTTCAAACGTGGCCATTTTTAAGATGTTTTTGCTGGCTGGGGAATTCTGGGAGTAGAAATTCCCAAGTTTGGAAAAAAACAGGGATCAGGACAACTCTTAGGTGGCAGTAAAGGGGTGCAGAACAAAAACCTAACCCTTTACTGCCCTCCAGTGGTTGCTCAGATTTCTGCAGCCCACGCTTGAAAGCTCATTGGAGGCCTCTTTTAAATTAAGGGTCTTGGGATGGAGGCTTTCCCAGGAAGCAGGAAATGACAAGCTGCAGAGCTAAATTTGCAGGCAAGAGCTGGGGAAAGACTTTTAATTGTGGGTGCCCAGGTTGGAGGTTGTGGTCATCCCTTGTGCCCACACAAAGAGGTGGGCCAGGGAGGCCCCATGGGAAGGAGGAGGGCTGCTGGTGGAACCAGTGAGAGGCGGGCAGGCAGGCAGAACAGCCCATGATTAAATGGGGCAGGAGAGCGAGGCAGGGACCCAAGGCGGCAGCTGATGATGGGCCTTCTTTCACTCCAGCTGGGACAGCTTCGCCTCAGCCAGTTCCTACTGGGTGGCAACTTTCAGGCTTTTATTCCGAGCCCTGCAGCAGCGGGCACACCCTGTCATTATTGAGAACTGCCTGGGAAGGGAGAAGGCAGAGCAAAGATGCGGGAGAGGGATGTAGGGTGGGGGGTGGAGGAATTGGGCAGGGATGGGAAAGTCGCCCATGGGTAGGAAGGGAAGGGGGTGGCTGCAGGGCGGCACACCCAACCCTGCGGGAGGAGGTACCAAGAGGCACCCGGCTGGTGTGGCTTGCAACAGTGCCAAGTCGGTCCACTTGGCAGGAAAAGCCAACGTTTGAAACAGGAAGAAATGCCGGATTTCGAGGTGAGTCCGTCAGGGCTGCTAGAAGCGGCAACCCACCACCAACTTTAAAAATCTCGAAAATGCCTATCCCGGATCTGGCAAAGAGAGAAAATGACGGCGGTGCCCATGTGCAAAGTGCATTGAGTTACCATGCCTTGAGGGACAAGGCAGCCTTGCTTTTTACTCAGGATGGCTTTATTCTGGCTCTTTTTGTGTGTGTGTGGTTTTAAGGCAGCTTCCTTTGCCAAAGGCTCCTGCAAAAGAACAACAACAAAAAAAAAAGCCTTCCAAAAGAACACAGCCTGTGCTCATTTTGTTTGGAATTTTTCTTTTTGTTGTTCCATGTGCAAAATGTCTCAAGCCATTTCTTGGGTCAAGGACGTGAAAGGAAGATTCTCATCTATAAAGATTTTAAGAAGAGGATAAGGAGCCATCTGTCTCTCCTGGATGATTTAACTGGCTTTCTTATACTTTGCAGAGAGTTGGATTAGATTAAGTATTTAGATTAAACTCAGCAACTCAGGGTAGACTTCAACTCCCAGAATTCCCTAGCCAGCTTGAATCGACAGATTTGAACAATGAGGCCCTATCCAAGAAAATGAAGTTTAATGTGGAGAAAAGCAAGGTTTTACAGTTAAGGCAGGAAAAAAGAAAAGTTACAAATACAGATTAGGCGAAACCTGGGTCAAGAGCAGTAACTGCGAGAGGTGCTTTAGTCAGTGATGGGATTCAGCTAGTTCGCACCACTTTGGAAGAACCGGTTGTTAACTTTCTGAGCAGTTTGCTGAACTGGTTGTTGGAAGAAATCATTAGGGCAGAGAATCAGTTGTTAAAATTATTTGAATCCCACCACTGGCTTTAGTCCTTCGTGGACAATCACTTAAATATGAGTCAGCAGAGTGTGGCAGCAGCCAAAAAAGCTAATACAATCCTTGGTTGTGTAAACAGAGGCATAGAATCAGAATCACATGAAGTAGTAATACCACTTTATAAAACCTTAGTAAAGCCGCGGCTGGAATATTGCATCCAATTTTGGTCACATTGCAAAAAAGATGTTGAGACTTTGGGAGAAGTGCATAGAAGAGCAACTAGGATGATTAAAGGCCTGGAGTTGCAGGATTTGGGTTTGGCTAATTTAGAGAAAAGATAGATTAAGGGTGGCATGACAGCAGTGTTCCAATATTTGAGGGGCTGCTATTCAAGTTATTCCCCAAACCCACCAGAAGGCAGGACAAGAAGCAACGGATGGAAACTTATCAAGGAGAGAATCAAACTGGAATTAAGGAGAAGCTTCCTCACAGTGAAGATAACTAACCAGTGGAACAGCTTGCCTCCAGAAGCTGTGGGTGCTTCCTCACTGGAGGTTTTCAAGAAGAGACTAGACAGCCACTTGTCTGAAGTGGTATAGGGTCTCCTGCTTGAGCGAGGGGGTTGGACTAGAAGACCTCCAAGGTCCCTTCCAACTCTTAATTCAATTTTGGGAGTTGGAAGTCCACACATCTTATAATTGCCAAGTTTGAAAAATATTGTGCTAAGATCAGTGTTCTCAACCTTGGCAACTTTTTAGATGACTGAAGTGGCTGGCTGGGGAATCATGGGACCTTGCCAAGGTGAAGTAACCCTGGACTACATGACCATCGGTTCTGATTCTATACAAAAAGCGATCTGCGGTTAAAAAAAAAAAAAGACTCCATCAGCAAATGAATGAAAGCAACAGTGTGCAAAATGGAATAAACATATGATAGATAACCCCTTATCACCATTTCCAGGCCCAAGGGACAAAATGTTTCCATGTGTGCACCAAACATCCCTCAATGTTCTTATTACGTTCGTATATTAAATAGGATTTCATACATTTGATGAATCAGGAGCACAGAATGCCATGCAAAATCCCCCCCCACTTTCATTTATCCTATCCTGGGATGTCAGCAAGGGGAAGAGATGGAAACAATCAGGCCCAAATCCATCCAGGAATAAGTTTGCACAACACACTGAAGTTGTTTATTAAGTTAACCCATTTTCTGATCTAGCATCAGTTGAACAGGCAGATTTCCATTTTGCAGGTTATAACCATAGAATAGAATAGAATAGAATAGAATAGAATTTTTTATTGGCCAAGTGTGATTGGACACACAAGGAATTTGTCTTGGTGCATATGCTCTCAGTGTACATAAAAGAAAAGATACGTTCATCAAGGTACAACATTTACAACACAAATGATGGTCAATATATCAATATAAATCATAAGGATTGCCAGCAACAAGTTATAGTCATACAGTCATAAGTGGAAAGAGATTGGTGATGGGAACTATGAAACGATTAATAGTAGTGCAGATTCAGTAAATAGTCTGACAGTGTTGAGGGAATTATTTGTTTAGCAGAGTGATGGCCTTCGGGAAAAAACTGTTCTTGTGTCTAGTTGTTCTGGTGTGCAGTGCTCTATAGCGTCGTTTTGAGGGTAGTTGAAAACCAGAATCAAAGAATCATAAGGTTGGAAGGGACCTTGGAGGTCCTCTAGTCCAGGGGTCTCCAACCTTGGCAACTTTAAGACTTGTGGACTTCAACTCCCAGAGTTCCTCAGCCAGAAAAGCTGGCTGAGGAATTCTGGGAGTTAAAATCCACAAGTCTTAAAGTTGCCAAGGTTGGAGACCCCTGTATCTAGTCTAACCTCCTGCCCAACACAAGGGGCCTGATACTTCCTTGGACAATATTTTCTTCCAATCTTTTCTTGAAAGTCTCCAGGGACAGAACACCCACAACTCCTGGAGGCAAGGTGTTAATTGTTCCATCAGGAAATTCTTCCTTATTTCCAGGTTCGCTCTGACTTGCTTCCACCTATTCGTTCTTGTAAACCAAAACGAGTTTAGCATGTGGTGTGAATGCAGCTACGAGTGGTTACTGGCAAAAGCTTCCTGCGAATATAACTTGAATTCATCTTTTTCATGTCTAGGGATAGTCCATCAGACCGTAGCATACAGGTAGTATGCTCGACTTACAACCGTTCACTTAGTGGCCATTCTAAGTTATAACGGCATTGAAAAAAGTGGCCATTTTTCTGATGTAGGGTCCCCACGGTCACGTGATCAAAATTCGGATGCTTAGCAACCGGTTCGTCTTTATGATGGTTGCTGTGTCCTCGGGTCATGCGATTCCCCTTTTGCGACTATTTCGACAAGCAAACTCAGTAGGGAAACCACGTTACTAGCTTAACTGCGGCGATTCGCTGAGCAACCGTGGCAAGGAAGGTTGTAAAATGGGGCAAAACTCAACTGTCTTGCTTAGCAACAGAAATCTGGAGCTCAATTGTGGTCACAAATCCAGGATTACCTATATATATTTTGTTGTTGTTAGTTGCGAAGTCGTGTCCGACCCATCGCGACCCCATGGACCACATTCCTCCAGGCCTTCCTGTCCTCTACCATCCTCTGGAGTCCATTTAAGCTCATGCGGAGGACCCAGATTGTTGGGGGGGCAATAAGTTGACTTTGTAAAAATATACATACATATATATATATATATACAAATAGAATGAGACTATTGCCTTATACACTGTAAGCCGCCCTGAGTCTTCGGAGAAGGGCGGGATATAAATGTAAACAAAAAAACAACAACAACAAAATGCCGACTGCTTCAGTGACTCCATCCAGCCACCTTGTTCTCTGCCGTCCCCTTCTTCTTTTGCCCTCCATCGTTCCCAGCATTCGGCTCTTCTCCAGGGAGTCCTTCCTTCTCATTAGGTGGCCAAATGAGTTTCCTCTTCAGGATCTGGCCTTCTAAAGAGCAGACAGGGTTGATCTCCTCTAGGACCGACCAGTTGGATGGCCTTGCAGTCCAAGGGACTCGCAGGAGTCTTCTCCAGCACCAGAGTTCAAAGGCCTCCATTCTTTGGTGCTCAGCCTTTCTTACGGTCCAACTTTCACAGCCATCCATTGCAACTGGGAAAACCATAGCCTTGACTATACGCACTTTTGTTGGCAGGGTGATATCTCTTGCTTTTTACTACGCTGTCTAGATTTGCCATAGTTTTCCTTCCCATATATATATGGATTCCAATATATGGAAGGATTCCCATAAATCGTAAGCAAGCTTTGCTAACCTGGTTTGCACACCCCAATTATTAATAGTTAACTTGAGAGTTAGTTACCCTTGCCGGCCAATTCAGCCAAGCAGAAAACTACCAAAGGGGACATAACTCAGCTAAAGGCCCACCCATATGTACATATTTTGTATGCAATGATATAACCAGCTCAAACTTGTCCTCAGGAGGATCATCCTTCCACATCCCTATAGATCTCAATCCCTGGGCTCCAGTTGTGCTCCAGCTGCAAGCTTTCCTAATAGGTGGAAGGGAGGGAAGGAGGCTTTGCAAAAAAGGAATGCTTCCCCAGAATGATATCCTGGGGGAAGCAGGGAGCCGGACTCATATCACACAATGACCCCCTTTCAGCCCCCCCCCCACCTCCAGGGCAGCGTGGTGGAGGGGTGGGGGCAAGGTCAGGCTGGAGCTGCCCTTTCGGCCTTGCAATTTGCTATTTATACATTGGCGAAAGGCGGGAGAAGGGGGCACCAAAGAAAGGACCCGCTAAGGAAACAAGAACCACACTGTCCCGTCACTCTCCCCCTCCCACATTTGTAAAATTCCTCTTCCCCGGGCTTGCCTTCCTCCTCCTCCTCCTCCTCACACCCACCCACTCACCCACCCAGTGTTGGCTTTCACAGATCACCAGAGGGCAGAAAGGAGGTGGGGAAGGGGGAAGAGAAAGGTTCTCCTGTAAAAGGAACAGTTGTGGCATCTTGCCCAGGAGGGAGCAGGGCCCGCCTGAACCCGTTGGCTTAGCTGGAGCAACCTGGAGGAGGCTGCCGCCAGCCTGGGCTGGGAGATGCTGAATGCCCCAGAAAACCCGCGGAGGGAGGGGATGTGCAACACCCATGCACACTGCTGCCTTGGGAGGGTGCCTGTTGCAAATATTTGTCCCGGCTTGTCTTGTCTCGGGAAGGAGAGCATCTTGCCTTGTCAGGAGAGAAGGGAGTTATCGGAGCTGAATTTTAAACGGGGGAAATTATAGCTCAAATTCTGGCCCATCATATTTGTTCCCGTTCTTTCCTTCCTCTCTCCCTCTCCTTATTCCTTCCTTCTTCCCTCCCGCTCTTTATTCCTTCCTTCCATTCTTCTCTCCCTCTTATTCCTTCCTTCTTCTCTCCCTCTCTTTATACCTTCCCTCCATTCTTCTCTCCCTCTCCTTATTCCTTCCATTCTTTTCTCCCCCTCCTTATTCCTTCCTTCCTCTCCCTCTTATTCCTTCCCTCCATTCTTCTCTCCCTCTCCTTATTCCTTCCTTCCTTCTCTCCCTTTCCTTATTCCTTCCATTCTTCTCTCCTCTCCTTATTCCTTCCTCTCTCCTCTCCTTATTCCTTCCTTCTTCCCTCCCGCTCTTTATTCCTTCCTTCCATTCTTCTCTCCTCTTATTCCTTCCTTCTTCTCTCCTCTCTTTATACCTTCCTCCATTCTTCTCCCTCTCCTTATTCCTTCCATTCTTTTCTCCCCCTCCTTATTCCTTCCTTCCTCTCCCTCTTATTCCTTCCCTCCATTCTTCTCTCCCTCTCCTTATTCCTTCCTTCCTTCTCTCCCTTTCCTTATTCCTTCCTTCCATTCTTCTCTCCCTCTCATTCCTTCCTTCTTCTCTCCCTCTCTTTATTCCTTCCTTCCTTCTTCTCCCTCTTTATTCCTTCCTTCCTTCTCTCCCTCTTATTCCTTCCTTCCCTCTCCCTCTCCTTATTCCTTTCTTCCTTCTTCTCTCCCTCTCCTTATTCCTTCCTCTGTCTCTCCCCCCTTTCCTTTTCTTCCTTTTTTTCTTTCCTTCTTTCATCTTTTTCTTTCTCTCTTCCTTCCTTCCTTCCCCTCCCTCCTCTCTCTGTATGTCTTACACACACAGAAACGCATCACTGCCTCCCAGCCCCCAACGTGTGTGTGTGTGTGTGTGTGTGTGTGTGTGTGTGTGTGTGTGAGGGGGGGGCTTTATCTCCTGCAGCACAAACGCCTCCTCCCCTCCCAGACGCGTTTAGGCCTGTTTTTTTTTTCTTTTTGCGCACTGGGCTTGTTGTTGTGCACTCTCTCCACTCCAGAGCCACGAAGCCTGGCGGTGGCCTCCTCCGTTCCCGGCTTTAGGTGTGTCCGTATAACCGCCTCTAATGTACACTTAAAGGGAGAGCCAGGCGTAGAGCCGCAGGCGCCCAGGGCCGCGTTCACACGCAATTGGGTCAAGGCACCCTCGCGTGCCTCCCTCTTTTATGCGCGTCCACACACACACCCACACACACCCCTCCCCAATTCCTCCCTCCCTCCCTCTCTCTCTCTCTCTGGAACTGCAACAGCACCAAAGTAGACTTCTTGGTCTAAAAAAAAATAAAAAAATCAATGAACGCCTTCCCGGGCTTTTAAAAGCTTCCTTCCTACTCTTTTTCCTGCCGTTTCCTCGCTGTTACCCCCTCCCCCCGTTTTTTCCACTCCCCCCCCACGTTTCCTCACAGAGGCAGCTGCGCACCCACGCGCTCCCCTCCCCCCCATCTGCACCCGCTGCCGTTTCCACGGCCCCTCGCTTCAAAGGCGCGCGCGCCACCCCGGGCCCTGCGTGGGTGGGCCAAAACTCTTCTTCCATTCACGGGAGTGGGGGAGAGAGATAGGGAGGGAGAAAGGAGAAAGAGAGAGAAGAACGGAGGAAGAGAAACGAGAGAGAGAGAGAGAGAGAGAGAGAAAGGAAGAGAGAAAGAGAGAGAGAAGGAAGGGAGGGAGGGAGAGAAGAGCGAAGAACAGAGAAAGAGGGAGGGAGCAAGGAGAAGGGAGAGGGAGAGAAGAACGGAGGAAGAGAAACGAGAGAGAGAGAGAGAGAGAGAAAGAAAGAAAGAGGAAGGGAGAGAGAAAGAGAGAGAGAAGGAAGGGAGGGAGAGAAGTACGGTAGGGAGAGAAGAATAGAGAAAGAGAGAGGGAGAGAGAGAGAAGAACGGAGAGAAGAAGGGAGGAAGAGAAAGGGAGAGAGAGAGAGAGAAAGAGGAAGGAGAGAGAAGGAAGGAGAGAGGAGAGGAAGAGAAAGGAGAGAGAGAGGAGAGGAAGAGAGAGAAGTACGGTAGGGAGAGAGAGAAGAACAGAGGAAGAGAGAGAGGGAGAGAGAAAGGAGAAGGGAGAGAGGGAGAGAAAGGAGAAGGGAAAGAGGGAGAGAGAGAGAAAGAGGAAAACAGAGAGGGAGAGAGAGAAGTAGGGAGAGAGAGGACAGAAGAAGAGAAAGAGGGAGAGGGAAAGGGAGAGAGAAAGAAAGGGAGAGAGAAAGCGAGAGAAGGACAGAAGAAGAAAGAGGGAGAAAGAGAGAGAAAGAGGGAGAGAGAAAGCGAGAGAAGGACAGAAGAAGGGAAAGAGGAAGAGAGAGAGAGAGGAAAACAGAGAGGAGAGAGAGAAGGAGAGAGAGAGGACAGAAGAGAAAGAGGAGAGGAAGGAGAGAAAGAAAGGGAGAGAAAGAGAGAGAGAAGGACAGAAGAAGAAAGAGGGAGAAAGAGAGAAAGAGGGAGAGAGAAAGCGAGAGAAGGACAGAAGAAGGGAAAGAGGAAGAGAGAGAGAGAAAGGGAGAGAGAGAACGACAGAGGAAGAGAGAAAGAGGAGAGGAAGAGCGAGCTCCTTTTCTTTCTTTCTTTCTTTCTTTCTTTCTTTCTTTCTTTCTCGTCCACCAACACGCCCCCTTGCCTCCCCATCTGGCTCCCCTCCCAACTCCCTCTCCCCTCCCTTCCCCGTCGGAGCGCACAATGCGCCTCGCATGCGAACCCTCCGCGCTCGGCGCGCACCTGGGGCCTCCCGCTCCCCCCCACCCCACCCCAGCTTCCCTCCTGCCCCCACGAATCTGGCAGCTGGCCGGTTGCCACGGCAACCGCCATCAGCTCGGGATGTATTTTCTTAACCAGGGCTCTGTGGGAATCTGGCCGGCGGCCAAAGCACTCCGCCTCGGCTTGCGAGGCCGCCCTCCGTAGCTGGCTGTCAAGGCCGGCGCGGTGCAAGAGAAAGCCAGGCTCTGCTTTACCTCCTCCACCCCCACCCCACCCACCCCCATTGGCTTCCACGCGCAGGCTTGCACACGCACACCCGTGCACACCCTGCCTGCACGGGTGAGAGGCGCCCCGACATCCTCAATGCGGAGCGGGGGGTGGGTGGGTGGGGAGCGACAGCGGCGTCTCCCTTGCCTTATCTCGGGCCCCATCCGGCCCCCGCCCCCTCCTCTCTAATAAGCGATCAGCGCCGGGTGTGCGTCGTTTCCCACTCCCACGCAATTGTGTGCCAGCTGGGCACGGCCCCGCCAACCGCTACCAACGCCACGCCAACCGGGCGCCGGGCGCCACACCCAAGCGCACCAATTTTCAAGGCCCGGCCCCGTCGGATCCCACACAGCTTCGGCTCGGCTTGGCTTGGCGCAGGCCTGACCTCTGATGGTGACCCACGCAACCCTGCCTGCCCGCTTTCTCCCGGTTCCCACCACCCGCCTGATTGCTCTTCCAAGCCTTTCCTGGCCGGAGCCGCTGAGTTGGCTGCAGCTTGTGTGTGTGGGTGTGTGTGTGTGATGGGTAGTATCCTCACAACAGCCCGGCGAGGTTGGCCGAAACTGGGAAAGGAGACGGTCCCAAGGCCAAGTGCTGATAACTGGGTTGGAAGGGAGCTTGGAGATTTTCTAATCCAGGGGTCTTGAACCTTGGCAATTTTAAGCCTGGCGGATTTCAACTCCCAGAATTCTGGGAGTTGAAGTCCGCCAGGCTTAAAGTTGCCAAGGTTCAAGACCCCTGTATCTAGTCCAACCCACTGCTCAGGCAGGAAACCCTATACCATTTCAAACAAATGATTATTTATTTATTTTATTTATTTATTAAATTTTTATACCGCCCTTCTCCCGAAGGACTCAGGGCGGTGTACAGCCAGCGATAAAACAAAATATATACAATTAAAACAACATTTAAAACAAAGCAAATTATAAAGGCCGGTAAATTAAAATTTAGATTTAAAAATTTTAAAATATTAATAAACCCCAAATTTAAAATTCTACATTATTATGCCAGTCCCGCTTGAATAAATAGGTGTGTTTTAAGCTCATGACGGAAGGTCCGAAGATCAGGCACTTGACGTAGGCCAGGGGGAAGTTCATTCCAGAGCGTCACTGCCCCCACAGAGAAGGCCCTACTCCTGGGGGCCGCCAGCCGACAGTTTGGCGAACGGCACCCTGAGAAGACCCTCTCTGTGAGAGTGTACGGGTAGGTGGGAGGCAAAGGGTAACAGCAGGCGGTCCCGTAAATACCCGGGTCCTATCCAATCTCTTCTTAAAAACCTCCAGTGTTGGAACATTCACAATTTCTGGAGGCAATTGGTTAATTATTCTCACTCTCAGGGAAATTTCTTCTTCGTTTTGGGTTGCTTGTCTCCTGGATTACTTTCCATCCGTTGTTTTCTTGTCTTGCTTTTTTTTTTTGCCGCTTTGGAGAATAAGTTGATCCCTTCTCTTCTTTGTGGCAATCCCTGAAATATTGGAAGGCTGGCTATCATGTCACCCCTCGCCCTTCTGTTCATTAAACTTAGACCTACCCAATTCCTGCAACCGTTCTTTGTATGAACGCCGTCAGTTCACACGAAGAATCATATGCCTCTCCCAATGTCCCAATGGGGCTCCAGCTAGGCTAGGCCCCGTAATTGATTCCCAGCTCTGAACTCCACCTTGAGAATCGCGGATGATCCAAGAAAGCGTTCATCATGGTGCCAACAATCTGCCTTTTTTCCACCACCCCCGTAATATTTCTGGGCATCAAAGAGGTGATGTCCAACCCCTGACATTTTGGGTACCTCCCTCTTCAAAAGAAGCAGCCTCGACCAGGTTTTGGCCTGCTTCTTCAAAAATAAAGGCCAGCCGTCACATGGGGAAATAGGCTAGGCAATCTTGGTCATAGGAAGATAAATTCCCTGGGGAATATTGCCATTGGGAGTCCTTTATTTCTTGACCACATGGAGAGGGAAAACTTGGGGGACAGTGCCAACCTTCAAGGGAAGCTACTTTTGATCGAAAAAAGGGTGCATGTGATTTGAGGAGACAGAATAAGCCCGAGTGCACAACTCTGCAAGTCAACAACGCAAGCTTAAATAAAACAAATTGCTTGGGGTGGGGGCAGTGCTGAAAGTATTAATACTTCATTTCATCCCAGCCGGCATTGAAGGAACTAGGGAAGGTGTCCGTAGGTCCTTGAGTTTACCTGCTACCCAGCCTTTCAAAGATGCCTCAACCTAGAGGTGAGTTCAAGCGAAAATCAGGACCGAATGCAAAATCTCTACAGAAGTAAGTTAATCCTTTAGTGCCTACTAAAAAAAAAACACACAAGAAGAAGGAAAAAGGGTGATATAAAGGAGCTCTGGGATAAAAAAAGACAGGATATTGATAATGTCCTAAAAAAAGAGTGATGCACTAATAAATTCCTGAAATGAGCCTGGAGGAAGAGCTAAAATAAGGAAATTTTGGTGTGCTGTGAGCCACCCCTGCCTTGCCCTTCCGTAGGGTTTCCTCCACACACACACACACACACACACAAACACAAACACACAAATAAATAAATATACAATTGTATTTCAAGCCCCAGCACCATCTACTGGCTGCTTGCAGGAAAATAAACACACAACCTCAGCGGATCTTGGATCTGCTTTGTAAGAGCGAGGCACAAAGATTCAGAGAAGCTGAGTGGTGATAATGAAGGCGGAGTAGTCAATTTCCCCATGGAAATCAGGCTGGGTATGATGAGAGCTGTAGTCCCCATACATCTGGACGCTGCCCGACAAAAGCCGGGAAGACGGACGTGGAAGATGGCCTTGTAGTCATGGTTGTTGGTTTTTTCCATTCCATGAATGGAAAGTCTTGTTTTCCACTGTTCGCTGCACAGCCTGTTCTACTTTCTGAGTGTGTGCGTGTGCTTGTGAGAGTGTGTGTGTGTGTGTGTCTGGCCCAGCACCCAGGGCAACTGACCTAAGGTTATCGCTCTCAAGGCTATTCAAGCGTAGCGACTGGGTCATGCGCATGAGGGTTGGCCGCTATCTTTCCCTCTCTCAAGAGACAGAAAGGAACAAACAAAGAACTGCCTTACTGGAACAATTAAGTGCGTAAAACGGTTACTTGTTAAAAAAAACGATCCCGCAGCTAGGAAGAAGGAAAAAAACAACAACCGTTCCTCTAAAAGTTAATGGAGCACCCCTTGTTTGCCCAGCTCCGTATCTTACTTCACTTCCCTACACTGAACATTTTCTCCAAACAACGCGATTTCCAGAGTTGAACTTAAAAAGCCTGCTTCCTGATGCCAAAATTTAACAAGAAATTCTTCCTTCCCCTTTGGCCCTCCCGACAGCCCCACAGCCCTCCCTTGCTACGGATTTTCGATTAGGCTTCCGAGAATAACAGGGAAAAAAACCCACAGCTCCTCACTGTCCTGATCAACACAACCAGCCAGATTAGAGACAAAGCTACCCACCACCGCTGAAAATATAAAGATGCCAGACCGAGGTGGTGCCTCTAATCCTGACAAAAATCTGCAAGGTTAGCCTGATTCCCATGTTACGGATAGGCGAGGACCAAAAAAAAAAAAAGGGGTGGGGGGAAGATAAGACGCTGTGCCTTGATTCTTTCACTTTATCATTTCCCAAAATGTGATTCTGTCCCCTTATATGGTCAAGTGTCCATCTGAAACACAAAGGCAGGCGGCCGGCTGCGAGTCCGCACTGCTGTGTTTTTTACGTGGCGGTGTAGTTCTCTGTCTTGGAAAGCGGACACCTAAGTAACATCCCCTCTGATCTGTTGTTCTGGCTTGTGAGATGTGTGTCACACCCTTTTCTAGAGATGTCGCAACTCTGGACGATAACCGGTTCTCGCACCGCTTTCCCCATCCTGCTGCTGGTAGATACACCGGGGCCGTTTCCCAAATAGCCCGTGGGATTTGAATCCCGGCCCATCCATCTACAGAGTTGCTCTAGAGCAGGGGTGTCTAACTTTGGTTACTTTTTAAGACTTGTGGACTTTCAACTCCCAGAATTCCCCAGCCAGCATGGCTGGCTGGGGGAATTCTGGGAGTTGAAGTCTGCAGGTCTTTAGTTGTCAAGAATGGATACCCCTGCTCTAGATTTATTGCACCATCATAGATCTACCAGGATTATTATTTTTTCCACAGTCCCGAGAGTTCACCCAGGTCCATATGAATCATCATCCCGAGTGCCAGAGGGCTGGTGGGTGGAAGATGCTTCCATTCCCAGTACACGAAGCACCGCTTGTGCTGGGGGCTGACTTCTGCCTCAGTTGTTGTCCTCCTCGAACATATTTGTCTATCCCGTTCCACAGAGGGTCAGGGAGAGGCCCCAATCTGGAGAAGACAGGCTCAATCTGGACAGGGCCTCTGTAGAACACGAGAGGCAGGCTCGTGTCAATATTTCCTGGATTCTCCGTAGGGCTTTGACAGGCGTGGGGTAGCCTGTTCTGGAAGAGGAGGAACAAATATGTTGTGCCCCTTTCTCACAAGCCCTCATGCTGAGTTAGCAGAGTCACGTTTCCCTTCCCTTATCTGAACTCGGGAGAGAAGGCGGTTGAATTCTCTCCCCAAGGGAAGGAAAAACCTCCTCTCAGCCCTCCGGAAAATGGGGCACATTATCTGTTGTGGTCTGCCAGTAGCCTGCGGAGCTGGCAACTGAGTCGGACAGCAATGAGGGTGAGGAAGAACGGGGGCCAGTCCTGGAGGCTGGGGAACGCCCGGATGAGGGCTCTGCATCGGAGGCTGAGGTGGGGCCAGGGCCATCGGGAAGTGAGGTGCGGACTCCGGAGCCTCCAGAGGCTGACAGTAGTGAGGCAGAGGAACAGGAGGAGCCTGTTCCTAATGCACGCATGAGAAGAGCTGCCAGAAGACAAGAGCAGCTCAAGCAAAGAGGACGACTCGGGAGTAGGGCCAAGAGATGATTGGCCCCTCCCATAAGGCTTAAAAGACCAACAACGGCATTTGGGCTCTTTGCCGGAAAACAACGTTGATAGCTTTGTCTTGTTGCATTTGTTTCATATCGGTGTCTTCTGAACTTTTGCCAAGAAAGGCCTTTGGCAGTTTGCCTAATTGGACCAAGGTTTGCGATAGGACTGAGAAATTTGTGTTGGGAGGAATTTGCCTTAATTTAGTTGGACTGCACTGAGAATGAAGTAATTCTCAGCTGCTCTAATAAAGTTTGTTTGTTTTTACACTGACTGAGTTTCCTACTACCTACTTGGGCCTGGGTCACAACGTTATCCACCATTTTGCCCCTCAGAAAATTTCAGCACCCAGATAGGTGAGAAGGCTGGAGAAAGCAGTTTAAATTGGGTCAAAGGCTCACGGTCCAAATTCTGCCTTTCTCTGGTTGGAACGAGCTTTCCTAGCCACTCAAAGGACCGAAGCACATGGTTTTCGGAGTATACGCAACTTATACACCAGTCCAGTCTTTCCTCTGACCCCCAACAACACAAACAACACAGGTGGTCCTTGACTTAACAACCAAAATTAGGCTCAGAATTTCTGTTACTAAGCAAGGCAGTTGTTAAATAATTTGGGCCTGATATCATCTTTTTTTTGACATGGTTGTAAAGCAAAACAGTGCAATTGTTAAGTGAAACGTGCAGTTGTTAAGCAAATCCAGTGTCCCCCGTTGATATCTGTTTGTTGGAAGCCAGCTGGGAAGGTGGCAAACGGTGGTCACGTGACCCTGGGACACAACAAGCCTCATAAACACAAACTGGCTGCCAAACACCCCAATTTTGATCATGTGACCATGGGGATGCTGGGACAGTTCTAAGTGCATGGACCACTCAAGTCGCTTTTCTCAGGGCTGCTGTAACTTTTGAATGTTCACTAAATGAATGGTTGCAAATTGAGGACTACCTATTATTTACGATGATTTGCTGAGCTTTCTCCATGAGGATAAAAATAGCTCAAGATATCCGAAGACCAGGTTCTTGGGATACTGGTTTGAAGAGTTGAAGTCCCCAAGTCTTAAAATTGCCAAGGTTGGAGACCCCTGCTCCAGACCAACACTGGAGGACTTGCCTGACTGTTAAAAACTTAACTGCAGGGATGCCTCCATCCAAGTTCTCGTTTTCCCCTCTGCTTCTGTTCTGGCCGCCGGCCCGGATTGGGCCGCTGGCAGCCCCAGCCCGCTTCAGACATTCCTGGGTGAAGGCAAACAAGGGCGAAGGAGGCGGCTGGACTCTTGGAAAGAGGTTTGCCGTTGGGCCGGCTGGCTCCGGACGGCTCTTCCCTAGAAAGGAGGCGAGCAAAGGAGGCCTCGGAGACCCAACCTTATAAGGAGGAGGAGGAGGAGGAGGAGGAGGAGGAGGAGAGGGCGTTGGTGAGGTCTGGGGCAGGGGAAGGACTCCTGGCCAGCAGCCCACATTCCTCACCTCATAGCTCATTACCCATAGAAAAGCCATCTTGGAACAACTAGGGGAGGTGGGGGAAATATGTGTGTGTGTGTGTGAAACACATAAGAGAAAACTCCTTGAAAACAAGCAGGAGGAGGAAGAAGGCCAACCCCAGACATGGTTGGGTGGACCTGCTGGGGGTTGCCCAGCACTTGGAGAGCCAAGTGGAGTTACAGGTAGTCCTCAGTTTACAACAGTTCATTTACTGACCGATCAAAGTTACAACGGCACCTGGAAAAAAAAAAAGTGACTTGCCGTTTTTCACACTTAATATGTTCGCTACCTTGAGTTAGTTTATGGGAGAGTGTGGCTGCACTCTCAACAAATCTGGTTCTCTCCTTTTATGTGGAAACTGCAACTCCCAGAATCCCTCTGCTGCCACTCTCGCAAGGCATTCTGGGGGGATAGCCCTAATACATGGTCAGGCTGGTTAAAAGCAGCAGCAGCAGTACTGACACTTCTTGTTCAAAGGCAGATGGCTTCCTGGCCGTGGATGTCTCATGCAATCGATTGGAAGGCCTGTCGTTTCAAATTCTGTTCTCATTCTATAGGAAAACAGCTGCGCTTCACACTTGGGTCTTCGGGAATTTATATGGTCTCTGTTCATACAGTGCATTTGAAATCTCTTTGCTATGATAAGATCCACTTTCCGTGCAAAACCCTACATTCCTTTAGACCAGGGGTGTCCAACCTTGCAACTTTAAGACCTGTGGACTTCAATTCCCAGAATTCCCCAGCCAGCATGGCTGACTGGGGAATTCTGGGAGTTGAAGTCCACAAATCTTAAAAGTTTCCAAATCTAGTCATTTTTGTTGCAAGAGACTGCCTAATTTTGCATCAATGCCCTTTGAATGCAGTCGCTCCCTCAACCCGCCCTTCCTCCTGCCCCATTTCTGAAGGTTGTGGGTTGCAAGGGAGGGATTTATGGCTTGCAAAAGCGTTAACGGATGGATTCCCCATTTAGAGGAAAAGAAAGAGGAGAATCAAAGCCCCGTATTGCTTTAGACGAGGACTGCCCAACCTTGCAACTTAAAAACCTGTGGACTTCAATTCCCAGAATTCCCCATGCTGGCTGGGGAATTCTGGGAATTCAAGTCCACCGGTTTTAAACTCGCCAAGGTTGGACACTCCTTCTTTAGACAATTTAGTAACCCAGTTGGATGGGTTTATACAATAGCCGTAATATTTAATAAACTGTAATTTTATAAACACCCGATGCTGGATTCAGAAAAACAGGTCTCCACCCTCCGAAACCAATCCCACAATAGATCAATGCATTGTGCGAACGTAGACATTTCCCTCTAGTATTTTCTGCCCCCCCTCCCCTAAATTTGCATAACTCCCACTCTGTAAGAAATGCAGCACTGGCTGCTTTCTTCAATACTGTGTTTTTTATTTTATTTTATTTAAAAAAAAGAAGAGCAGGCAAACATCTTAAGCGAGATACGGCTTAAACCACAACATCTATCACGCCAGCCAACCCATGATATTTTTACCAAACCGTCAGAAGCAGATTATTGGGGTTTTTTGGGGGGAAGGATTGGGGGAAAGAAGGGGATGCTGGTTGGTGCAATGGAACAAAGAATGGAGCTGAAGAGAGAAGCAAGCCGGAAGCAGAACATCAAAAGATGGTCTGTTGCTGGTTATTCCTGTCATGTTTTAATTAGGATCAGCTCGGGAACATCTGACCTTTAGAAAGGAAGAGATGGGGAGTTGGGGGGGGGGGAAGAGGGAGGGATGCAGGAGACAAGAGCTTGGAATAATCTGCTAGTTGCTTTTAATAAACTCAAAGCAAAGAACGCCTTTTTTTTTGAAGGGAAAAAAAAAAAAGCCCCAGAGGGTCTATTTTTTGATCTCTTGCAAGAGAGTGTGAGAATACGCGCGCAAGAGAGGTGGTGATACAAGACAGGCTTGGAAAAGACCGAGACTGCATCCTAGGTGGTAAGACCAAAAATAACGGCATCATCACACCCAAGCTGACGTGGGCACAAAGCCACTAAGCCGGCGTCACAGCAGAACGGGTGAAATTCGAGGGGGGGGGGAGGGAAGGAAGAGAGAAGAGAAAGCAAAGGGCCAAGTTGGGTTACGGGGAAGGGGAGCCTCAGCCAAATGTGAGCCGAGACAGACTTTTCTTCCGAAAATGGGTGCTGTATGGAATTTTGTCTGCAATTGCCTTGGTGCTGATTTCAAATAGTCTTAAGTATTTTTTTAAAAAACAAACAAACAAACAAGCAAACTACTCTTTTGAGATGATTTGCAATATATCTGAGAAATTGGCACTGTGCTTCGAAGAAGAAGAAGGAAAAAAAAGCCCAAACAAGATGGCAACAAGAACTACATTACAGCACTCTCTGGATGTTTTGACAACCGCTCATTTCTAAGCCAAGATTTAACTCTGATTACCAGGTGACACAAAACCGACTTAGGTACATAAACCTAAGAGCCATTTTGGTGTCTGGATAAGGCGCCAGGCTAGAAAGCAAGCGAGCATCCGTTCTAGTCCTACCTTATGCATGAAATCCGACTGGTTGATTTGGGACCAATCACCGGGAGACAGTGAGTTCGAATCCCGCCTTAGGCATGGAAACCTTGATGACTTTGGGCCAATCAGCAGGAGGCTATGAGTTCCGATCTCACCTTAGGTATGAAAGTCATCTGGGTGACCTTAGACCAGTCCCTCTCTTTCAGCCCCCACTCCAACCCACAGGGTTGTTGTTGTGGGGAAAACAGGAGGAGGAAGCTGTGTTGAGCATGTTCACCGCCTTGAGTTATTTGTAAAAATTAATAAAGGCGGGATATAAATAAATAACCCATACGAAGTCAAAATCAAAACCAGAATTATACGCCAAGGATGTTCAACTTTGCCAGTGATGTTCTCAGATACTTCTGCTGGAAAACCCTGGAGACAGATGATCTTCCCATTCCAACCATGGCGGTGCCTCCCAATGAATCTGTTTCTTTGAAAAGTAAATACAGGTAGTCCTCGATTTACGACCACGATGGAGCCCAAAATTTCTGTTGTTGAAACATTTTGAGTGAGCTTTCCCTCATTTTACGACTTTTCTTGCCACCGTTGCAAAGTGAATCACTGCAGTTGATAAGTTAGCAACCCGGTTGTTAAGCGAACCTGGCTTCCCCCATTGGCTTGGCTTGTCAGAAGGTCGCGAAAGGGGATCGCATGACCTCGGGACACTGCAACCGTCATAAATATGAGCCAGTTGCCAAGCATCTGAACTTTGATCGCACGACCATGGGGTCGTAACTATGAAAAACGGTCATAAGTCACATTTTTCAGTGTTGTTGCAACTTTGAACGGTCACCAAACCAGGGCTCTCCAACCTTGGCAACTTTAAGACTTGTGGAATTCTTCCCAGATTTCTGGAACTCTGGGAATTGAAGTCCACAAGTCTTAAAGTTGCCAAGGTTGGAGACCCCTGCACTACACAAACTGTTGCAAGTCAAGAGTCCAAAATTTTTGCAAGACAAGCAAATCTTGCCAGGTTTTGATTTTTTTCTGACTACATTCTCCAAAAAACAAACAAAAAACCCCACAAATGACTCTCGTGGGGGAATACAACTAATTTAACAGCCACCCTCACTAACTCCATCCGATTCTTTCTCCTGTCCCCGCCTCCTGTGCCTTTATTTGGGACCTGTGGGTGCACTTCCAGAAACACGATTCTGCATTTTCTTTTCTAAGAAATCTCCTGGGACTCGAGGCATTCTTGGAAATAAAAATCATGCCAGGAATGACTGTTATGTAGCATACTGGCAGTACACATTTTTGAAATTACAGCAGTATTTTTACAGCAGTATCAGATAAGGCAGGGATGTAGGCTTCAAGGGACGTGCTTTAACGGCCCGCTTTTAAGAAGCAACCAACATTTGGGAATGTGGGTTGTATGTTTGGTGTTTTATGAAAATCGCCTTGCAAAGTGAATGCTTAACATGATTTTTGTCTCGTGGGCTTGACGTTCCTATTTGATCGAAAGGTATCCTAGGTGGAACGAGAGAATCTGGAGAGCTCCAAATTCATTTTGTCCAACTCTGAGCTTTACGCTACAATTTCACATCTACATTGCACCTTTTATAAATCGGCTTATTCACCTGTTCATTTTATGCCTCGATACCGGGGGTCCTCGACGTACGACCACAACTGAGCCCAACATGTCTGTTGTGAAGCGAGACATTTTGCCCCATTTTGCGATTTTTCTTGCCTCAGTTGTTAAGTGAATCACCGCAACGGATAAGTTAGTAACCTGATCGTTAAGCGATCCTGGCTTCCCCATTGACTTTGCCTGTCAGAAGGTCCCAAAAGGGGATCACGTGACCCTGGGACGCTGCATGTCACAAATATGAACGGTTGCCAAGCATCTGAATGCTGATCACGTGACCACGGAGATGCTGCAAAGGTGGCAACTGTGAAAATTGGTTATGTGCTGTTGTAACTTTGAACGATCACTAAATGAACAGTTGTAAGTCAAGGACTACCTGTATTTTGAGTGAAGAATTCCCCCACTGATAAACTGGGCCGCGGTGTGGCTCAGGCTGTAAGAAGCCTGTTATTAAAACACAGCTGCCTGCAGTTACTGCAGGTTCTAGTCCCACCAGGTCCAAGGTTGACTCAGCCTTCCATCCTTTATAAGGTAGGTAAAATGAGGACCCAGATTGTTGGGGGTGCAATAAGTTGACTTTGTAAATATACAAATAGAATGAGACTATTGCCTTACACACTGTAAGCCGCCCTGAGTCTTCGGAGAAGGGCGGGATATAAAGGTAAATAAATAAAAAAAAACTCTTACTATCAAGACATTAGAGTTAGCAAAAATGCCCTTGTCTTTCATTTTTACCTATTGATTCTCGCCCTCTCCAAAGAGACTGAAAACACACCAATTGTTGTTTGAAAACTAATAAAGGAGAATATTTGTAGGTCAGGGTTGAAATGAGAGGTCGGTCCTTGGTGGTCTCTGAGCTTGGCTGCTTTCTTGCAGACGTTTCATTACCAAGCTAGCTAACTTCATCAGCGCACTGAAAATGTTACCTAGTTTGGGCAATGAAACCCTAAAAGAAAACAACCAAGCTCAGAGAGCACTCTTGGCCCTCTTATGTCTGAATACTTTGATATTTGAAGTTAGCTATTTCTTTTTATTCTCAATGCACATATCCACTAACCCCTGGATCGCCCCAGAAGGAGCATCAATTTACCCTGATCAAGAAACAAGAGACTGTTTTGATTTTAGATGCATTGGTTTCACCATGCATCCACTGTTCCATTGTTCAATTCCATTGAAGACCTGTATACTGCACAAATCAAGAAGAGGACTGTGAAAATATTTACAGATCCCTCACATCCTGGACATAAACTGTTTCAACTCCTACCATCAAAATGACGCTATAGAGCACTGCACACCAGAACAACTAGACACAAGAACAGTTTTTTCCCGAAGGCCATCACTCTGCTAAACAAATAATTCCCTCAACAATGTCAAACTATTTACTAAATCTACACTACTATTAATCATCTCATCATTTTCATCACCAATCTCTTTCCACTTATGACTGTATGACTGTAACTTTTTGTTGCTATCATTAAGGGGTTTTTAGTCTAGTATATTTTAACCTATCAGGCTAATTTTAAAATAAGTTTTTTAATCTGCTTTTTAAATTGTATATTGTATTATCTGTTTTATTTTTGCCTGTACACCGCCCTGAGTCCTTCGGGAGAAGGGCGGTATAAAAATAAAATAAATAATAATAATAATAATAATAATAATAATAATAATAATAATAATAATAATAATAATAATAATAATAATAATAATAATAATAATAAAGGGTTAAATTGCAACCTATGACCATCATTTGTGTTGTAAATGTTGTACCTTTGATGGTTTTTTTTTCTTTTTCTTTTTTTATGTACACTGAGAGCCTATGCACCAAAGACAAATTCCTTGTGTGTCCAATCACACTTGGCCAATAAAATTCAATTCAATTCTATTCTATTCTATTCTATTCTATTCTAAAGATGGCAAGCTGATTTCAGGAGTCATAGTTGAAAAACAAACAAAAAAAGTCAAGGAATAAAACAGGACTTTTGGCCTAACCTTCTGTTTTAACCAAAGACAAATTCCTTGTGTGTCCAATCACACTTGGCCAATAAAATTCAATTCAATTCAATTCAATTCTATTCTATTCTAAAGATGGCAAGCTGATTTCAGGAGTAATAGTTGAAAAACAAACAAAAAAAGTCAAGGAATAAAACAGGACTTTTGGCCTAACCTTCTGTTTTAATCGGTAACAGTTAATTGTCAAGCTTTATTCACAAATTCTGTACAGACCGAAAGAAGAGAGGGAAGGATGGAGAGGTTGCAGAACTTAAGGAAGCCACTTCTGAAGCAACAGTGATGGAATTTCCTGTAATGAAGAAAGAGAAGGAAGATCAGGAAATTTTACAGCCCAGATTTTGTGTGGCTCAGGTGTTGCAAGTTGACCCTGGCTATTTGCTTTCTGGGTGGGTTTGGAACAGAAATTAAGACAAAAAACAACTTTACTGCCGTTCAAGTCTTGCCCCCTGCCCCCCTCTCCCCCATGACAGGCTGAAGCTGTATAATTCCACTTCCCCATAGTGGCAGGTCCAGTGGTAAAACCCCTGTTCTACATACAGGAGGTCCCGTGTTTTAACCTCCATTAGAACTGGGGGGGGGGGGAACCTGTCTAAAACTTTGCAGAGCTTCAGCCAATCAAAACAAGTCAGGCACAGCCAAGATTTGCAACTTAGCACTGTTTTCATTCGGGCAGCAAGACTGAATTAATTCCTACCCCAAGATGACAATGCAATTTTTTTTTATAGAAATGCTGCCAGAAGTAATGCGGTTTGATAGAGGGGGGGTCTGCAAAAAAAATCACCCCCTTCCACGTTCACAATTCTCACAGCTGCAACCTTTACAAGGATTAAAAAGGAGTAGAAGGAAAGCTCTTTAACCAACAGAAGGGAATATTTGTAGCTCAGGGTTGAACTGTGGGGTCCTTGGTGCTGTCCGAGCTTGGTGGTTTTCTTGGAGAAGTTTCACTATCCAACTAGGTAACATCGGCAATGTCACGGTTCCAAGGAACACCCCCAACGAAATAAAGCTCTGAGGCTTGAGATTCCTCAGAGTTCCAGTTTATTAGAGATGTCATGTTGGCACAGCTGAGAAAACCCGAAGCTGAAAGCTTCCAGGTTTTCCACACCCAGTCGACAGTTCATAGCCCTGCCCCACACCCACAAGTTCATACACATTGTCCAATCAATTCTTCACACTCAATTGGATACAATCTTCCGGCAGTCTCCATCAGATGCAGGATGTCCTTGAATATGGAATGTTGTTATGACTAACTTTCTACCGCTCCAACAACAACCCCCTCCCAACTTCCCCAACTAAGAAGCAAAAAGAAAATTGCCTTCCAAAACTGACAGGCAGTTAATTTGGCAACATATCTGAACAGTGATGGCAGTGGCTAGAATGCAACCTTGCAGGCTAATTCAACCCACCGCCAGTTCGATCCTGGTGGGCTCAAGGTTGACTCAGCCTTCCATCCTTCCGAGGTCGGTAAAATGAGGACCCAGATTGTTGGGGGCAAGAGGCTGACTCTGTAAACCGCTTAGAGAGGCTGTAAAGCACTGTAAAGTGGTATATAAGCCTACATGCTACTGCTATTTGCATGCAGTTTGACCTCTCATTTTTTACAAGAATTTTTCTGTACTAAGTGACAGTTTTGTGCTTCTTTCTCCACATGGACCTGTATTAAAAATATACGCAGTCCTCAACTTATGACCACAAGTGAGCCCGCATCACAGATCATGATGGTCGCAAAGCGGGTCACCAAGTCGCCCTGCCTAATTTTATGACCTTTTTTTCTGGCAGCCGTTCAGCAAATGTGCCATTTACAAAGCAAACGCCACGGTCGTTATGGGAACCTATTGTTTGCTATGGGGTGCTTTTGTCTGGAAAATGGAAGCAAACATTAAAAATTGCACTCATGGGATTGTGGGATGCTGCAGACGGCCATAAATGCAGATCAGCTGCCGAGCACCCCAAATGTGGTCGCGTGACCATCCTCAGCCAGACGTCGTAACTTCAAATCTGGACTGCAAGTAGCATTTTTTCAAGGTCCATCATGACTTTGAACAGTTGCTTAACAATTGGTGGTAAATGGAGGACTAACTGTCCTGAAAATCAAAGTGTATTCAGTTTAAGTTCTTATCAGAAGGTCAATGCAGGTTTCTTATCCTGCTGCGCCACCTAGTGGCAGAGAGATGCTGAGCAACACTCCCAATGGTTCACCGCCCTAGAGATGCAGAGTGGACATTTATAATCTGAGCGGATTCGGATTATCTAGCTTGGTTTGCCAGGAAACTGAATTTATATATATATTTTTTGCTCGCAAACAACCTAGACCAGGGGTCTCCAATCTTGGCGACTTTAAGCCTGGAGGACATCAACTCCCCCAGCCAGCTTTGTTGTGATCCACTTAACGACCGTGGCAAGAAAAATAGTAAAATGTGGTAAAATTCACTTAACAACTGTTTTGCTTAGCAATGGAAATTATGGGCTCTGTTGTGGTCATTAGTCAAGGACTATCTGTATTGCCTGACCAGAAAAAAACACTGCACCCCTCGACTATAAAACCTCAAATGCCAGCTGGAGACTGAACAGGGAGCTGTAAGCAGATGTCGGAGGCTAAAACGAAGCAGAAACCCAAGGGGGATTACTTACCTGCTCACTCCAAAGCTTTCACAATTGCTTCGTTGGCTTCCACATTGATCTGCGCTTCTGCTTTTGCTACCTCGTCGGTGGCCGATGCGAGTTCCGACAAGGCTTTGTCCAAATTGGACTTGGCTGTCTGTGTACAGGGAAAAAATATCAGGGTTTAAGGCAAAAGAAGCAACATCAGTACATGTGGGGGCCTTGTTAGGGAAAGAGAAATTGATGTGGACCAAAAGGCACCTGCAGGAACTTTAAGATGCATGGACCTCAACTTCCAGAATTGCCAGCATGGGTGACCTGGATGACTGAGAATCTCTACAGACTTTTAGCTTACAGAATTTGGGATGAACGCTCTTTGAATGGTGGGGGAGAAGGAATGGATTTCCAGAGGAAAAATTGCAGACGACAGGAACCAGGAGCACCAGTCAGGTGGCCCTGAGGACACGGATAAACCTCCTTCAACAACCCTTTAAATAGGGGTGTCAAACTCGATTTCATTGAGGGCCGCATCAGGGTTGTGTTTGACTTTGGGGTGCCGTGGTGGGTGTGGCCAGCTTGATGTCATTCATTTGGGGGTGTGTGGCTGTGGTGGCCTAAGCACTTTGCCAGCAAAAATGGGTTCCTAAGCTACATTATTGACTGTGACAGCCTCCTGCAACCAGTGCAAATGGAGCTTTGGGTGGGGGGGCAACGCACAGCCCTCGTGGGCTGCGTTTTCGCTGGCAGAACCACCGCAGGCCAGTCCTTCATTGTTTCCAGGGTGGCCCCATGGGCCAGATCCAAGCACCCTGTGGGCTGGATCCAGCCCCTTGGTCTTGAGTTTGCCACCCCTACTCTAAAAGGATGCAAATGACCAGCTGTCTGCAAGGAATATAAATCCTTTGGTTCCCCACCATCCTGTCAGAGCGGAAGAAGCTTCCTGGATGAGAAGCGAAACGTCTTCAAAAGCAAAAAGGAAGTCCAACTGCCTCCTGAAAAAGCACCTTTGGGACAACCATGAGTTGGATGACTGAGCATCTCTACAGACTGCCAACCAGCATGTTTGCATTAATGAGTCCCATTCATGTCTTGTATAGAGTTTTTAATATTCAAGAGATTAGTGCTCGAGAGATTCTTGGTGCTCTCTCTGTTTTCTTGCAGACATTTCATTACCCAACTAGGTAACATCATCAGTGCTAGGTAAGGAATGGGGTTTGCTCTCAGTTTAAACCCCACTCCTTACTAGCACTGATGATATCACCTAGTTTGGGTAATGAACCCTCTGCAAGAAAACCACCAAAGCTCAGAGAGCGTCAAAGACCTTTCATTTCAAACTTCACTACAAAAATAAGCACTTCTTTAACCAAAGCGTTTTTTTTAAAACTTTAAATACTGACTGGAATAGTAACTGAGCTACAGCAGAATTGATTTTTTTTTTAAAAAAGAGAGTGAACTGCAGTGCTGCTGAGTCAGCATGGTGCAGAGAAATCCCTCCTAATTTGGCAGCCAAGCGAGGATTGTCCGCAGAGGGAGGTGGAGGGAAGAAATGAAAAGAGGAGAAGACAGACAAATACTAACCGCAGCATCGAGCTGATCCAATAAAGCTACTTCTTCAGCTAACAGCTGGACAGAGGAATCTGCATTCACGGTGAGAGAACCGCTGCTCACTACACAATTGCAAAGAAATGGTATAATCAGTCAGCGACAAAGTGATTAGAATTCCCTCCCTAGGGAGATTTGCTTATTTCATTCCTTTTCTAGATAGGCGGTGATGGATGTTCTCTGGGTGACGCCTAGCTAATGAAATGCATGAGGTAGAAAACTACAATCAATGATGGTGAGGGGAGCAGCCAGAGGTCAGAAAATGCAGACTGTAACAAAGCCAAAGCAAAACCACCAGCAAAATAGAGCAACCACTAATCCTCAAATTATTTAAAATATCCAGAGGAAAAAGAAGATTTCTGCTAGCTGCTTAAGGTACACCTTCAGGTTTTTTCCTGTATCTTCCTCTTCTCCACAAAAATGCATTGCGGAAAAAACCATTCATTCCCTGAAAGAAAAAAGGCTTACTTTTTGCCTAGAAACAATACTGCCTCCCCCCACACACGATAATTAAAATTTCAATGAAGAAACAATGAAGAATCCTGGGAATTGTAGTCTAACATGCCTGGAGAAAGTTAACCAGGGACTGAATAAATCTAAATATAACTAGAGTGGATTAGGGTGTAAGGCAGGGGTGAAATGCTCCCGGTTCGGACCGGATCGGCTGATCTTGTAGCGATGGCGGTGGCAAAAAACGGTAGCAAAAATCCCTGCCCCCCCCATGCCCAACTGAGCCACGCAATTGTCAGAGCCTTTTTTTTTTTACTTTTAAAAGCATTTTTTTACAACCTCTTCAGCTGAAGAGGTTGTAAAAAAATGTTTTTAAAAGTTAAAAAAAGGATTGCGCGCCACAGCTGATCACCCCCCTGCATGCGCTGTTCTACTTACACCATGCCTCCTTTTGGCGTGCATTGCACGCGCACCTCGCATTTGGTGCATGGTGCGCAATGCGCATGCACATGCAGGGCACATGTGCAGCCAGCGAATCGGTAGTAAACCAGTTCAGATTTCACCACTGGTGTAAGGGGCTTCCTCTCTTAACTGAGATAAAGTACAAGTAGTCCTCAACTTATGACAATTGAGCTCAAAATTTCTGTTGCTAAGCAAGACAGTTAAGTGACACAGGTGTTAAGTGAATCAATGCAGTTATGTTAGTAACATGGTTGTTGAGTGAATCTGGCTTCCCGCATTGACTTTGCTTGTCAGAAGTCGTAAAAAGTGATCATGTGACCCTGGAAAAACTGCATCATAAATACATGCCAGTTGCTAAACCATCTGAATTTTGATCATGTGACCATGGGGTACTGCAAGGGTCATAAGCAGTAGTGGGATTCAATTTCGGTCACTACCGGTTTGCTTATAGGCGTATGCACATGCGACGCTTCTATGCATGCATGATCCTTCTGCCCATGCGCAGAGACGTCCGGGGTGAGTGGGCGGAGCCTCCCGCCATCACTAGTGGTTCGCTCGATCAGGGGCGAACCGGTAGCAACCCACCACTGGTTATAAGTACGAAAAACAAGTCATTTTTTTCTCAGTGCAGTTGTAATGGCCACTAACAAATAGTTGTAAGTCAAGGACTAGTTTGTTGCCAAGTCAGGCATCTTACATTGCTACCATTTTATTAGCTCAGTGGGTGAACGGGAGTGAGCCTGGTCACTTTTAATCCTTTCTGTGCATATATAGCAATAGCACTCAAGACTTATATACCGCTTCACAGTTCATTACAGCCCTCTCTAAGCGGTTTACAGGGTCAGTATATTGCCCCTAACAACCTGGATCCTCATTTTACCCACCTCCGAAGGATGGAAGGCTGAGTCAACCTTGAGCCTGGTGAGATTTGAACTGCCAAATTGCAGTCAGCCGGCAGTCAGCAGAAGTAGCCTGTGGTACTGCACTCTAACCACTTCGCCATATATGGTTCATATATAGGTACATAGAACATAGAATCACAGGACTGGAAGGGACCTTGGAGGTCTAAGTCCAGCCTGCAGCTTAAGTACCATCCTGATCAAATGATTTTCCAGTCTAGTCTTCCCCTTTTCTCGGACACAACCTCTCAAGGACTGGAAGACAATTATGTCTCCCTTAATTCTTCTCTTAGCCTACAGGCCCCTTATCATCTTTGTTGCTCTTCCTTGCACACTTTCTAAGGTCTCAGCAACATGCTTGTAATTATAGTGACCAGAACTAGACATTTTATTCACAGTGTGGCTTCACGAAGTGTGGTATAAAGTGGTATTATTTGTCCTGACCTTGATGCTATTATGGTGATTAATCTTTGGAAGTTAATAGCTAGTCAATATTTGGAAGAAAGAGAACTAATTTAGGGAGGCAAACGAGTCCTTTCTCTTTAGCTGTGAACAATAGTTTTGCAAAACATATTTGCAAAATACGATGAGAATGTTTTCATTCAAGGGAAAGTTTGTGCTCAGAAACACTTCAGCAGCTACTTTAGCTAATTAACTAACATAAATTAAACTAATATATTTTTAATATGTTAAAAAAATAACATAAATTATTGATGGTTCCCAAGCCCAGTTTGTAGATCCTCAGAAAACTGTACTGCAGATCTTTTCTAAAAGATACCCTCAGCTAAAATAATTTCCTGTTCTTTTACCAGCCATCATTTTCACATGTACCAAAGTATTTTTTGGAGGAGCCATCCTCATCAAAGACGGTTACAATGCCAGGTCTCAAGACTTGCAGAGTGGGAACGTGAGCGGCCAAGATGCCAAAGGAGCCACTTAAGGTGGGAACGTCCACCTGCTTCACAACAGCAGCATTGTAGAAAATCTGTAGGGAAAACAATGAGAAAGAAAATACAGGTAGTTCTCAAGATACAACTGTTCATTTAACAACTGTTCAAAGTTACAACTTAGCACTGAAAAAGTGATTTATGACCATATTCACACTTATGGGCATTGCAGCATCCCCATGGTCACATGATTAAAATTCAGACGCTTGGGAACTGACTCACGTTTATGACCAGTGTAGTTTTCCAGGGTCATGTGATCCCCTTTTGTGGCTTTCTGACAAGCAAAGTCAGTGGGAAAACTAGATTCACTTAACAACCATATTACTAATTTAACAACTGCAGTGATTCACTTAACAACAGTGGCAAGGAAGCTCATAGAATAGAATAGAATAGAATAGAATAGAATAGAATAGAATAGAATAGAATAGAATAGAATAGAATAGAATAGAATAGAATAGAATTTTTATTGGCCAAGTGTGATTGGAAACACAAGGAATTTGTCGGTGCCTATGCTCTCAGTGTACATAAAAGAAAAGATACCTTCATCAAGGTACAACACTTACAACACTTAATGATAGTCATAGGCTACAAATAAGCAATCAGGAAACAATATCAGTATAAATCGTAAGGATACCAGCAACAAAGTTACAGTCATAAGTGGAAAGAGATGGGTAATGGGAACGATGAGAAGATTAATAGTAGTGCAGATTTAGTCAATAGTTTGACAGTGTTGAGGGAATTATTTGTTTAGCAGAGTGATGGCCTTTGGGAAAAAACTCTATACCCTCGTTTTGAGGGTAGGAGTTGCATAAAATGGAAAAAAAATCCACATAATTTAGGGCTCAGTTGTGGTTGTAAATCAAGGTCTACCTGTAAAGGTGTATCTCCAACGAACCTGAAAAGGAGAGAAAGCCCTGCAGCAGGATTTTTTTTTTTAAAAGATAAAGCAAGAGAGAGCTGATAATTAATTATTCTTGATTCCTATGCAGGATACTTATATACTGGCCAAAGTTGCTGACAATCAAATGGTATATAAATTTAAAAAAAATAATTATCAGGGTACAGAACCCACGGCCTCCAAAAATTTGAAAGGGATGTCCTCCAGCTCCAATCCAGGGAGCCCAATACAGACAGTCCTCGATTTATGACCAGAATGGGAACCAGAATTTCAGTTGCTTAACCCAAGGCGGCTGGTTAAGTGAGTCGCGCCCAATTTCAAAGCCTTTCTTCCCATGGGTTGTTAAGTGAATCATGCCGGGGGCAGGGGGTTGGACTAGAAGACCTCCAAGGTCAATTCCAACTGTGTTATTATGTTATGTTATGTAGTTGTTAAGCGAATCCAGCCTCCTCCGCCTACATTACCTGCTTTGCAACTCGATCTGGCTAACTAGGAGCTGCCCTTCTTCATCGGGCACGTTCACACAACCGGGTTAAACTCGGGTTAACAAAACACGCGAGCTTCACGGATGCCCAAACCCATAAGGCGGTTCCGACGACGAACCCAGCAGCAGATCCGGCGCTGCCGCCCCGAGGCCCACATGCCCGCCTCAGTTCGGTTGCCATGGCAATACCTGAGAGGGCGAAGCGAAGGTGAAGGCCAGCTGTGCAGGGCCCGTAGCAGCAGCTGCCGCCGCTTCGGCATAATGACGGGACGGGGACCGGGACCCCAACACCAAAGCGCGGGCGAGAAAACGACCGACGGGGAACATGGCGAAGCCACCAAGGGCAGAGAGGAGGAGAAGCAGAGAGGTCGACCGGCAACCAGGCCTGGCCTACAACTCCCAGCAGGCTCCGCGGCGAGGGAAGGAGAGAAAAAGAGGGTTTGCCGCGAGGCATGACGGGAAGCAGAATTCTTTTACGAACATGAACGGATACTTTTTTTTCCCCAAAAAGCACCGCGGCATAAACTCCACCCACTCCAAGGAAAACTTTGCTCAATGCCGAACTGCATTTCCCAGCACCTCATACCGCCAACAGCCTCCTGATACGTCGCTTCTGACAAGGCCCCGCCCGCTTCCCCGTGATGCATGGGGGAAATTGACCAATAGCCACTGAGGTTCCCCCAGGCGGCGGTGCTGCGTGGGAACTGTAGTCCCGATTTCTGCGAGTCGACCCCGATGTTCACTTAATCTCTTTTATTTAGCCCCGTGCGGATTTTTCTCTCCTTATTTTTAATTTATTTAAATTTTTAAATTTATTTAATTTAATTTAATTTAATTTATTTTTAAAATATTCGGGTTCCGCTTTCGACCCCCTCCTTTCACGGCTTCAAGAACAAGGCAATTCCCGGTAGAAATCCTGCCGGGCCTCCTTTCCCAATTGAGGTAAAGAACCGGAAGTTGGTCCGACGCTGCACTGCGGCCCTCGGCGGCACTTCCGGTCCGTTTTTTCCTCAGAATCGGCGTTTGCCGATCCGAATGGCGGCGACTGGCTTCGTTTGGCCGCTGGCGCTTTGGATGGTGGTAGTCGCAGCGGCGGCGACGACGCACTCGAATAAGACGGAATCCGTCGAAGCCGCGGCTCTCCCTCCTTCCCTGACGCCGAAAGAGAAAAGCCACGAGAGTGTCTCCCGGCCCGATTCCACCGCCACAACCACGACGCCATCCGGGTCCCCGCCGTCGGGGCTGTCGGGATTGGGGCTGCCGGCCCTTCACCGCGCGCTCTACGTCCTGGCCGGCCTGGCGGGCATCGGCCTCATCTACTATCTCGGAGGCTGCACGTTTCGGTGAGGAAGGCCGGGGCTTCCATACGGGTGGGGTGGGTCTAGATGACCTCTAGGGACGCCAGTCCTAATTGGCCGCCTTTTATCGGCTAAGGGAGAAGGACCTGCCTCAATCAGGCGTCCTCAGCAAGTTGTCATTTTTATTTATTTTTATTATTTTGTCACAACAGTATATATAAGCATAAGCATGAAAGTAACTATATAATATATAAGCATATATATATAAGCATAAGCATGCAATAACTGTATTAATTGGATATAATGAAAGGAAACAATAGGACAGGAACGGTAGGCAGCTTCAGCTTCCAGCCAGCCCGTCAGTTGGGATGCTAACTGGAGTTGATAGTCTCAGAGCATGTGAAGAGTACTAACTGGGAGTAAGATTGATCTCTTTGATTCAGTTCCTAATAGAGAAACTATTAGCAGTCAAGCAAGCATCCTATCTCTGTAAAGTGCCGGTTCCCTATAATAATTATTCAGCATTAACAGGAAGTGTTTAAGATTGATAATAAATACAGATTGTCCTCTACCTATGACCAAAATTGAGCGAAGAATTTTTGTTGCTAAGTGAAACAGTTATGAAGTGAGTTTTGCCCCCATTTTACGACTTTTCTTGCCAACATTTGGTAAGTGATTTATTTATTTATTTATTTATTTTGATTTTTATACCGCCCTTCTCCCGAAGGACTCAGGGTGGTGTACAGCCAAGTAAAATACACTGTATACAAATTAAAAGAAATTTAAAAAGAAACATATTATGATGTGGCCGAAAAATTTAAAACAATTTAAAATCTTAAAATATAAATAACCCCAATAAAATTTTAATCCAGTCCCGCTTGAATAAATAGGTGCGTTTTCTGCAATTTAACTGCAATTGCTAAATTAGTAACCCGGTGAATCCGGCTTCCCCATTGACTTTGCTTGTCAAAAGTCTCCAAAGGTCTCCAAACATGATCACATAATCTCGGCACACTGCAGCTGTTGTAAATGTGAACCAATTGTCAAGTATCCGAATGCATAAATCGCATGTCTGTGGGGATGCTGCAATGGTCGTAACAGCGGTGAAATCCACTTAACTTTGCTGATGTAATGGCATCCCGGTGGGTGGGTGGAGCCTCCCACCGCCGGTGCTACCGGTTCGTGCGAGCTGGATAGATCCAGCTGGATTTCATCGCTGGGTCATAAGTGTGAAAAATGGTCATAACTCTTTTTTTCAGCGCCATTGTAACTTTGAACGGTCACTAAACGAACTGTTGTAACTCAAGGACTACCTTTAGTGGCAGTTCTCTGAGACAAACTACGAGGAGATCTTCAATAGGACTGCATGTGGAGTCAATTTTATATTTAGGTAGTCCTCGACTTAAAACAGTTCATTTAGTGACTGTTCAAAGTTACAACAGCACTGAAAAAAGTGATTTATGACCATTTTTCACACTTGTGGCCATTGCAGCATCCCCACGGTCACGTGATCAAAGTTCAGATCCTTGGCAAGTGATTCATATTTATGACCGTTGCAAAGTCCTGGGGTCATGGGATCCCCTTTTGTGACCTTCTCTCAAGCAAAGTCAATGGGGAAGTCAGATTCACTTAACAACTGCGTTACTAACTTAACTGCAGTGAGTCATTTAACAACCGTGGCAAGAAAAATCACAAAATGGGACAAAACTCACTTAACAAATGCCTCACTTAACATTATGGTTGTAAGTCAAGGACTACATGTATTTTTCTATTTGTTGTTACTTAGGACACATTGATTAGTGTAATAAATCTAATATAATAATATGCATATAAAATCAGGGGCCTAGTCTTTGCTCAGTTGCCTGAGAGTGCCTTTCCTCTGGAGATACCAGCCACAGTGGAAACCTGTTGTTAAGACCTCAGGCACTAAAGCCCAACACTGCCCATTAGTCTCATAAACTTGATTTAACATTGCCTTTAAGGGGGGAATCCTCTTAAACTGGCAGAAGTAATAAAGCAATGGTCCCAAAAGGCTCCTGGATCTGAATACCTTCCATTACTAGTTCTGGATGGGATTCTACTCTCCTAGATTAAGGCGGGCTAAAATTTGGAGGTGCTCCCAGTTTCATGGTTGAGTCTTAAAGAGCAGATGCCAGCTGTGGTCAGGAAGCTTTTGTGCAACTCTGTCTTGTTTTGCCTGTATCGAGAGGCTGCACTCAGAGTCACACATGCCTTAGTCACTTCCTGGTTAGACTGTTGCAACATGCATGAAGCTGCCTTTGAAAAGCAGCTGATCCAGAATGTGGCAGCCTATACTTGCTTTCAGTACATTTCCAAGTGCAATGTAAGGGGCCAGCTATGGTGTGAGGCCAAGATATTTGAGAGGTCAATTGTCTCCCAACTGTCTCACTAGATATACTGATAAGCAACCTGAACTTAAGGAGCAACTTCCTAACTGTGGGGAAAATTAACCAGTGGAATAGCTTGCCTTCAGAAGTTGTAGATGCTTCATCACCTGAAGTTTTTAAGAAAAGACTGGACAACCACCTATCTGAAATCGTACCGTGTTTCCCCGAAAATAAGACTGGGTCTTATATTAATTTTTGCTACAAAAGACGCATTAGGGCTTATTTTCTGCTTAGGTCTTATTTTGGGGGAAAATACGGTACTAAATGCATCCATCTGGCTGACAATCTTAACTGGGGCTTATTTTGGGGTTATTATGAGCATCCTGAAAAATCATGCTAGGACTTATTTTCTGATTGGGTCTTATTTTCAGGGAAACAGGATAGCAAAATGGGCCTTCTCCACGACTTTCTGTAAAGCAGTGTCATTTTATATTATGCCTTCTTAGTCAAATCACCTGCCCTGTGGAACAGCTTCCCCCTGAGCTTTAGATGACTCTGATCCTATTGGCCTTGTGCTTTGAAAATTTAATTATATTTTTTTGCTGGTTTTATAGACAAGTTCCTGTTTTATGCTTTGCTAGCCGAGTGGACTTAGTTGAGAAAGATGGCCCATTATATGGACTTGTGAACTAAGTTTGTGAATAAATTCCGCAACTGATTGTAGACTTATTTCATAGGACAAGGAAACCTCCACGGAAAAAATACGGACTTCTGTCCAACTCAGAAGATCCCATGGAGATGGCTTCTCTAGAGAGTGACGAAGATACGGTATTTGAAATAAGGAATTTGAGACGGTGAGAATCAGTTTCCTTGTGCGTTCTTTAGTTTGCTGCAGCAATACAAATGATTCCTAGGGACAGGGCTGCAGGATAGTGTGATTGGATTGCAAGGAATTATAGATTCTTTGCATACTAATTACTTTTTGCCTATTTTGTTCAGGGCTGGAGACCTTAAGGCCCTTCTGATTATGTTTGTATCAGTCTTTGCGAGCCTGGATTATGATGCTTAATTCAACAGTTTCAGTACTTGAACAGAATTTAATTTGTATTGCTTGCTTAGACATTCTTTATGCAGCTCGATTGTACTATTTTTTTGTAATTGTTAAATTGTAAACTGCCCAAAGTTATCCAACTGAGAAGGGCAACTGTATAAATCAAATAAGCCAGGCAATTTGAAATCAAGGAGAAAACATGCAAATGTAATGCTATGGATATTGACTCTAATATCCATAATTCTGTGGAAACCTCGTGTTTAACCAGTCAGTTTGTAGAAACTGTTTTATGTCTGTTCTGTTGAACTAAGTGTTTATAATCCTTATTTCTCTGGTCAACTTATGGAATTGGGAATTAACTTCAGTTAATTAGTTAACTACCTCTTAAGTCTATCCAGAGTAATTTATTTCAAGTTTTTAAACTGATTTGTCACTTATATTGCCATGATGTGGAGTGAACTGTAATTTCTCTTCTTCCATATTAAATATTGGCATTATTTTAATAATAATTTATTAAACTTATTGCCCAATTCCCAGCAATTCTTTAAGTAGTATTTAAACATTTAATAATTAACATTTAAAATTTAAAAAGGAATTTATGGCACATGAAAGCCAGCTGGGTGATTTTGGGCTTATCACCAGGAGACTGAATTCTAGTCCTGCCTTAGGCACGAAAGCCAGCTGGGTGACTGGAGCCAGTCCCTCTCTCAGCCAACTCACTTAGGTTGCAGTTGTGGGGAAAAATAGAAGGGGGAAGGAGTATTAAATATGGAAGGGAAGGAGGGAAGGGAAGGGAAGAAGGAAGGAAGGAAGGGCCACAAGTCAGAGTCTCTTTCCTACCTGTTTTGCTTTCCCTGTTCCTGCTCGCTCTTCCCGCCTTCTCAAGGCCAGAGCTAAACTGAGCTCTGCTGAAAAATTCTATTAATCCTCAGAGTAATCTGAGACTGAAAAAAATTATGCAGCGAGAGGGTAGTAATCCAGCTAAAGAGCGGCGCATTTATTCAAATTAAGAATCTGTTAGATTTGAATATTATCTGATATTATTAAATGTAAGTGAAAGAATATACAGAGTTGCAACCGCAACTAATTACCTGGTTTCCTGCAGTGAACTGAAATTTCCTTTAGGCAAGACAGCTTTATGGTAAATGGTAGCTTTTAACAAATTCGATTACACACCCGAGGTAAATTTTGGTGGAAATACGCTTTTTTGCTTTTCGGGCTTTGATTTAACAATCTGCGACCAAGATGCATAGCTATGGTAATGAAAATATATATATATATATGCTGTCTGGTTTTATTGTGTTTTAATTTTTTTATGTAAGCTGTCTAACAAGACCACATGTCCCTAAAAGACAGCATACAAATTCATATATACATATATCATTTGGTTTAAAGAAGTATTTGTATGCTGTCTTTTAGGGACACGTGGCCTTGTTAGACAGCTTACATAAAAAAATTAAAATACAATAAAACCAGACAGCACCTCAACAAATTAAGATCGCTCGGTTAAAGCATTGTAAGTGTTGTTCCTCTTGACAAACGCCAAGCCGCCTAATGGATTATTGATGTTAAGACTAGAAAAATGGAAAACCTTTTACCAAAAAATGAGCTAAAGGCTTTTTGAATATTGGCAAAGGAAGTATCTCAGTGGGCACAAAAAACTCAAGAATTCTTGAGTTGAAGAGTTTATAAGACACACTCGCCACTCCCCCCCCCCAAAAAAGAAGGTGGTAATGTTGGTGCTTCTTATACACCAAATATAGGCATTTTTGGCCTCCCAAAGCTCTGCCCCGCTCATCCCATTTTTGCGAAAAAATGGGCCTCTTTTTTGCAAAAACAGGGGGCGCAGAGTGTTTGGGAGGCCTGCAGAGTCCTCCTGAGGGCTGGGGAGGGCAAAAACTTTTTTTTTCTTACTTGCCTCTTCGAAATCTTGGTACGTCTTATACACCGGTGTGTCTTATAGTCCGAAAAATACGGTACCCTCTTGCTATACAGATAGTCCTTGACTTACAATTTGTCGCTTTATGACTGTTACGATGGACCTACCTGGGGGCTAATTATGAGCTGGCTTCAAAGTTACAATGGTTCCCTTTTCTCTCTTGTGGTCACATGACTGAACGTCACATACGTGGCTGCTGGAGCACATTTATGGCTGATGGCAGCATCCAGTGATCACATGACCATGTTTTATGATGGTTTTGCCATCATAACTATGCCAAGAGCAAAGCATTGGTCCAGTTAACGACTACGGCAGCCATTTTATGACTGCGGTATTTGCTTAACGACTGCTGCAAAAAATGATCATCGGTCATGTGCCTGACCTGTTTTATAACTGTCACAAGTTACGACCATGATGGGCAAGCTCCGTTATGGTCATAAGTCAATGACTATGTAGTGTAGTGTGTGCTTGCTGAATTAATCTTACAGGAGCCGAAAAGATCTTTGAGACAGATCCTGAGGTTTAAGTAGGGACATCTGAGTTGTAATGGACTTTCAGATAATCTGATCCTATTTTTTTATTTTATTTTTTTAAAATAATTTTTTGTTTTGAGGCACAATTGTCTCCTGACAGTCTGCACATTTCAAAATACAGTCTAAAGCACGAGTGTCAAACTCACGGCGTCACGCCATCACGTGACGTGTCGTGATGTTTTTCCCCTTCGCAGAGCTGAAGTTGGCGTCGCCTGAGAGTGACGCATCTGACCTGGGTCTAAAGCAGGGGTCTCCAACCTTGGCAACTTTAAGCCTGGAGGACTTCAACTCCCAGAATACCCCAGCCAGCTATGCTGGCTGGGGAATTCTGGGAGTTGAAGTCCACCAGGCTTAAAGTTGCCAAGGTTGGGGACCCCTGGTCTAAAGGCCCAAAGAAATCCCCTCTATCAACTTGAAAGTAGGACTTTGACTTAGAAAAGCTTGATGTCAGTTGGGCACATTGAGTCCAGCTGAAACTACAACTGAACTTACCTCAAAAGGCAGCCAGTTACAGCTAGTCCTCAAGTTACGACCACAGTTGAGCCCAAAACTGATGTTGTTAAGTGAATCGTTGCACCTGTTAAGTTAGTAGGATCGTTGTTAAGTGAATCTGGATTTCCCATTGATTTTGCTTGTCAGAAGGACATGACTCTAGGACAAGGGTATCAAACTCGATTTCATTGAGGGCCGCATCAGGGTTGTGTTTAACCTCGGGAGGCTGGGGTGGGCGTGGCCAGCTCGATGTCACTCGTGTCGGGAGGCACCTGTGGTGATCCTAGCGCTCTACCAGAGAAAACAGGCTCCCGAGCTCCGTTTTTGGCTGCGACGGCTTCCTGCAACCCTCTGCACCTGGCCCTCCCAAACTTTGTTTTTGCTGGCAATGGCACCGCGGGCTGGTCCTTCACTGTTTCCAAGTCGGCCTTGCGGGCCAGATCTAAGCACCTAGAAGGCCGGATCCGGCCCCTGGGCCTTGAGTTTGACACCCCTACCCTAGGACACTGCAACCGTCATGAATACGAACCAGTTGCCAAACACTTTGAATTTTGATCGTGTGACCATGAATGCTGCAACGGTCATTAAGTGTGGAAAAATGGTTATGTCATGTTTTTTTTCTGTGCCGTTGTAACATTGAACGGTCACTAAACGAACAGCTATAGGTCGAGGACTATCTGTACTGAATTGAATTCGGCAATTGAGTCTTAACGCTGTTTTTTTGTTCTCTAGGTGATGATGGGACTTGTGGATTTTCCAGCTTGACTAGAGAAGAAGCAGTTTCACCAATGGAAGAAACTTGAACCTCTGTTACTTTAAAATAATAATAATCCTGAAGTTCCTTGCGATGTAAAAACCTGGCAGTGTGAAACTTTCTCTTCAGGCCCCTCGAACGAGAGAATGGCCGTACAGCCATGACAGTGAATGTATCTGCCTGGAGTTGCAAAACTGCAGGCAGAAAAATTAGGAGGGTTCCTCAGGGTGGGGCTTTCTACCTTGCTAACCAATTTCGGAACGAGCGGCTGAGATGCAAAGCTGCCATTCACAGTTTGAAGCGGGCACCGGCCGCCGTCGCTTAAGATGAGATCTTTCTTACCAGGAAAGTTGGACCTTCTTAAGATTGGAAAATTCAAGGATGCACTTTGTAGCGGGCACTGCTCTTAAGGAAAGGTGAGGGGTGTGTGTGGCACATTGGAGGATACCAAAGCCAGATCAGGTCATTCACCAGCTTCTGCGTTAAGGAACTGCAGGCTGCCCACCTCATTCGGCCTCTGCCTGGATTTCCTGTTCTACTTTCCTTCGGTTGTGTCATTGAGACCAAAAAATATATATATATATATATGGCTGCCTGCTTTTGAATCTGGGTTATTGGTGAAGCAATATCATTCCATAAACAGTTGGAGCAAGCAGCATGCAAGCAGTTGGTTTGATGACTTACAAACACGGTGCTGGCACCTGGTAATTTTTGCGAAGAAATTTCTTTTCCTTTTTTTTTTAGTTGATTCCATTTCAGTGAGACCTGTTTAGGGTTCAACTTGATCCCTGTTGACCCATCCTTTCTTCTCCAGGGGAGAAGCAACACAAAACCACAATAGATTGCTTAACAATTGTTAAAAAAAAGGTGTTTACAAATGAAGGATAGCAGAAAATGCTCCATTAGCAACCTAAACTGTAATGAGACAGCAGCTGTACTTTAGGGCAGGGGTCTCCAACCTTGGTCCCTTTAAGACTTGTGGACTTCAACTCCCAGAGTCCCTCAGCCAGCTGGCTAAGGGTCTCTGGGAGTTGAAGTCCACAAGTCTTAAAGGGACCAAGGTTGGAGACCCCTGCTTTAGGGAGTGCATGGAGGGCCAGTAGCTGCAAACAAAAAAATTAGTAAGACTTGGCCCTTCCTGGACAGATAGGAACGATACTTTTTTCCCCCAAAATAAATTAATCCAAGTCATATTGAACATTTAATCCATTCCAGTTCTTGCACCCTGTTGGATTGTTTTGGATAGGATGGTACTTGGAGCAATAAGAACTAGATGTTTCTTTGTTCAACCCAATAAGTGAATAATAATTATTATTATTCGGCTACTGCAGTGTTTCTCAGCCTTGGGAACTTTAAGGCATGTGGACTTCAACTCCCAGAATTCCCCAGCCAGCCATGGCTGGCTGGGGAATTCTGGGAGTTGAAGTCCACATGCCTTAAAGTTCCCAAGGTTGAGAAACACTGTGCTAGTGTATTTGGCCAGTAACAGAGGTATAGTGTCCTCAAGTTAAAAAAACAGTTTTTGGGACCCAAGAAATTAATATTTTAATTACCGAACTGCAAGATGATCAGTTCAGGCGTGGTCCTTTGATGGTTTATTGGGACCAGATACCGTTAGGTTGGAATTTTTTTGGTTTTTTTTTTAAAAATGATACAGTAAGCTTGTATTAAAACAATGCAATAAAATATTTCCAGTTTTAAAAATAAAGCAGGTTAAGAAAGCACCTCGATGCTAAACTCTGATGCTTGTGGGGTGTTTTTTGTGTGTGTGTTGGTTCCAGAGGGAGAAAAAAAACTCCCCAAAATTCTTCAGTTAATGAGTAATAAACATTCCTCTCCTGCTTGTTGTGTCTCCTTCAAACCTGGGAATAAAAACTGCGTTTTGTGAATTTGCGGTGAGCTGATTGTGTTTATTGCATTCGTGAAAATGACCTTCCCCAATGGATGGACTCCAAATGTAATAATAATAACAGTTGGAAGGGACCTTGGAGGTCTTCTAGTCCAACCCCCTGCCCAGGCAAGAGACCATATACCATTTCAGACAAATGGTTATCCAACATTTTCTTAAAAACTTTCAGTGTTGGAGCATGTACAACTTCTGCGGGCAAGTTGTTCCACTGACTGATTGTTCTAACTGTCAGGAAATTTCTCCTTAGTTCTAGGTTGCTTCTCTCCTTGATTAGTATCCACCCATTGCTTCTTGTTCTACCCTCAAGTGCTTTGGAGAACAGCCCGACTCCCTCTTTGTGGCAGCCCCTGAGATATTGGAACACTGCTATCATGTCTCTCATTAAACTAGACATACCCAGTTCCTGCAACCGTTCTTCATATGTTTTAGCCTTCAGTCCCCTAATCATCTTTGTTGCTCTTTGCACTCTTTCTAGTCTCAATATCTTTTTACATCGTGGCAACCGAAACTGAATGCAATTTTTTTTTTACATTTATATCCCGCCCTTCTCCGAAGACTCAGGGCGGCTTACAATGTATAAGGCAATAGTCTCATTCTATTTGTATATTTACAAAGTCAACTTATTGCCCCCCCAACAATCTGGGTCCTCATTTTACCTACCTTATAAAGGATGGAAGGCTGAGTCAACCTTGGGCCGGGCTTGAACCTGCAGTAATTGCAGGCTGCTGTGTTCTAATAACAGGCTTCTTACCAGCCTGAGCTACCACGGCCTTACCAAGGCATTATAAAATGGTCTTAACACTTCACTTGATCTTGATTCTATCCCTCTGTTTATGCAGCCGTGTTGGGTTGCGACTTTTTTCCCAGCCACTAAGTACAACTATTTATTTAGTGACCATTTGAAATTACAACGACACTGAAAAAAGTGACTTAGGACCAGGGGTGAAATCTACTTCCCTTCCCTACCAGTTTGGAAGTGTGTGCACCATGCACATCATGTGCGATTTTGGACCCTCTGCGTATGTGCAAAGCCGCCTGCGCATGTGCAGAGGCTCAAAAACAGGTTACTTCCGGGTTAAAACCAGAAAGTAACATCCAGGCGGGTGGGGCAGAGCCTTGCACTGCCACCATTACCGATTTGCCTGAACCGGTGTGAATGTTGCAGCATCCCCACGGTCACGTGACCAAAGTTAGGATGCTTGGCAACCGGCTCATATTTATGTCGGCCACAATGTCCCGGGGTCATGTGATCACCTTTTTAACAACCTGACAAAGTCAATGTGGAAGTCAGATTCACTTAACATCTGTGTTACTGACTTAACAACTGCAGTAATTCACTTAACAACTGTGGCAAGAAGGTCGTAAAATGGGGCAAAACTTATTTAACAAGAAGTTGTCTCACCTAGCAACATAAATCTGGGGCTCTGTCGTGGTCATAAGTCGAGAACTACCTCTAGTCAAATTCCTTTTCTGCAATGGCCTTAGGCCAGGGATCTGCAAACTTGGCTCTTTTAAGACTTGTGGACTTCAACTCCCAGAGTCCTCTGACTGAGATGGTGTAGGGTTTCCTGGCTGGGCAGGGGGTTGGACTAGAAGGCCTCCAAGGTCCCTTCCAACTCTGATGTTATGTTATGTTATGTTATGAGCCAAGTTTGCAGACCCCTGCCTTAGGCCATGACTAGGTGATTCAGTGGCTAAGACAATGAGCTTGTCGATCAGAAAAGTTGGCAGTTCGAATCCCTAGTATAGATCTCCTGCGTGAGCAGGGGGTTGGACTAGACGACCTCCAAGATCCCTTCCAACTCTGCTACTATTAACAGTGTGTCAGTCCTGGAAGCTATCTTTTACTTTGGATCTTCAGGCCGGCCATACTTAGTGCTCTGGAAAACCTCGCCAGCTTTAAGAAGAGTGGACTTCAAACTACTTGTAATTCATGAGCCGTATTTCGAGGACTTCTATCCTGTCTCACAGCTACCAGGTTATTCCCATCCCTTCTTTCTAACGAGACTTCCTCGCTTTATGGGCCCTTCATGTTCTAACCCATGCATTTTAATAAAAACCACTAGAAGGGTGTTGACAGATAGTGGATTTCCTTTAAGAACCTACCAAAATGTTGCTGCTAATAATATGAAGGTCACTGCGCCCTGACTTAAGCCTCCCTAAAGGCTGCGATTTCAACTTTCTTATGGAGGAGAGCTTTCTATGCAGGTAGTCCTCGACTGAGCCCAAAATTGCTGTTGCTAAGTGAGACGATGAGTTTTGCCCTGTTTCAGCACCTTTTCTTGCCGCAGTTGTTAAGTGAATCCCTGCAGGTGTTAAATTAGTAACATGGTTGTTAAATGAATCTGGCTTCCCCATTGACTTGCTTGTCAGTTAGTTGCAAAAGCTGATCGTTGGATTCTGAGACACAGCAACCGACATAAATATGAGCCAGTTGCGAAGCGTCTGAATTTTGATAACATGACCATGGGATCGCTGCAACAGTTGTTAAGTGTGAAAAACAGTCATATGCATATTACTGTCATATACTGGTGATATGTAGTCATAATAACATTCCTTTCTCAGAGAGTCAAGGACATCTTGCCCTGCACCTGGATGGCTGGAACTGGGAGGCATCTCCAGTTGGGAGGGTGCTTGGATTGGACCACGTGATGGACATGTGGGTGCAGGGGAAGGGACTTGGACTTTCCTTTGGGTGGGGAAAACCTGGAAGATTTCAGATTCGAGTTTTCCCAGATGTGCCAAATATGACATCTCTAAGAAAATGGAACTTTGAGGAACTTCTAGACTCGGAGTCTTCTTTCATTGGGGGTGTTACTTGGAACCCTGACACCACACCCTCTCCGTTCTGCAGAAATACCTCTCTCCATGGAACCGGTCCCTGGTGCCCGAAAGGTTGGGGGCTACTGCTCTAAAGCACTATGGAGGTGTTTATAAGTCTTTAAGTGCTATTGCTACTCTCTGCATATTGAGATGTACTATTTCAGCAGAAAATGCTATAATCACTTCCTGACCTGCTACCTTTCAGTTTTGGCTGTTTTTAGGCCAAATTAGTCACAGTTGCATTCATGTACCATGTTGTGGTTCCAGCCTCCGAACCTGACCCCATGCCCGAAAGTGACTCTGAGAGTGAGGGAGAAGGGCCGGTAAGGCTTGCCTCAGGAGCACCGATTCCTTTGGCCCGGCTCCAGGAGCCAGAACCAGGTCAGTCGGAGGACGTAATGAGGCCGACATCCCCTGATTCCTCCCTTCCTTAGGCTACACCTACAGACACAGCTGATAATAATAATAATCAAGCCTGGATCGACCCTCACTTCAGAAGATTAGAGAGGCGGCATCATCAAAGGGAAGGGTGGGGCAGGAGCCCCACCCCACAGGATATATAAAGAGTTTTGGGACTGCTCTCAGTTCCACGGGAAGCAAATTAGCTGAACCGTGTCGAAGTGAGCTGAAGTCTTAATCTGTTTGAACTTTTTGGCAGGCAGCTGTGTTTTCTCGGCCAGGACTGATAGGAGCCGTGTATCCACTGGCTGTAGGCCAGCTTGTTACTCCAAAGTGAGGACGGAGACAGAACATACGAAGCCACAGTTTCTTTCAACCATTTGTCTAATTTAGTAAAGGTAAAGGTTCCCCTCGCACATATGTGCTAGACGTTCCTGACTCTAGGGGGTGGTGCTCATCTCCGTTTCAAAGCCGAAGAGCCAGCGCTGTCCGAAGACATCTCTGTGGTCATGTGGCCGGCATGACTCAACGGCAAAGGCTCCTGGAATGCTGTTACCTTCCCACCAAAGGTGGTCCCTATTTTCCTACTTGCATTCTTTACCTGCTTTCGAACTGCTAGGTTGGTAGAAGCTGGGACAAGTAACAGGAGCTCACCCCGTTTTGCGGCACTAGGGATTCAAACCGCTGAACTGCCGACCTTTTGATCAACAAGCTCAGCGTCTTAGCCACTGAGCCACCACATCCCTAGTGGTCTAATTTAGCACAGCACTTAGATTTATATACTGCTTCACAGTGCTGTTACAGCCCTCTCCAAGCGGTTTACAGTCACCCTCGTGCCCCCAACAATCTAGGTCCTCATTTTAGTGACCTCGGAAAGATGGAAGGCTGAGTCAACCTTGAGCCTGGTGAGATTCGAACTGCCAAATTGCAGACAGCCAGGCAGTCAGCAGAAATAGCCTGCAGTACCGCACTCTTAACCATTGCACCACCGTGGCTCAATTTAATGACAGGAAGGTCAAAGTGTGACGTGATAGCAGTCTTCCAATATTTAAGGGGTTGCCACAAAGATGGATGGAGTCAACCTATTCTCCAAAGCACCTGAAGGCAGGACAAGAAGCAACAGATGGAAACTAATCAAGGAGAGAAGCAACTTAGAATTAAGGAGAAACTTCCTGACAGTTAGAACAATTAATCAGTGGAACGACTTGCCTCCAGAAGTTGTAAATTCTCCAACACAGGAGGTTTTTAAGAAAAGATTGGACAGCCATTTGTCAGAAATGATACAGCAGGGGGTTGGACTAGAAGACCTCCAAAGTTCCTTCCCACTCTCTTATTTAAAAAGCCATTAGCACAGCAAGCTATAGTAGTCTGACTCCAAGCCGCAGTTTGCCTTCACTTGCAACGTTAAACCACGTGGCATGGTTTACAAAGCGCAACTGCTTCATCGCCCATCAGTTAATCCGGTCCTGTGGCTTGTTCGGCTGGCCTAAATAGGATTTGGGGTTTAGGATAGGATTTAGGATTTCCTGCGGGGGCTACCGCAGGAAAGCGACGCGTCAGCTTAACATGATGTGTCATTTAAGGCAGGGGTCTCCAACCTTAGTAACTTTAAGGCTTGCGGACTTCAACTCCCAGAGTTCCTCAGCCAGCTTTGCTGAACTCTGGGAGTTGAAGTCCACAAACCTGAAAGTTACTAAAGTTGGAGACCCCTGATTTAAAGTAGAAGGAGAAGGATGCGATTTTGAACGGACTAGCCCCAGTTGGCCTTGCACCACAATGCACCTGAGATTGGAGATGTGGCAGTTCCATTTTTCTCCTTTCCCCACCAATTAGGGCCGTGTTTCTCAACCTTGGTAGCTTTCAGATGTGAGGACTTCAAGTCCCAGAATTCCCCAGCCAGCTGCTTTGCAGCTGGCTGGGGAATTCTGGGACTTCAAGTCCTCACATCTGAAAGCTGCCAAGGTTGAGAAACACGGCTCTAAAGTACTTGATGAGAAAAGCCAAAAGGACAAAACTAGCTAAATCCAAGGTTTAGTTTCCCTAAAAATCAGCAGGTTAAAAAAATAATAATAATAATTCTGGTCTGTGTGGGCCACTTTTCATTCCGCCAGGGTTTCTTTCTTTCTGGGAAATCTGCTCTTTCAGCCAAATTCAAAAGACGGTCCTTTTAAAGAGCACTCGGTTCTCTCCTTGCCTCCCCAGAGCTCAAAGCTATTTTCCTTGCTTCAAAAGTGTTTTTTTTTTAAAAAAACTTATTACCCTAATGAAGTCAGGGGAGATCTAGTGTTTCTCTTGCTAAAAAAATAAATGCAAAATGGGGGGTGGGGGTGGATGAGGGGGAGTGTTTGCTAAAAAGGAAACACCCATCTGTCTTTTTTTTTCCCTTGGACATTGATTTGCAAAGGGATGATCTGTCTCTGGTTTCTCCTTCTCTCTCCTTCCTTTCTACAAAGTCCCCATCCCCAAATTGAAATCTATTGTTTCTCTTTTTTTCTTCTTATATATATATATATATATATATATATATATATATATATATTTATATATATATATATATATATATATATATGCTTCTACCTCCTTATATTTCCTCATATATATGTTTATATACTATATCATCTTTTGTGTGATGCTTATGTATATTGTTATGACAAATAAAAATAAATAAAATAAAATGTATGCACTATATGTGTGTATATGTGTGTGTGTGTGTGTGTGAGAGAGAGAGAGAGAGAGAAGGAGGGAGGGAAAGAAGGAGAAGAGAGACAAGTAGGGGGAGAGTGGGAGGGGAGAGGGAGATATGCACTGTGTGTGTGGGAGAGAGAGGGGAGGGAGGGAGAGAGAAGTAGGGAGAGAGGGAGGGAGAGGGAGGAAGATATGCACTGTGTGTGTCAGAGAGGGAGGAGGAGAAGGAGGGAGGGAGAGGGAGGGAGAGGAGGAAGATATGCACTGTGTGTGCGTGTGTGAGAGAGAGGGAGGGAGGGAGAGAAGGGAGAAGGAGGAAGGAGAAGTAGAGAGGGAGCGGGGAGGAAGATATGCACTGTGTGTGTATGAGAGAGAGGGAGGGAGGGAGATAAGGGAGAAGGAGGAGGGAGAAGAAGGGGAGGGAGAGAAGTAGGGAGGGAGGGGAAGGAAGATATGCAGTGTGTGTGGGTGAGAGAGAGAGGGAGGGAGGGAGAGAGAGAAGGGAGAAGGAGGGAGGGAGAGAAGTAGGGAGGGAGTGGAAGAAGATATGCATTGTATGTATGTGTATGAGAGAAAGGAGGGAGGGAGAGAAGGGAGAAGGAAGGAGGGAGAAGTAGGGAGGAAGGGAGGGAGGAAGATATGCACTGTGTGTGTATGAGAGAGAGGACGGAGGGAGGGAGAAGGAGGGAGAGAGAGAGAAGGATAGAGAGGAAGAGAGAGAAGTAGAAGGAGAGAGCGAGGGACGTGGAGAGAGAGAAGAATAGAATAGAATTTTTTATTGGCCAAGTGTGATTGGACACACAGGGAATTTGTCTTGGTGCATATGCTCTCAGTGTACATAAAAGAAAAGATACGTTCATCAAGGTACAACATTTACAACACAAATGATGGTCAATATATCAATATAAATTATAAGGATTGCCAGCAACAAAGTTACAGTCATACAGTCATAAGTGGAAAGAGATGGGTGATGGGAATGATGAGAAGATTAATAGTAGTGCAGATTCAGTAAATAGTTTGACAGTGTTGAGGGAATTATTTGTTTAGCAGAGTGATGGCCTTCGGGAAAAAACTGTTCTCGTGTCTAGTTGTTCTGGTGTGCAGTGCTCTATAGCGTCGTTTTGAGGGTAGGAGTTGAAACAGTTTATGTCCTGGATGCGAGGGGTCTGTAAATATTTTCACGGCCCTCTTCTTGATTCGTGCAGTATACAGGTCCTCAATGGAAGACAGGTTGGTAGCCATTGTTTTTTCTGCGGTTCTAATAGGGAGAAGGGAAAAGGAAGGAGGGAGAAGTAGGGAGGGAGGGAGAGAGGAAGATATGCACTGTGTGTGTATGAGAGAGAGGAGGGAGGGAGGGAGGGAGAAGGATAGAGAGGAAGAGAGAGAAGTAGAAGGAGGGAGCGAGGGAGGTGGAGAGAGAGAAGTAGGGAGAGAGAGGGAAGGAGAGAGAAGGGTTCTGACGATCCCAGTTGTGCCACGTGATCATCAGAGCTGGGCATGGGCGGGGGGGGGGAGGGATTTTTGCTACCGGTTCTCCGAACCACCTGCCACCATCGCTACTGGATGGGGCGATCCGGTCCGAACAGGGAGCATTTCACCCCTGCTTTGCAGAGTTGGAAGGCTTCAAAATGTTCCTTTTTTAGCAATGCGCAGGCGAGCCTCAGGTAGCAGACTCACCGGTAGCAGGCTTCAGAGGATTTCACCGCTGTTTAGGATCTCCTGCTTGAGCAGGGGGCTGGACTAGAGGACCTCCAAGGTCCCTTCCAGCTCTATTCCGATTCCAACTATGGCCCCTTTCTGACTTGCGGATTTCAACTCCCAGGATTCCTGAGCCAGCAAAGGGATTTTGGGAGTTGAAGTCCACAAGTCAGAAAGGGGCCATCGTTTGTCCTACCTCTGCCCCATATAAGATTCTGCAGATAAGACAACACGATTGCACGACGGACACCTGTTTCAAAAAACCTCCCCGTGTGGGCATTTGGATGGGGCCAACCCCGGCCTCCTTTCCCGCCCCCCAAACCCGTCTGTCTGGGCACATGGCAGAGGCAGGCGTAGCCCCAGCCAGACCGCAACCCCTGTGGGACTGGGTGTTGTGAATTCCAGTCATTCCTTCTCTGGTGCTCTGGGTGTATTTTTCCTTTCGCGCGATTTGCCCCTTCTGTGTTTGATGTGTAACCACCGAAAGTATTGCCGCAGGCGGTGACATCCACAACTTACCGGTCGTCATAGGAACCCGAGCTTTGCGCTCCCATGTGCCCGGGTCTCGGAGGGCTTAGAACCTCCGGCTGTGGGGTAATGAGCCTATGAAGTGTGCGCTGTAAAAAGGGCCCAGCTACGGCTACCCCTCCCTACGCTGGCAAGTCAGCTGGCGCTCACCTAAAAGCCAGCTCCTTCGAAGGCCCCATCTGTCTCTTTTTTTAAAAAATAATAATAATAATAAAATCTTCCCCCCAAGCAGAAAACCTCAGAGGAAAAAAAGGTTATTAAAGTCAAAAGAAGAAGAAAAAAAAAACTTTCAGGCTGAGAGGCTAAACTGTTATTATATTCACTATCGCGCCTGCCCTGTTTTCCATTTAAAAAAAAAAAAAGCAAAAAAAACCCTCCCTTTCAGGGTCAGAAGATTTGAATAAATGCCTTTGACAGCATCCTTTAGTGGGGAAAAAAGCAGCCTTCCTATTTTTTTTAAAAAAGAGAAGCTGATCGCACTGATCGTTCCCCCCCCCCGCCCCCATCATTTGCCCATCAGCATCTATCCTGCCAATGGCACTACAACGCCCAGCATCCCATTGGGGAGTTGGGCGTCTTAATGCCAACGAAGGCCAGGTTGGGTTCAAAGGTTGGTTTCAGCAGGTTCTGACCAGTTCTGGAGAACCGGTAGTGGAAATTTTGAGTCGTTCAGAGAACCGGTAGTAAAAATACTGACTGGCCTCCCCAGCATCGATTCTCTGCCTCCTGAGTCCCAGCTGATCGGGAGGAAATGGGGATTTTGCAGTAACCTTCCCCTGGAGTGGGGTGGGAATGGAGATTTTACAGTATCCTTCCCCTGGAGTGGGGTGGGAATGGAGATTTTACAGTATCCTTCCCCTGCCACGCCCACCAAGCCACGCCCACCAAGCCACACCCACAGAGCCGGTAGTAAAAAAATTTGAAACCCGCCACTGGTTGGGTAGTAGCTGAGTCCTTCTGTGGCAGAGGTCTCCAACCTTGGCAATTTTAAGCCTGGAGGACTCCAACTCCCAGAATTCCACAGAATTCCACAGAATTCCACAGAATTCAATTCTGGGAGTTGAAGTCCGCCAGGTTTAAAGTTTCCAAGGTTGGAGACCACTGTTTTATGGAGCAGTCCCCGCTCCATAGAGTCACTACCGTGGATACACAGGTAGTCCTCGACTTACGACCACAACTGAACTCAACATGTTTGTTGCTACGTGAGGCATCTGTCAAGTAAGCCTCCCCCGATTTTACAACCTTTTCTTGCCACAATTGTTATGGGAATCACCGCGGTGATTAAGTGAATCTGCCTTCCCCGATCGACTTTGCTGGTCACAAAAGTTGATCGCATGATCCAGGGACGCTGCAACTATCATAGGGCACATGCTTGTTGCCAAGCATCTGGGTTTGGATCACGCGACCACGGGGATGCTACAACAACGGTAAGCGTGAAAAATGGTCACAAGTCATTTCTCCCAGTGCTATTGTAACTTCAAACGGTCACTAAATGAACTGTTGTGAGTCGAGGACTATCTCTACAGGTGGTCCTTGACTTACGACCACAGTTGAGCCCAGAATTGATGTTGCTAAGTGAGAAATTTGTTTTGCCCCGTTTTACGACTTTTCTTGCCACCGTTGTTAAGTGAACCACTGCAGTTGTTAAATTAGTAACGCGGTTGTTAAGTGAATCTGGATTCCTCAATGACTTGGCTTGTCAGAAGGTCACAAAACACCTGACCCCGGGATACTGCAACCGTCGTAAATGTGAGTCAGTTGTCAGGCATCTGAATGTAAATCAGGTGACCACGGGGATGCTGCAGTGGTTGTAAGTGTGTAAAAATGGTCATAAGTCACTTTTTTCAGTGCCGTTGTAACTTCAAACGGTCACAAAAGAAACTGTTGTAAGTTGAGGACTATCTGTATTGAAGGCTGGCTATGAAAATGAATAAATATTAGCGATGTTAAGGTATGTATCCTTTCCCTTCATTCTGTTCCCTGCGTCTTTTAATGCCTTTGGCATTTATTTTATCTCCAAATAAAATAAAAGATGCAGAAGGAGACTCCAAGAGTGTGGTTTTGATATTCTGGTATCATTCTTTTGATGGCGGATATGTTGATAGTATCTAATTAGGAAGCATGCAATGGTCCTTAGTATTTGGCAGCTTGGCTGTCAATCATGCATGGTAGCTCAGCTCCGATTGGTCAGTTTCAGTCAGGAATGACTATCGTAAAGTCAAGGACAGTCCATAAACTTACTTTTTCAGCACTATCACGATTTTTCAAATGACTGCCAAAAAACGACAGTTGTTAAACGAGGACTATTTGCAATAGGAACAAAAATTGGTCAGCTTCACAAATGCCATCAAAGCAACATCCCACAGAAACCTGCCTAAATTTTATGGCCTTTTTTTTTTTTTTTGGCCAAAAACAGATATTTACTTCTAGTGTTTGGCAAAAACAGTCCATAGCAAACAATGTATTCGCTTAACAACTGTGGCATTTGCTTAATGACCACCGTAAGAAAAATTGCAAAAACAGATCTGGTCAGTAGTGAAATCTTTAAAAAAAATTCCAGTGTTGGGGCATTTACAACTTCTGCAGGCAAGTTGTTCCACTTATTAATTGTTCTGACTGTCAGGAAATTTCTCCTTAGTTCTAAGTTGCTTCTTTCTTTGATCAGTTTCCACCCATTACTTCTTGTTCTACCCTCAGGTGCTTTGGAGAACAGCCCGACTCCCTCTTCTTTGTGGCAACCCCTGAGATATTGGAAGACTGCTATCATGTCTCCCCTAGTCCTTCTTTTCATTAAACTAGACATTCCCAGTTCCTGCAATCTTCCTTGGATCGCCACCGGTTTGCTGTCCACGCATGCACGGTGCGTGCCAACGCTTGTTGTGCGCCCATGCGCAGCATGCATCAAAAGCACGCTGTGTGCGCATGCACAGGGCACACCAAATGCACGCTTCACTGGGTAAGTAGAACAGCAAAGGGCCGGGGACAGCTGTGCTGCGTGATTTAGCTTCGCTAGAAAACAGGATTTCCTGCTTTCTAGCGAAGCTAAACCGCGTGGCACAGCTGATAGTCGGAAATACTGGTTCGGATGAACCAGTAGCGTTTTTAAACTACCGGTTCCACCGAACTGGTAGCTTTTTAAACTATCAGTTCCACCGAACTGATAGTTCAGCCAAATTGGTAGCTGTTTTTTTTACTACTTGTTTGCGCGTACCGGTAGTTTTTATCACTATTGGTTCTTCCAAACTGGAGCGAACCGGTAGCATTTCACCGCAGCCGCCAAGGTCGCTTCCAACTCTGTTATTCTATCCTATTCCTAGTCTAGTCTAGTCTGTATTGTGCCCTGAATTGGACTTGGCCCGCTGGCAAAAACCAGTCGCCGACCGGAAGAAACCTCGTTTCAAATCTTATTTTATCTGTAAAAGTTGGAATTTTGAGTCTGGGGATCCGTGTGTGTGTGTTTGGAGCAGCTGATCTGTAAGCCCGATGCCTCTTCTCTTGAATGTTGACAGTGGAACAGAAGCGGAAACGGTGTTTGGGTAGAACCTGCCCAAGTGAAGCAAGGAGACAGATGCAGAAGGGGAATCGCGCAAGCCTGATGCAAAGCCACTCAGGAAGTTAATCCACTTTGAATTGCAATGGAAGAGCCGTGTCAGGCGCACGCCCATCACCTTTGACAGGTTGACACTGAGTGGCAGTTCTCCCAGCTGCAGAGTAACAGAGACAGGGATGGAGGGAAGAAAAACATATATTAGGGGGCCTGCTGGCAGGTGGGAGGAAAAAGAAGGGGAGGCAGTTACTATTGTTGTTGTTGTTGTTTTCTATTGTGCAATTCCATTTTGGGTAGGCCTAGCATGGTGTAGAAATGGAGTAAGAAATACAATTTCCAGGTAAGAAAAAGAAAAGGTACCGCTAATTTTATCTTACAGGTTGTCTCCGGCTTACAAACATTTGTTCAGCAGTTGTGTAGCAAAGTTACAACACTGCTGAAAAAGATGAATTGAGACTAGCCGATTAGGGGTGACATGATAGCAGTATTCCAGTATTTGAGGGGCTGTCACAAAGAAGAGTGGGGTGTGTGTGTCAAATTATTTTCCAAAGCACTAGAAGGCAAGACAAGAAACAATGGATGGAAACTAACCAAAGAGAGAAGCAACCTGGAACTGAGGCGTATCTTCCTAACAGTGAAGACAATTAACCAGTGGAACAGCTGGCCACCAGAAATCGTGGGCGCTCCATCAGTCACTTATCTGAAATGGCATAGGTCAGGGGTCTCCAACCTTGGCAACTTGAAGACTTGTGGACTTCAACTCCCAGAATTCCTCAGGCAGTAAAGCTGGCTGAGGAATTCTGGGAGTTGGAGTCCACAAGTCTTCAAGTTGCCAAGGTTGGAGACCTCTTGGTATGGGTTGTCCTGCTTGAGCAGGAGGCTGGACTAGGACCTCCGAGGTCCCTTCCAGCTCATTCTACTCTATTGGAGTTTTTAAAACACAGTCCTCACTTACGACTGTTGCAGGATCTCCGTGGTCACGTGATCAAAATTCGGACGTATATGTTTACGATGGTTGCCAAAGGTCATGTGATCGCCATTTGTAGCCTTCCCTGCTGGCTTCTGACAAAGCAAAGTCAACAGGGAAGCTGGATTCGCTTAATGCCCACATGCTTCACTTAACAACTGCAATGATCCACTTGAGATGGAAAAAGGTCCCCTCGGGTGTGCATTTGCTTTCATTTGGGGCTGCCAAACAGCCAATTGATCAGAGGTTAAAAAAAAGGCTCAGAAACGGAGAATTGGAAGGGAACTGAGAGGTCATTTAGTCAACCCTCTGTTCAATGGAGGATTCACTACATCCTACAAAGGAGAATCTTTGTAGCTCAGGGTTGAAATGAGGGGGCCGTGTTGCTCTCCAAGCATGGCTGCTTTCTTGCAGACGTTTCATTAACCAAACTAGGTAACATTATCAGTGCTAGTGAGGCCTGTTCAGGACTAGCACGGATGATGTTATTGTTGTGACTCAGGCCCAAGTGGGTAGTAATAAACATAGTCCGTGGAAAAACAAACTTTATTCGAACAGCTGGGAATTACTTCATTCCCAGCGTCGTTCAACTCAAAGTAAAACAAATGCCTCCCAACACAAATTCCTCAGTTATCTCACAAACCTTAGTCCAATTAGGCAAACTGCCAAAGGCCCTTCCTGGCAAACGTCCAGAAGCCACAAAAACAAAGATGTATACGAAGCAGAGGACAAAGCAGAAGATGCAGCTACAACGTTGTTTTCCGGCAAAGCTGAAACACCGTTGCTGGTCTGTTTTAAGCCTTATGGGAGGGGCCAATCATCTCTTCGCCCTACTCCTGAGTTGTCCTCTCTGCTTGAGCTGCTCTTGCCTTCTGGCAGCTCTTCTCATGCGTGCATTAGGAACAGGCTCCTCCTGTTCCTCTGCCTCTTTACAGTCAGCCTCTGGAGGCTCTGGAGTCCGCACCTCACTTCCCGATGGCCCTGGCCTCACCTCAGCCTCATCGCTGTCCGACTCCGTTGCCAGCTCCGCAGGCTGCTGACGGACCACAACAGTTATCTTGTTTGGGTAATGAAACGTCTTCAAGAGAACCACCAAGCTCAGAGAGCAGCAAGGACCCCTCACTACATCCCCTTCAATCGAGGACAATCCAGCCCCCGTTTTAAAAACCATTCCACACAAGAATCTATAGTATTACACTGATTTTTTTCAGTGCCCTTGTAACTTCACACAGTCGCTAAACGAAAGTTGTAAGTCGAAGAAGAGTCAAAAGTTGTAAGATGTGGAGACTCTGGAAAGAGTGCAGAGAAGAGCAACAAAGATGAGTAGGGGGCTGGAGGCTAAAACGTAAGGTGACCAATCGTCCTCCTCTAGGGAGGACAGTCCTTCTTTTGTAAGTTCTGTCCTCTCTCGAAAAGAGTCCTCCTACATGTCCTCCTTTTCAATATTTGAAGACTAATCTGTAAATCTCCGTATTTGATCGACGCCGATCCGATCTGTTGCATGTATTGTGACATGTTTGTATTTGACATGATGATTCGTTAAGGCTCGGTTCAGTGCATCGAGACGCGATTATGAGATGCATGTGCTCTGCACAGGAGAATTGTTTTGAGAAAGTGCGCCGCGCACAAGTGGCTTTTTTATTTCTTACCGAAACACAACACGGCACACACAAATGCATTAGACTCACTTCTTTCTCAGTGAATATTCAATCATACACAGGTGAGCACAATAATTCACGTTTTATTAATTCATTATCTATTTAATAATTTCCAAATAGGTATAATTTTATTTACAAGTTTATTTATTCAATGGAAAAGTACACTGAGAGCATATGCACCAAGACAAATTCCTTGTGTGTCCAATCACACTTGGCCAATAAAATTCTATTCTATTCTATTCTATTCTATTCTAATTAATAGGCACGTAAGCATAATTACAGTATAAAATGTTATTGTTACAAATGATTTTTATTATGCATTTATCGTATTATAGTGTATTCTGTATTATTGTTGCAATGAATAAAATGTTTCTTTTATTTATGATATTTTTTTTCTTCAATTTATTTGTGTCCTCCTTCTCATTGTAAAAAAGTTGGTCAACTTATAAAATATGAAGAACGGTTGCAGGAATTGGGTATGTCTGATTTAGCGAAAAGAAGGATCAGGGGTACCATGATAGCAGTGTCCCAATATTTGAGGGGCTGCCACAAAAAAGAGGGGTTCAATCTATTCTCTAAAGCACCTGAAGGCAGGCCAAGAAGCAATGGATGGAAACTAATCAAGGAAAGAACCTAGAACTAAGGAGAAATTTCCTGACAGTTAGAACAATCAGTCAGTGGAATAACCTGCCTCCAGAAATTGTGAACGCTCCAACACTGGAAGCTTTTAAGAAGAGATTAGATAACCATTTGTCTGAAATGCTATAGAGTTTCCTGCCTGAGCAGGGGGTTGGATTAGAAGACCTCCAAGGTCCCTTCCAACTCTGTTATTCTATTATTCTGCTTCAGGTAACAGCAAGCCGCTGTTTATCTGTGGATAGCAGAAATAAAGTTCATCTCAAATCAGTTTCAGCTTCGGGCAACTTGACAAAGACTGCTATTTTCTGGCAAAAGTACGGAAAAACTTTTGTCTTTGTGTCCTGCAAACTTTTATTTTATTTTTAATTTTCCAGTCGAGCTGGTTGAATTAGAAATGTCTCGGGATGGGTGTGTGTGTGTGTGTGTGTGTGTGTGTGTGTGTGTGTGTAAGAGAGATTCCTTATCCCAGCAGGGGGCAGTGTTGCCCCAACAGATTGCACAGTTTCAAAAAAAAAAAAGACACTGGAAATGATGAAATCAGGAAAAGCTACCAAATTAGTCAGTCGGGCTGTTTGCAGAAAAGGCGATGAATTCAAATACAAACCTGCACACATCTTGCAATTTCTAGTCCAGGGTTCTTTTTTCTTGGCAATTTGCCAGGGGTCAACTTGCTCAGGACTTATTTCTGCTTATCACAGCCCCATCAGGCAAATGCCAAAACTCCCTTTAAACTCCAAATGTTGGTTTCATCCCATTGCCAGCAATTTCTCATTGTTTCAATTCACTTTCTCTTTTCAGTGGTATTTGTCAGGAAATGCTTGTAAAATCCCCATTCCGGGTCAGATTTATCAACTACTGCCTAGCTGTCTCTTCAATCTTCATACAGGCTTCCTATCTCCTTCTTCATGTTTCTAATCCTCAGGGGTGACAGCCCGGCCTGATTTTAATGTAGCACTCTACAGGTAGGTCTCAGCTTATGACCGCAACGGAGCCCAAAGGTTCATCCGGTTTTAGAACTTTTCTTAACAAATATGGCAAGAAACTGCAGTTGTTCAGTTAGTAACCTGGTTGTTAAATGAATTTGGCTTCCCCATTGGCTCCCCATTGACTTTGCTGGTCAGAAGGTTCCAAACGGGACTATGAATAGAATAGAATAGAATTTTATTGGCCAAGTGTGATTGGACACACAAGGAATTTGTCTTGGTGCCTATGCTCTCAGTGTACATAAAAGAAAAATACCTTCATCAAGGTACAACATTTACAACACAATTGATGGTCAATATATCAATATAAATCATAAGGATTGCCAGCAACAAAGTTACAGTCATAAGTGGAAAGAGATTGGTGATGGGAACTATGAAACGATTAATAGTAGTGCAGATTCAGTAAATAGTCTGACAGTGTTGAGGGAATTATTTGTTTAGCAGAGTGATGGCCTTCGGGAAAAAACTGTTCTTGTGTCTAGTTGTTCTGGTGTGCAGTGCTCTATAGCGTCGTTTTGAGGGTAGGAGTTGAAACAGTTTATGTCCTGGATGTGAGGGATCTGTAAATATTTTCACGGCCCTCTTCTTGATTCGTGCAGTATACAGGTCCTCAATGGAAGGCAGGTTGGTAGCAATTATTTTTTCTGCAGTTCTAATTATCCTCTGAAGTCTGTGTCTGTCTTGTTGGGTTGCAGAACCGAACCAGACAGTTATAGAGGTGCAAATGACAGACTCAATAATTCCTCTGTAGAACTGAATCAGCAGCTCCTTGGGCAATATGAGCTTACTGATTTGGCGCAGAAAGAACATTCTTTGTTGTCCTTTTTTGATGATGTTTTTGATGTTAGCTGTCCACTTTAGATCTTGCGATATGATAGAATATGATAGATATGAATCACTCGTCAAGCACTGAAATGTAAATCCCATGAGCATAGGGGTGCTGCAATGGTCATAATTGTGAAAAATGGTCATAAATCACTTTTTCAGTGTCATTATAACTTCTAAATTAACCGTTGTAAGTCAAGGACTATCTGTATAAGGGATAGTGTCACCACTTTACCACTAGGGGGCAGCATCACAGGGAAAACTAATTGGTTGAGGCAGCCCTGTTAGGCTAGATTGGTCAGGAGAAGAGAGGCGGGACTAAGCCAAGTTCTGTAAAACTCTGAAACCACACTCAAATTAAGAAAAGATTAGTAAATTTTTCGTTAGGGAAAAAAAAAAATCTGGCATTTTAGGGAGTTGCTTGTTCCGAGCCTGCAAGTCCTTTTCTGAAAAGAACCCTCTCTGAATTAGTCTATCATTTTAATTCCACCTTTTATTTCTACTCAGGGTTTTAATAACGAATTATGTATACAATCTATTAGATATGTATATTAAGAAAGGATATATCTAGAAACAGCGTTTCTCAAACTTGGCAGTTTTAAGATCTGTGGACATCAACTTCCAGAATGCCCCCAGCCAGCAAGGAAAAAGGTGGTAAAATTGTATGCAACTCACAATGACAGCATCACTTAGCAATGGACATTCCAGTCAGAGCTGAAGAAGCTTCTTGGATGAGACGCGAAAGGTCTTCAAAGAAAAACAAGGAAGTCCAGTTGCCTCATGAAAAAGAACCTTTAGGTCTGGAGACTCAACCTGTATACTGCACGAATCAAGAAGAGGGCCGTGAAAATATTTGCAGATCCCTCGCATCCTGGACATAAACTGTTTCAACTCCTACCCTCAAAACGACGCTATAGAGCACTGCACACCAGAACAACTAGACACAAGAACAGTTTTTTCCCGAAGGCCATCACTCTGCTAAACAAATAATTCCATCAACACTGTCAGACTATTTACTGAATCTGCACTACTATTAATCGTTTCATAGTTCCCATCACCAATCTCTTTCCATTTATGACTGTATGACTATAACTTGTTGCTGGCAATCCTTATGATTTATATTGATATATTGACCATCAATTGTGTTGTAAATGTTGTACCTTGATGAACGTATCTTTTCTTTTATGTACACTGAGAGCATATGCACCAAGACAAATTCCTTGTGTGTCCAATCACACTTGGCCAATAAAATTCTATTCTATTCTATTCTATAAGTTGAACACTGAACGAACTAGGTATGTCTAGTCTAATAAAGAGAAAAACTAGAGGTGACATGATGGCAGTCTTCCAAAATTGTGGGGGGGAGCTGTCAGAGAGAAGTGTGTGTGGGGGGTGTCAACCTATTCTCCAAACCACCAGAGGGCAAGACATGAAGGAACGGATGGAAACTTATCAAGGAGAGAAGCAACCTAGAACTTATGAAAAATTTCCTGCCAGTGAGAACAATTAATCAGTGGAACAGCTTGCCTCTCGAAATTGTGAATGCTCCAACACTGGATGTTTTTAAGAGACTGGAGAGCCATTTGTCTAAAATGGTATAGGGCCTCCTGCTGGAACAAGAGGTTGGACTAGAACAAAATGGTATAGGGCCTCTGTGGCTCAGACTGGTAAGACAGTCTGTTATTAACAGCAGCTGCTTGCAATTACTGCAGGTTCAAGCCCCACCAGGCCCAAGGTTGACTCAGCCTTCCATCCTTCATAAGGTAGGTAAAATGAGGACCCAGATTGTTGGGGGCAATAAGTTGACTTTGTATATAATATACAAATGGATGAAGACTATTGCTTGACATAGTGTAAGCCGCCCTGAGTCTTCAGAGAAGGGCGGGATATAAATGCAAATAAAAAAACAAAAAAACAAAACAGGGGTCTCCAACCTTGGCAATTTTAAGACTTGTGGACTTCAACTCCCAGAATTCTTCAGCCAGCGTAAGACTTGTGGACTTCAACTCCCAGAATTCCTCAGCCAGTTTAAGACTTGTAGACTTCAAGTCCCAGAATTCCTTAGCCAGTTTAAGACTTGTGGACTTCAAGTCCCAGAATTCCTCAGCCAGTTTAAGACTTGTGGACTTCAACTCCCAGAATTCCTCAGCCAGTTTAAGACTTGTGGACTTCAACTCCTAGACCTCTGGGAGTTGAGGTCCACAAGTCTTAAAGTTGCCAAGGTTGTAGAACCCTGGACTAGAAGACTTCCAAGGTCATTCCAACTCTGTCATTCTGTCATATTCTGTAATTCGATGAATTGACGACAATGTGAAGTCACAGCTGCCAGTTCTATAGCTGGTGTTGGCCTTCATTTGCACTGAAAGTTTATTCCAAAAACCTAGAATGTTGTCATGTATTGGTTTAGTATTTGTGGGGATCCAAGCGAAGTCACCTTTTGCAACTGACAGATGGAAATTTTGACAATGTGCAGATTTTCCAAATGCCATCCAAGGATTTTTGGTATGGCACCCACTGTGTGCCAATAATCACTGGGAGCCCCATGGCAGGTTTATGCCATAATTGGATTCTTCTTCATTCTTGGAAGATATTCACGTTCAGATGTGATATTTTGTGATCTCCTCCAATTTTTTGTCTTCTATTCTCCTGTCCCCTAGTACTTGCACATCCATTAGCCACACTTCCTCCATTTCAACCACATATGAGCCATGTATCAATCTGTATTTGGAAATACCATAATACTTTAACCTGCTCATTTTCAGTCACTTTTTAAATGATAGGTTCCCACCAAATTTTCATTTATTTATTTATTATTTAAATTTCTATACCACCCTTCTCCCAAAGGACTCAGGGCGGTTTACAGCCAGAATAAAACAATTGATACAAAAATTAAAACCAATTTAAAAAGTGAAAATTCAAAGTTGGCTGGACACTATACAACCAATAAAAACCACATTTAAAAACCATTAGGCCAGTCCTGTGCGATGGAACAGAAGTGTTTTCAGCTCGCGTCGAAAGGTCCGGAGATCAGGGAGTTGGCGGATACCTGGTGGTAGCTCGTTCCAGAGGGTTGGTGCCCCCACAGAAAAGGCCCTCCCCCTGGGGGTCGCCAGCCGACATTGTCTGGCTGACGGCACCCTGAGGAGACCCTCCCTATAGGAGTGCACTGGTCGATGGGAGGCCGCCGGTAGCAGCAGGTATGATATGATAATATTGATTAATGAATCATTTTGGTGACTTTGTTACGTCATTGTACATACAAGTAGTCCTTGACTTACAACAGTTCATTTAGCGATGATTCAAAGTCACTAAACAAAGTAAGTTATTGTTGTGGTCCGTCAGCAGCCTACGAAGCTTGTAACGCAGTCGGATAGCGATGAGGCTGAGGTGAGGCCAGGGCCATCGGGAAATGAAGTGTGGACTCCAGAGCCTCCAGAGGCTGACAGTAGTGAGGCAGAGGAACAGGAGGAGCCTGTTCCTAATGCACGCATGAAAAGAACTGCCAGAAGGCAAGAGCAGCTCAAGCAAAAAGGATAATTCGGGAGTAGGGCCAAGAGATGATTGGTCCCTCCCATAAGGCTTAAAACAGACCAGCAACGGCGTTTGAGTTTTGCCGGAAAACAATGTAGCTGCGTCTTCTGCTTCATCTTCTGCTTCGTCTACGTCTTGCATTTATTTTTTGTGACTTGTGAACGTTTGCCAAGAAAGGCCTTTGGCAGTTTCCCTAATTGGACCAACGTTTGCGATAGGACTGAGGAATTTGTGTTGGGAGGCATTTGTTTTAATTTGAGTTGAACGACGCTGGGAATGAAGTAATTCTCAGCTGTTCGAATAAAGTTTGTTTTTTCACAGACTGAGTTTCCTTCTACCTGCTTGGGCCTGGGTCACGACAGTTACGAGCATTTTTCACACTATCGTTGAAGTATCCCCCATTGTCACGTGATCAAAATTCAGACGCTTGGCAACCGATTCATATTTATGACCGTTGCAGTGTTCGGGGGGGGGGAGTCACGTGATCAGACAGTAACGTGACAAGATAATGGGGAAGCCAGATTCACTTAACAACCATGTTAGTAATTTACCAACTGCAGTGATTCACTTAACAGCTGTGGCAAGAAAAGTCATAAAATGGGGCCAAACTCACTTAAATGTTTCACTTAGCAACAGAAATTTTCAGCTCAATTGGGGTCGTAAGTTGAGGACTACCTCTAATATATTTGTGCAATCTTCGTGCACAAGTCGAGTATACGATCGGCTGTTTCTTCTGCCTCTTGGCCCAATCTCCAATTTGAATCATTTCATGGTTTTTCAGTTGTGCCCTTAACTGCATTAGTTGGAAGAGGTTGCTTTCGCACAGCCAAAATTAAGCCTTCAGTTTCTTTTTCTTTAATGTTCTGATTGTAAGCCATTGCCAGGTTTTATTTTTTAAGCCTGTTCCCCTGGATCTTTAGTAGAAATTGACCATGTAATAATGCTTTTACTGACAAAGAAATAAAGGGAGACTAGTAGAGATCTATTTCAAGCTATTTAGTTCTCATCAGCTAGCCATATCCTTCTGGAATTTGAACCCAGGCTGCTTATGGTACATATTAGATAGATGTATTATCATCTAAGCCACGGACTCTCCTCACTTTGTTGGCTATACCAGGGGAAAGACCGGTCTATCAGGGCAACCTGGTCTATTTGTTTTCCTTGACCAACGCATGCGCAAGATGGCGGCTTACTGAAACGCCGGATCATCGGCTGGTGGATCCCTGGCTGATGGCGATGGTTTGCGGTCGCCTATGCCGCTGGCTCCCCTCGGCCCGGTGAATAGTACATCTCAGCAATCGCGGGTGAGGTCTTTGGACCTCTTTGAACCCGCGGTTGCTGCGCTGAAACGGAGGAACCGGAGGCAGGCGGATGAAGTTGGCGGCCCTGCGGAGGTGCGTGGGCGGCTGGCCGACCCTCAGCTGTTCTCAGCTGTTTGGCGGTGAGCGGCATGGGTTTCTAGCGCCGCTACCGCTTCCATCAGGCGACACCCACCCTGGACTAAGCCGCATGGACTCGGCTCCCCCGCTCTTGTTGTCATCTCCCTGTTGGTTACAGGGTGAGCGGTGGGAGGCGAACGGCCATGTGGAGGTGTGGGGGGGGCGGATGCCACCGCCTGACGCCTTGTGTGGCTCAGCTTTTTGGCCCTCCCTTCTCCAAAACGTCATTTCCATGGGCGGTGGAGGCTTGGCGGACTGGTGAAGGCGGCCTTGTGGAGATGGGGGGAGGGGGCTGCATGTTTTTCAGCTGAGATGGCGCTTATTCAGCTGCGCCTTGTTTGCACCCCTGGACTCCGCCTCCTTGGGCTTCTGGTTTCCAGCTTGTTAGATCATCTCTCCCACTGTGGATGGGGGCAAGTGATGGACATGATGACCATGTTGAGGCGTGGGGCAGGAAGGTGTATTCTTCAGCTGATACTGTGGCTAACCTCTACCCCACCCGGACCTCCTTCCTGGACTGCTGGAACATCTCTCCCGCAGACGGCATACTCCGGTCCAGCGGAACATCTACCTGGTGGATGGGCTGAGACGGTTTACGATCTTTTGTCTGCTAATCCATCAGGATATAAATGGACTTTACATCTTTTTAGGACGGACTGCCTGTCTCTTTTTTCCATCTTTTTTCCATCCGTTACCGGACTCCAGAATGACATCCCAGTATAACATCTCGGCTGCCAAATGGGACATAGTCAGCTGATGGTTGATTCTATGCGTTATTCGCAACAGGGACTCTTGCGCCTGCAGTGCCCCCGCCTCGCAGGAATGGCCCACCACACTATCGAGGGCCGGCCTCTATGACGGGTCTTGGGACCCACAGAGGTGGCATGCTAAAAAGAAGGGTTTATGGGGTTTTTTAGAAAGGGAATTTTTAAGGGGTGGGAGGGTAAGGGCGGGTAATGGGGGTAACCCGTCGGGTAGGGGGCCAGTTCCTGCACATGCTCGCGGCGGGTTTTCTTTATTAGGTCCAGAGGTTATGGGGGGAGAGTGTGTTCCTATCTGTGAGGGTGGTTCTATTGACACGGTAAGTGGGAGAGGCAGATATGGCGGAAGCGAGGGGTCATATCAAGTTCCGGGAGCGCGTGCTCGATGTTTGAAAGCGATCACGCGCTCCGACCCCTTGGACTTCACCCGTTTCCCGGATGGTCAGGATCCTCAGAGCTTGGGCCTCCGGCTGATGTTGTGCAATGCTCGGTCCGTGGTGAATAAAGCCCCCCTCGTTTGTGACCTTATACAGGGGGGTTCCGCGGACCTTATGGGCATTACGGAGACCTGGTTGGGCACTGAAGGGGGCGTGCCCCTGGTTGAGTTGTGCCCGCCGGGTTTCCGTGCATTCCATCAGCCGAGGGCCCAGGGTAGGGTGGGGGTGGCGGTTGTGATTAGAGAGTCTAGAGCCGAGGAGACCACTGTACCTCAGATTGCAGGGTGCGAATCCCTCTTTGTGAGATGGGGTCATAGGTGTCAGATGGGTATGCTGATCACGTACCTGGCTCCTTGCTGCGTGACAGCTGCCCTGCCCGAGCTCCTGGAGGTGCTGGCTGGGGTGGCAGTTGAGACCCCCAGACTTTTAGTCATGGGGGACTTTAACTTGCCATCGTCCGGCTCGTCATCGACGGCAGCTCGGGAGTTCATGGCTTCCATGACGGCCTTGGACATGACCCAAGTAGTTGATGGCCCTACTCACATTGGGGGTGGCACCCTGGACCTGGATTTTCTCTCTGGTCAGTGGTTGGGAGATCTGGACTTAAAGGAATTAGTCATTGAACCTTTGTCATGGTCAGATCACTCTCTTCTTCGCCTGGACTTTCTGACCGCCATTCACCACCGCAGGGAGACGGAGCCGACACGTTGGTTCCGTCCCAGGCGCCTGATGGACCCGGATGGGTTCGGACGGAGCTTGGGCCATTTCCTGAGGGTCTGGCTCACGGCTCGACTGAGGAACTTGTTGCGGCCTGGGAACAGGCTGGCGGGGCCTTGGACCGTGTCGTGCCTTTGCGGCCTCTGACCCGGCGCAGGTCCCAACCGGCTCCTTGGTTCTCCGAGGAGCTGAGAGGATGAAGCGCGGAGAAGGCGCCTGGAGAGTCTTTGGAGGTCTGGCCGTTCGGAAGCTGATCGGACACTAGTGAAGTCCTATACTAGGACTTACCTAGTGGCATTGAGGAAGCGGCGTAGCTCGCCTCCTCCCTCATTGCATCGGCAGATAACCGCCCAGCCGCCCTGTTTGGGTGACTCGCTCCCTCTTACACCAGGGGCGGGATGACCCGTTGCAGGGACGTGCTGAGAGTTTAACGGTTATCTATCGATAAAATCGTTCAGCTTCGGGATGGTCTGGACCAAGATTGCAGTGATACTGGGCGAGATGCGTGAGGCGGTCTTGGTGACATTGTGTGGGATGAGTTTGACCCTGTGGCTCCGAGGACATGGACAGGTTGTTGGGTAGGTTGAATGCCACCACGTGTTTACTGGACCCGTGCCCTCTTGGCTGGTGCTGGCCACTCGAGAGGTGACACGAGGCTGGCTCAGGCGATTCGACCGCTTCTTTGGTGGAGGTGTCTTCCGGCCGCCTTGAAAGAGGCGGTGGTGAGGCCCCTCCTTAAGAAGCCGTCCTTGGACCCGGCTGTTTTAGGTAATTATCGTCCGGTCTCCAACCTTCGCTTCACGGCGAAGGTTGTAGAGAGTATGGTGGCATATCAATTTCCCTTGCACCTGGATGAAACTGTCTATCTAGACCCGTTCCAGTCCGGTTTTCGGCCCGGTTACAGCACGGAGCGGCTTTGGTGCGGTTGGTGGATGATCTCTGGAGGGCCAGGGACAGGGGTTGCTCCTCTGCCCTGGTCCTATTAGACCTCTCAGCGGCTTTCGATACCATCGACCATGGTATCCTGCTGCGCCGGTTGGAGGGATTGGGAGTGGGAGGCACCGTTTATCGGTGGTTCTCCTCCTATCTCTCCGACCGGTCGCAGTCGGTGTTGACGGGGGGGCAGAGGTCGGCCCGGGCGCCTCACTTGTGGGGTGCCGCAGGAGATGCTCCTTCTTCTGCAGTTTGTGGGGGCATGGAGCCAGGACTTGGGCCGGAAGGCATACATTCCTCAGTGTTGGGGAGCAGGTAAGAAGGCCCCGGCTGCTCTGAGGGCGGGCAAGACACAACAGTAAGTTATTGTTGTGGTCCGTCAGCAGCCTACGAAGCTGGCAACGGAGTCGGAGAGCGATGAGGCTGAGGTGAGGCCAGGGCCATCGGGAAGTGAAGTGCGGACTCCAGAGCCTCCAGAGACTGATAGTAGTGAGGCAGAGGAACAGGAGGAGCCTGTTCCTAATGCACGCATGAAAAGAACTGCCAGAAGGCAAGAGCAGCTCAAGCAAAAAGGATAATTCGGGAGTAGGGCCAAGAGATGATTGGTCCCTCCCATAAGGCTTAAAACAGACCAGCAACGGCGTTTGAGTTTTGCCGGAAAACAATGTAGCTGCGTCTTCTGCTTCATCTTCTGCTTCGTCTACGTCTTGCATTTATTTTTTGTGACTTGTGAACGTTTGCCAAGAAAGGCCTTTGGCAGTTTCCCTAATTGGACCAAGGTTTGCGATAGGACTGAGGAATTTGTGTTGGGAGGAACTTGCTTTAATTTGAGTTGAACGACGCTGGGAATGAAGTAATTCTCAGCTGTTCGAATAAAGTTTGTTTTTTCACAGACTGAGTTTCCTTCTACCTGCTTGGGCCTGGGTCACGACAGTTACGAGCATTTTTCACACTATCGTTGAAGTATCCCCCATTGTCACGTGATCAAAATTCAGACGCTTGGCAACCGATTCATATTTATGACCGTTGCAGTGTTGAAGTCACGTGATCAGACAGTAACGTGACAAGATAATGGGGAAGCCAGATTCACTTAACAACCATGTTAGTAATTTACCAACTGCAGTGATTCACTTAACAGCTGTGGCAAGAAAAGTCATAAAATGGGGCCAAACTCACTTAAATGTTTCACTTAGCAACAGAAATTTTCAGCTCAATTGGGGTCGTAAGTTGAGGACTACCTCTAATATATTTGTGCAATCTTCGTGCACAAGTCGAGTATACGATCGGCTGTTTCTTCTGCCTCTTGGCCCAATCTCCAATTTGAATCATTTCATGGTTTTTCAGTTGTGCCCTTAACTGCATTAGTTGGAAGAGGTTGCTTTCGCACAGCCAAAATTAAGCCTTCAGTTTCTTTTTCTTTAATGTTCTGATTGTAAGCCATTGCCAGGTTTTATTTTTTAAGCCTGTTCCCCTGGATCTTTAGTAGAAATTGACCATGTAATAATGCTTTTACTGACAAAGAAATAAAGGGAGACTAGTAGAGATCTATTTCAAGCTATTTAGTTCTCATCAGCTAGCCATATCCTTCTGGAATTTGAACCCAGGCTGCTTATGGTACATATTAGATAGATGTATTATCATCTAAGCCACGGACTCTCCTCACTTTGTTGGCTATACCAGGGGAAAGACCGGTCTATCAGGGCAACCTGGTCTATTTAACACAAAAATAGTTTATTGTAAAAGTGATTGCCTGCAAAGCCCCCTGGATTGGGGCTGAAAGGCAAAAGCGGAAGCAGTATGCTCTATCCAGTGGTGGGATTCAACTGGTTCGCACCACTTCGGCTGAACCGGTTGTTAAATTGCTGGCTGGCCTCACCCCACTCCGCCACTACCTATTGGCCTCGCACGCCTTGGCTGGTGTTGTGACCCAGGCCCAAGTAGGTAGTACAAAACTCAGTCAATGTAAAAACAAACAAACTTTATTCAAACAGCTGGGAATTACTTCATTCTCAGCGTAGTCCAACTAAATTAAAGCAAATTCCTCCCAACACAAATTTCTCAGTCCTATCACCCAACCTTGGTCCAATTAGGCAAACTGCCAAAGGCCTTTCTTGGCAAAAAGTTCAGAAGACACCGATACAAAACAAATGCAACAAGACAAAGCTATCAACGTTGTTTTCCGGCAAAGAGCCCAAATGCCGTTGTTGGTCTTTTAAGCCTTATGGGAGGGCCAATCATCTCTTGGCCCTACTCCCAAGTCGTCCTCTCTGCTTGAGCTGCTCTTGCCTTCTGGCTGCTCTTCTCATGCGTGCATTAGGAACAGGCTCCTCCTGTTCCTCTGCCTCACTACTGTCAGTCTCTGAAGGCTCTGGAGTCCACACCTCACTCCCCGATGGTCCTGGCCCCATCTCTGCCTCCGATGCAGAGTCTTTATTCAGGCCTTCCCCAGCCTCCAGGACTGGCCCATGCTCTTCCTCAACCTCATTGGTGTCTGACTCCGTTGCCAGCTCCACAGGCTGCTGGCGGACCACAACAGCTGGTGTCTTAGAGTCACACCACCTCCATCCCATAATTGGGTAGACCAAGATGCCGTGATAGACCAGTCCCACTGGAGAAAAAATAATTCTGATTTTTAACTTACTACTGTGCTTGTTCTTGGCTTTTTATTTTTTTATTTTTTACATAATCAGCCAATGCACACTTTTATTTATTTATTTATTTTATTTATTTATTTCGATTTTTATACCGCCCTTCTCCCGAAGAACTTTTCTTTTCTTCTTCGATGGTTTGACTTTAAAGTAACTTTCTGCCTCCATTTCTGCAGGGCAATATAATTTCTCAATATCACTACAGGGATATAAAGCATAGTGAACGGTCATCAATTCTCTTGTTTTTCGGTCCAAACGGTCCAATTCAGCTTTACTACAATTATGATTGGTTGCACAGTCAGCCAGATGTTTAGACTGGATTTGGTATTTTTATCCACCTACGGAGTCCTTCTCTGGGATAGACAAGGTTTGTTGCTTGATGGCGTTAATGGCATTGCCAAGGTGGCACAGTTTATTTATTATTTAAATTTGTATACCGCCCTTCTCCCGAAGGACTCAGGGAGTGGTTAGAATGCAGTATTACAGGCTAATGTCAGCGTTCCAGAAAGTCCCCAGCTAACACTGCCCACAGCCAGAAGTTCGATCCTTACTGGCTCAAAGTTGACTCAGCCTTCCACCCTTTCTTGAGATGGGTAAAATAAGGACCCAGATTGTTGGGGGCAAAAGGCCGACTCTAAACTGCTTACAGAGGGCTGTAAAGCACTGTGAAGCGGTAGATAAGTCTATTGCTATTTAAGCTGTTCCAAGCAATGCCGCCTTTTGCAGTTGAGTGGCGGGGATTTTGTTAACGCCGATGGCATTAATAAAGTGATGTTCCAGATGTTTTGGGATTGCACCCAAGGCTCCTATTACTATTAAGATTATCTTTGCTCCTTTTTTTTCGTTGTTGTTCTATCCCTTTGCACAGATTGAAGTGTTATAGGAAAGCAGAATACATTCAGCAGTCTCAAAATACTCCAGAAATATCTCACAGCAATAACTCACAGCATTTCTATCCAGTGAAGTCCTTGGTTTCTGGCATGGCTTCGCCTGGTGCTGATCCACGCACTGGAGGTTGGGGATCCCCGGGGTGGGCTTCAAAAATTTTAGCAAGGGATTCTCTGTCCGGTTCCTGGGTGGGCGTGGCCATGGTGGGCGTGGCCTAGTCGGCCTCCTGTACCAGGGCAGGGGAGGGGGAGCGATTTGCCCTCCCTGGGGTCCAAGGGCTTTTCTGGAGCCTTCAGGAGGGCAAAAACAGCATCCCCAGGTTCCGGAGGTCCTCTGGAACTTCCCAAACTTCTGGGAGGCCCATTTTTCACCCACCCTGAACTTCCGTGTGTTCCCTGCACTTACCTGCATCCAAAACAGGCCGCGTGGGGACTCCTGGGAGGGGCAGGGTGGGGTGGGCAGGGCCACCAAGGGGTAGGAGTTGGGGATTCTCTGAACTGCACAGAATCTTAGCTAGAGGTTCTCCTGCGAAACCCCAGCAGCCCACCCAGTGTTGGGTTTCAAATTTTTTTACTCCCGGTTCTGTGGGTGTGGCTTGGTGGGCACGGCAGGGGAAGGATACCGTAAAATCTCCATTCCCACCCCACTCCAGGGGAAGGTTACTGCAAAATCCCCATTTCCTCCCGATCAGCTGGGACTCGGGAGGCAGAGAACAGATGGCGGCAGGGTTAGTCAAGAGGAGGTATTTACCAGTTCTCTGAACTACTCAAAATTTCCGCTACCGGTTCTCCAGAACTGGTTAGAACTTGCTGAAACCCACCTCTGAGCCCACCCCTGGGGACCCCTGACATATAGGATTCTTCCCCCCCCCCCACAAGAGGCAATATCACCTTCAAAATTTGTGGAGAGTCAGGCGCAAATTGTTGCCTTTTATTTCAGCCGCAAAAGGCCTGGGCAAATGCTTAAAACCTGAAGACCTGGATCTGCTCTTGGTTTTTAGAAGCTTCTGTGCTCCTATTCCTGAGTTTTGGCACTCTTATCATCCCATCTTCGTCTTGTAGCATCCATCAGATTTTGCCTGTTTATCTTGTTCTCGCCTTTCAAGCTTGTTTTCTGCTATCCTCTCGGCCTGCCGGTGGCCACTCGGCTCCTGAGCTGTGCCAGCTCTCCCCGTGTCTTCCTTCCATGCATACGGGCCCCACACGTCCCTCTGGCCCTCTCCTTTGACCTGACCTATATCACCTCCCGCCAATTGACTCTTTTCTCTTTGGGGGCAGGTTTTGACCACAGCCCTTCCTTCCTGACCTCTCGTGACCCCGCCACGCTCTGAACGCAGAGCTTCTCCAAGCCGGGGCTGCCGGGCTGCCAATCTTCCTTTAAAACTATACAATTGCAGACTTTTCTTTTTTGTTTTGTATCTTTGCAAAAAAAACAACGGAGAGAAACTAATCAAGGAGAGAAGCAACCTAGAACTAAGAAGAAATTTCCTAACAATGAGAACAATTAATCAGCGGAACAGAAGTTGCCTTCAGAATTTGTGGGCGCTCCCAACACTGGAGGTTTTTAAGAAGAGACTGGACGGCCATTTGTCTGAAATGGCATATAGGGTCTTCTACTTGAGCAGAGGGCTGGACTAGAAGACCTTCAAAGTTCCTTCCAACTCTGTCATTCTAAGTTCTGGGAAACACTTAGCATTTTAAAAGCAGCTGTGGTCTTCCTCCTAAGCACATTTTGTGCTGGGGTACGTCCAGGGATTGGCTTCAAAAATTTTGGCAAGGGGTTCTCTGCCCAGTTGCTGGGTGGGTGTGGCCATGGTGGGCGTGGCCTAGACGGCCTCCTGCACCATGGCAGGGGGGGGCATTTTTGCCCTCCCTGGGCTCCGGAGGCTTTCCTCGAGACTCTGGGAGGGCAAAAAACAGCCTCCCCAGGCTCTGGAGCCCGGAAATGGGCCCATTTCTGGCTTTCCCGAACTTCCAGTAGGCCCGTTTTTCGCCCTCCCCGAGCCTCCGCGTGCCCCCTGCACTTACCTGCATGCAAAACGGGCCGCGTGAGGACTCCTGGGAGGGGTGGGGTGGGTGGGGCCAGCCAGGAGTGGGATTTAGGGCTTCTCCGAACTGCACAGAATCTTAGCTCGAGGTTCTCCCGAACCCCCAACAGCCCCACCCTGGGTACGTCTCTATCTTGAGCCCCGATAGTAATATTCCAATATTTGAGGGGCTGCCATAAAGAAAAAGGAGTCAAGCCATTCTCCAAAGCACCTGAAGGTAAAACTAGAAGCAACGGATGGGGACTAACTTTGGACCAAGCTTGTCTTACAAATCGTGTTAATTGGGCCTTGTTAATAAGCCAAGTTTAAACAAACCGTAGATGGGTGCCAACTTCAACACGCCTGTTTCATGTTATTTATTAACTTACGTGTTTATCCTGTTTTTAATTACCGTTAGGGCGCCCCGTTTATTGACCGAATCGAGTAAAATAAAAACCCTTAAACTTCTCCTTTTAAAAAGGCAGTATCGATAATTGCAGGACCACACGGCTGAAGGATTTTTCTCCTCCCGGTGCAGGTGTGAAGACGGTTCTTGGAGCTGCTCGGTTTAATTCCTCCTCCCTGCCTCTTTCCTCCTCCCAATAATTTTGATTTCTCTGTTTTGTGTTTTGTGTGTGTGTGTGTGGAACTGCCTTTTTTTATTTTTTATTTTAACAAGCCTTTCACCTTGATAAAAAAAAATAAATTCTTTCTTGTTTAAAGCAAAGCTGTTGGGTTGCGCCTGCGTGCATGTGTGTGTGTGTGTGTGTGTGTGTGTGTGTGTACAGCCAGATTGATTGAAGCCAGGACAGAAAAAGTGTAAATTACGCCTCTAAGCAACCAATCCACAATCCTTACCCCCCCTCCTTGACCCCCCTGGGGTGCAAGAGATTGGAGATCTCAGAATCTGGCATAATTAAGGTGTGTGTGTGTGTGTGTGTGTGTGTGTGTGTATGTGTGTTGGGGGGGAGAGACAGAGGCGTTGTTACAAAGGAAGAAAATTGGGGAGGGATCAGGGAAAGGCAGTACAGAGGTCGAGGAGAAAAGAACAATGCAAAAAAAAATGTGGGTTTTTTTTATTATTATTATTATTATTATTTTCCTCATTGAAAATGAGGACTCATTATCGGAGATGGAGATGAGAAGGTTTCCACCGCGCCTGGAAGCACTTCGGTTTGAAAACAACCACGATGCATTTTCCAAGAGAGGCGGCTCAAAAGCGCTTTGTCCTCTTTGGCGGGCAAATACAGATAGTCCTCAACGTACGACCGCGGCCGAGCCGAAAAATTCACGTTGCTCGGTGAGACGTGGGTTAAGTCAGGGGGTTTTTTTTTTTGACCCACTTTACGACTTCCCTCGCCACGGTTGTTAAGTGAAAGCACTGCGGTTCTTAAATGAGTACCGCGGTCGTTCCGTTGAACCTGGCTTCCCCGTTGGCTTGGCTCCTGGGAAGGTTGCCGAAGGGGGACCACAGGACGCTGCAACCGTCATAAATGTGAGTCAGGGGCCGAGCATCCGAATGTAAATCACGTGACCACTGGGAGGCTGCACTGCAGGGATGAAATGTAAAATCTGTTACTACTTGTTCTGTGGGCGTGGCTTGGTGCGTGGGGAGGGTAATGTGACTGGGTGGGCGTGGCCAACTTTTTTTTTTTTTTTTTACTTTAAGCCTGGGATGATCAGGCAACTCAGCTGGGATCGCCAGAGGGAAAAAAAGCTTTGAAAGGGTTCTGACGATCCCAGCTGAGTTGCCTGATCGCCAGAACCCTTTAAAAGCATTTTTGTAGAAAAAATGCATTGAAAGGGTTCTGACGATCCCAGCTGAGCCGTGCGATCATCAGAGGCTTTTTTTTTTAACTTTTAAAAGCATTTTTTCGGCCGAAGAAAAAAATACTTTTAAAAGTAATAAAAAAAACCCACCTCTGATGATCACGTGGCTCAGCTGGGCATGGGGTGGGGTGGGGTGGCAGGGATTTTTGCTACTGGTTCTCTGAACCATCCGCCGCCATCCCTACCGGATCGGACGATCCGGTCCGAACCGGGAGCATTTCACCCCTGCTGCACTGTATGACTAACTTAACAACGGCAGTGATTCACTTAATGGTGGCAAGGTTGTAAAATGGGGGGAAATTCTCTGAACCAATGTCGTAAGTCAAGGACTAGCCGTAAATGCCAGTTTTCAGCAGAACTGTTGCAAAAAACGTGTTCACACGACCGCAGGATGCTGCATACGGTTGTAAATACTGCAATGTTGATGAGGGCCTGGCGATCGGTCAAGTAATCACCTGGTCATTGGAACTTTGGATCTGGGTTGTAAGTCCTCTTCTTGGGGGGGGGGTTGGTCGTAACTTGGAATGGTCACTAAGTGACCGGTTGTAAGGCGAGGACAACCTGTGGGAACATTTAGAAACAGAAAAGGAGTGTTCTGTCCCCCCTCGCCTCCGTCCGAGCGATGGCTTAATTAGCCGGCACTATCAGCTCTGGTAGCAAAATAGCGAGCGTTTGCCAAGTGTCTCTGTTATCTCCCTCGACGCCGGTGAGTCACCCAGGAACAAACAGTACTTCAGCTCTTAGTTAAGCAGTTGATTTTGCCTGCTACGAAGAGGCATAGCAGCACTCGCTGGTTTTATATCCTGTGGGGTGTGGCTCCATGACTCAGCACTTCCTAGACCTGCCCCACCCGCTTCTGTTGTTCCCGCCTCTCCTGCCTACGAAACCTAGGGTCCAGCCAGGCCTGATTGCCATCAGCTGGGTCTGGAGGCGTGGCCTGGGGGGAAAAGTCAGGGGATGGAGGCCTCGTTATCTCCTCCACCTGGCCTGCCTCTGGCTCCTGGAGCTGAGCCACGGAAGCCAGTGCTCCAGAGGTAAGTCCTGATGGCTCTTCCCCCTCACTTTCCAAGTCACTTTCTGGCAGGGGGCCCGGCTCGGGGTATGTGTGTGCAGACACAACAAGGAGTTTTGCAGAAGCTCTGAATGCTTGCCTCTATCCTGGTCTGAAGAAATAAGTTAAGTGTCTGGTTGTGCTGAGTAAGCAATGCTCACCTCCCATGTGAGGGCGGTATAAAAATCAAATAAATAAATAAATAAATAAAATGTCTGTGCTTTTCCTTCTCCCCTCCCAGCTTCGTTTCCGTTCCAAAATTTTAAGACAAGGGAGGCAGATCTGCCACACGGGCAGGCAACGACAGCCTGGCATCCCCCTTCTCCTGCCTCTTCTTCCGTGGCAGAGGTGGCTGCGTAAAATACCAGCCTTGGCAGCTTGGCTTGATAAATGAAAACGAATACAACTGACCAACAAGCCGGCAGGTTTATGATCGGTTTGCTGGTGGGGTGGGGGAGCAATTTTTGCTGACGGCAGCTGGAGGGAGCGAGACAGATTTGACCTGGATGGATCTTTGGTGGTGGGGGGAACGTAGAACAGAGGGGGAACCTAGCAACTTGTATGATAAGACACAATGAGGTGTGTGTGTGTGATTAGGAATCAAGGGAGCCGCTTCCAGGGAATATAGGTGCCACCAATCATCCTGGGGGAGCCAGATTGCTAAACACCCGCCAGGGTTTTCAAATTTAAAAAAGGGAACAAAATTTGAAGAGAAAGCAGAATGTCATTGAAAGGACTCTCCTTGTTAAATCACGACAGTAAGGCTAATTCCAGCAGGATTTTGTGCACCTGTTTGCAAGATGCTTGCAATGAGCACTCTGGAGTTGCGTGTTGGCCGAAAAGTAAAAGAAACGAAAAGCTGGTTTGTTCATTTCCTTCCACATGTCAGAAATTCAAAGCTGTGTCCATACGAGACCACTTTATAATGCCTTGGTAAGGCCACACTTGGAATACTGCATCCCGTTTTGGTCGCCACGATGTAAAAAAAGACTCTAGAAAGAGTGCAGAGAAGAGCAACGAAGATGATTAGGGGACAGGAGACTAAAACATATGAAGAACGGTTGCAGGAACTGAGTATGTCTAGTTTAATGAAAAGAAGGATGAGGGGAGACATGATAGCAGTGTTCCAATATCTCAGGGGCTGCCACAAAGAAGAGGGAGTCAAGCTATTCTCCAAAGCACCTGAGGGAAGAACAAGAAGCAATGGGTGGAAACTAATCAAGGAGAGAAGCAACTTAGAACTAAGGAGAAATTTCCTGACACTTAGAATAATTAATCAGTGGAACGACTTGCCTCCAGAAGTTGTAAATCCTCCAACACTGGAGGTTTTTAAGAAAAGATTGGACAACCATTTGTCTGAACTGGTACAGGGTTTCCTGCCTAAGAAGGGGGTTGAACTAGAAGACCTCCATGGTCCCTTCCAACTCTGTTATTCTAGATTCTAGATTCGAGACAGAAAGCCTGATCCTGAATGAACAGGACAGAGTTGCCCAGAACAGCTAGGGACTGATGCAATACATTCTATGAAGTTGTAAAATGCTCTTGTTCACACAACAGTCAACCGAATCCCAACCTAAAAACACCATTAAGTCAGATGCTACGGGTGTACAGGTAATCCTCGACTTACAACCATCCATTTAGTGACTGTTCAAAGTTACAACAACCCTGCACTTACCACTGTGGCAGCATCCCCAGGGTCATGTGATCAAAATTCGGACACTTGGCAACTAGCATGTATTTATGATGGTTGCAGGCAGCATCCCAGGGGTCATCTGTGACTTTCCCAGATGGCTTCCGACCAGCAAAGTTGGGATTTGTTTAGCAACCATGAGACTCATTGAACTGCATTGATTCATTTAAAAAAAAGGTTGTAAAATCAGATGAGATTCACTTAACAACCACCTTGCTTAGCAGTGGAAATTCTGATCCCAATTGCGATCGTCAGGTGAGGATTATCTGTAAAACATAAATAGAAAAATGCACACAGGTTTAAAATCATTAGAGCCAGTTCGGTGTAGTGGTGAAGGTGCTGGATTAGAAACTAGGAGGCAGTGAGTTCTAGTCCTGCCTTAAGCATGAAAGTCGTCTAGGTGACTTTGGCCAATCACAAGACTAGGTAAGATCTACCATCTAGCCCAGGGGTCTCCAAACTTGGCAATTTTAAGCCTGGTGGACTTCAATTCCCAGAACTTCGCTTGCTGAGGAACTCTGGGAGTTGAAGTCCACAAGTCTTGAAAGTTGCCAAGGTTGGAGACCCCGATTAAGACAACACCCTCTCTATGGCTTACAACCAGCTTTTCAGAGACAAAAATCCAGGGAAAACTTCCTTTAGGTTGATGGAAAAATTTGGAAGCAGAGTGGACCCATGGAAAGCTACAAAGAACCAACACTGGATGGAACCAACCATGGAGCTGTCACCTGGTTCTGACGAAAGCTGGGAAGTATGGAGGTTGTTGGATAGACTGCGCACAAGACCCGCTCTGAACACATAGGGCTATCCGGCGCCTTCTGCTCTTTGTGATTGTGGTGACATGCAGGTAACAACACACTTGTATACCTGCCCTTTGTGTCCCAATCACTGTACAATTGAGGACCTCACGGCCACGTGACAGAATGCAATTACCGTATTTTTTGGAGTATAAGATCCACCGGAGTGTAAGATGCATCTTAGTTTTTGGGGAGAAAAATAAGAAATATGCTGACTGGCGGGTGGATCGGCCTTCCGGAATACCCCTAATCAGCTGTTCCCAGAGGTGAATTTTAGCAACAGGTTCTTTGGTTGTGAGCTCTGTGCCTTGCTTTTTTTTTTTTTTTGCTTTTTTAACTCCATTTCAGAAAAAAACTTTTTCTGCCTCTGAAAGCCTCTGAAACAGAGCTTCAGACAAAAAGCCTCTGAAGCTCTGTTTGGGGGCTTCTTTTCTGAAGCTCTGTTTAGGGGCTTTTTTTTTGTGCTTTTTTTTTGAAGCTCTGTTTGGGGCTTTTTTTCTGAAGCTCTGTTTGGGAACTTCTTTTCCAAAGCTTCATTTCTGATGCTTTTTTCAGTCTCTGAAACCTCCATTTGAGAAGCTGGGTGGGACTACATTTGGAGTATAAGATGCATCCAGATTTTTACCCTCTTTTTCGGGGGGAAAAGGTGCATCTTATACTCTGAAAAATACGGTAACGTCGCTAGGTTTAGGGCAAGATCTATTTAATTTGTACATATTTTAATCTTGTATTTTATATTCTAAATTCTATGCCACAGTGTGCATTACTTTAACTGTGATGCTTCTGACACGAATAACCCAACCAACCAGGAGACTGTGAATTCTAGTGCTACCTTAGGCATGAAAGACAACTGAGTGACTTTGGATCAGTCACTCTCAGCCCAATTCACTCTTAGGCTCGTTGTTTTAGGGAAAATAGGAGAAAGGCGTATTAGATTTATTTACTGCTTTGAGTTACTTATAAAAAAGCAGGATAAAAATCGAATACAATTAATAAGAATGTCGCTAAAAAAACACATCTGGCTTTGGACTGAACTTTTTCTCAGTCTTTGCAATTGTAACAGAAGTTGGTTAATTCTTTAAAAATATAATCACTGCTCTACAGATTTTCAGTGGGAGAGATGGCTGTGAATGGCTGCAATTACAGGTTGTCTTCTCTTAAGGACATTAATCGGGACTGGAATTTACATCACTAAGTGATGCAGTTGCTAAGTACAACATGGGCCACTCAGCAACAGCAGATCCGGCAGTCTTAGGCTTCTGTCGTTAAGTGAATCCTGTGACATTAAACACAATGTCACAGGTAGACAAATGTGGCTTTCTGCCAGTTTCTACACTGACTTTGTTGGAAGCTGGGAAACGGTGATTATGAGGACCTGTCATAATTACCACTTGTTACGTGATAACGTAACATTTGAATGGTTGCTGAATGCGGACTATCAAGAAGTTCACTTTCTTAGGGCTGTGTTTGCGCTCTCTGTCCCTCCAACTTGGAGACCAGCGGATGAATGAGAAATTCTCTTGTCTTGCTGCCAATTTTGCATCCGCTTTTGATCGGCACGATATAACAAAAGATGGTGAGACTCGATAGAAAGAATGAAGAAAAGATCAACAAAGATGATTAGGAGACTGAAGGCAAAAACAAATGAAGAATGTTTGCAGAAATTGGTTATGTCTAGTCTAACAAAGAAGGAGGAGGGCTAGGAGTGACGCAATGTTCCAATATTTGAGTGGCTTTCACAGATAGGAGCGAGTGGTATTCAGGTGATTCATACTGGTTCAGGCAAACCGGTGGCAGAGATTGCAATGGGCCTGTCCACCCACCCAGGCTCTACGCCGGCCTATTTAGGGATGTTTTTGAGGCAGGGCGCATGCGCGGAAGGCATGTGTTGTAACTCTGGTTCCCGAGCCTGTCCTCATGGAGGAAGATGACTCTGAAAGTGATGGGGAGGAGCTGGCAAGGCCTCTCTCTCCAGGACCCTCCTTTCTGGCAATGCCTCAGGTTCCAGCTGAAGGCCAGGAGGAAGGCATGTCGGAGCACCCACTAATAGGGAGTGATGAAGATCAATCTTGGATTGATCCCAGGCAGCATTGGAGGGAGAGGCGTGCGCAGCAAAGGAAGAGGTGTGGAAGGGACAGAGATTGCTGAGTCACTGAGCCATGCCCCACAGGAGATAAAAGTGGGTGGGGTTGCTCTGCAGGCTCTGTGACGGACAAAAACTGCACATCATGAACTTCGGATATTTCTCGGACTTAAGGCTATTCTGACTATTCTTGGAACTCTTGGTTGCCCCAGCAATGGACTGCAGCTACGCTGACTCCTGGAGGTGATAAGAAACTTGGCAGGCATTTGGAGAGTAGCTGCCAGAACTTTTATCTGCCAAAGGAAACCAGGTCGGCTAGTAAGAATAAATTACTGGCAGTCGTCATTCGTTCGGGTGTTTTTCCTGGGTGAGGTGGGGGGACAGAATATCGTGCAAGTGAGCAAAGGGTATGCACGGAAGGCAGGGCACATGTGCAGGAGGTGCACACGCATGAAGCGAGCACGCGCACGCACAACAAATCGGTGGTAAGTGTATTGGAAACCGACTGCTGGGGTCAAACCTATTCTCCAAAGCACCTGAGGGCAGGACAAGAAGTAGCGGATGGAAACTAAACCAGGAGAGGAGCAACCTAGAACTAAGGAGAAATTTCCTGACAGTGTCAGAACAATCAATCAGTGGAATGGCTTCCCTCAAGAAGCTGTGGGTGCTAAATCACTGGAGGTTTTTAAGAAGAGATTGGGCAGCCATTTGTCCAAAATGGTATAGAGTATCCTTGACTAGAAGATGTCTAAGGTCTTTTCTAACTTTTTTCTAAAAGAAGGACTAGGGGAGACATGATAGCTGTGTTCCAATATCTCAGGGGTTGCCACAAAGAAGATGGAATCAAGTTATTCTCCAAAGCACCTGAGGGTAGAACAAGAAGCAATGGGTGGAAACTGATCAAAGAAAGAAGCAACTTAGAACTAAGGAGAAATTTCCTGACAGTTAGAACAATTAATAAGTGGAACGACTTGCCTGCAGAAGTTGTGAATGCTCCAACACTGGAAATTTTTAAGAAAATGTTGGATAACCATCTGACTGAGATGGTGTAGGGTTCCTGCCTAGGCAGGGGGTTGGACTAGAAGGCCTCCAAGGTCCCTTCCAACTCTGTTGTTATGTTATGTTATGTTATGTTAACTCTGTATTTCTTTAATTCTGTTATTCAGCTTTTGTCTCTTTTTCCAGGGTCCCTGATCTTCCTCCCAGCGAACGGCCAACAAAAGGAGACCCATCTAACCTCCCTTAAAGGCTCGCTCCGATCATTTAGCAAGGAAGAAAAGAGGAAAAGTGCATCACAGAAACCTGAACCGTGTTTAAAGGAAGGCTGGCCGTTTTATCCCTTTTCAAAAGGCTGCCTTCTCTCAAGGATAATTTGTGGGTATCTGCACTGAAGAAAGATCACCTTGCAAATGAAGCATGGCTGGCTGGGGAATTCTGGGAGTTGAAGTCCAAAGCTGCTGAGGTTGAGAAACACGGTATCTAAATAAAGAGAGGACATTCTTGGTTCTACCTGAATTAACGACTTTTCCATTCTCTTGAAAACAAGCCTGTTTCTAAACCCGAAGCGGTTTCAGATCTTCTTTCAGGCGACTCAAGGAAATAAAGGAAATGAGCTGTTTTGAATCAGCAGGTCAATATTTTGTGACCACCATTTGCAACCTTCCCAGCTGGTTTCCAACAAGCGAAGTCAATGGGGGAAGCCGGATTCACTTAACATCCACATGATTCACTCAGTGACTGTAGCGAGGCTCACCTGTAATTAGACTGAAAAAAGCCCCCCAAGATAAATAAGAAAGAACAATAAATACTCAAAATGTCCCACTAACATTGAAATATGGTGTCCTGCGTGTCCTTTGGTTAAGGAGGTTTGAGCTGACCGATATCCAAGCCACACGAATAAATATATTTCATGCAACATCCTTATGAGGTTGAAGAGATCAGAAAAAGGCACTTTTAGAGAAAACAGGTAGTCTTCAACTTATGATCGTAATGGAGCCTTATGGTCATAAGTCAGGTTGATTGTAAAGCAGGTCATCGCATGACTGACCCAATTTTACGACATTTTTTTAAGGCAGTCATTAAGCAAATCACCATGGTTGTTCTGCAGGAGGTGGCAAACAGCTACAAATGTGGGCCAGTTGTACAGTGCCTGAAATGTCGTCACAGGACAGGGGGCAGCCATCAGAACTTCAGAACTAGTCATAAGTATCTTTTGCGAGGTATCTGTCATAACGGCAAACTGTCATAAGTGGCTTGTTGTAAGCTGAGGACTACCCATGTGGTAGTTTTCTCCAGAATAATAGAGTTGGAAGGGCCCTTGGAGGTCTTCTACTCCAACCCCTGCTCAAGCAGGAGACCCTACACCACTTCAGACAAATGGTTATCCAATCTCTCCTAAAAACTTCCAGTGTTAGAGCATTCACTTTTGGAGGCAAGTTTATTTATTTATTTATTTATTTTGTCACAACAATATATGTAGGTATCATACAAAAAGATTATATAGTATATAAACACTTATATGAGTAAATATAAGGAGGTATAAGCATATATATATATATATATAGGAAGAAGAAAAGAAAAACAATAGGACAGGAACGGTAGGCACGTTTGTGCGCTTATGCACGCCCCTTATGGTCCTCTTAGGAATGGGGTGAGGTCAATAGTAGAAAGTTTTTGGTTAAAGCTTTTAGGATTATGAGAAGAGACCACAAAGTCAGGTAAAGTATTCCAAGCACTGATGATTCTGTTACAGAAGTCATATTTTCTGCAATCTAGATTAAAGCGGTTGACATTAAGTTTAAATCTATTAATTGCTCTAGTATTATTGCAATTAAAGCTGAAGTAGTCTTTGACAAGAAGGACATTACAATAGATGATTCTGTGAGTTAAACTTAGGTCTTGTCGAAGGCGACAGAGTTCCAAGTTTTCTAAGCCTAGGATTTCAAGTTAGGGATAGGGTATTTTATTGTTTTCAGAGGAAGTTGTTCTACTGATTAATTGTTCTTACTGCCAGGAAATTTCTCCTTAGTTCTAGGTTGCTTCTCTCCTTGGTTAGTTTCCATCCATTGCTTCTTGTCCTGCCCTCAGGTGCTTTGGAGAATAGGTTGACCCCCTCTTCTTCGTGGCAGATACTGGAACATTGCTATCATGTCACCCCAAAAAGCTGGGTTCATCAAAACTCAGCAGGTAAGTTATATATGAGGCTGTCCAGGGATGCATTCAGTTCATATTTTAACGTACACTTACTAAACATTTAATACAAACTTACTACGCCTGCACTTCACAAATCAATAGGCGAACTGGGACCAGATTCTCCATTGAGATATACATTTTTCCAGATTCTGAATGGCAAGGTTGCACACATCAGCAAAACATTTACGAAAGCATGTATCTCAGGGAAAAGTGCACTCTGAAAAGCGTTGCGTTAGTGAGACCAACTTGTATATATGTTGGGGTTTTTTGTCGATTTCTTTTTTTACAGTATATACAAATGCATTTTTGAGGACATTCTACCCTGCTCGAAGTGGAGTTTGTAAATAATTATGAAATCAAAGCCTTTAAATTATTGGAATTGCTGGCAAAACGTGAGTAAGAAAAGGCAATATCAATAGGAAAAAGATACACGAAAATGGGTAAGAAAATTGCCAGGGGATATGGAGACTGGACAGAGGGAATCATAGATTGAACAACACGGAAATTGACAAATTCATTCATCCTTACATAGCAGGGAAACTCACATTAACACACTGCACCAAGCCAAGAACATACTCGTGCAATTTTTCTTAATTTATCAACTTGAAGAGGTGTGGACTTCAACTCCCAGAATTCCCCCGCCAGGCCATGCTGGCGGGGGAATTCTGGGAGTTGAAGTCCACAAGTCGTGAGGACTTGATCTGATCTATTCCAATTCCTTATTTGGGGCAGGCAGCATTACAAATAAATGTATAAAAACCATAGAAATGTTGTAGAACTGAAGAAACGGTACTCTCTGTCAGCCTGGTCCGCCTCACAGGGTTGTTGTGGTTGAAAAACAAAAGCCACCAAAATGGGGGCTGCTCCTGGGAGGATACCACGCAGCCCAGGGACGAATTGTTTTGCTTCCCTAAAGTGACCTGTGCAGTACGGGTAGTCCTCGACTTACAACAGTTGGTTTAGTGACCGTTCGACGTTACAACGGCACTAATAAAAGCGAGTTATGACATGTTTTTCACACTTACAACATCTCCATAGTCACCTGACCAAAATTCAGCTGCTTGGCAACTGACTCATAATTATGACGGTTGTGGGGACCCCGGGGGGGGGGAGGAAAGAGGGTGCAGGGGCTGTGTGTGGGGGACCCTGAGGGGTGAGAAATGGACTTTGGGGTGTCTCAAGAGGACCTGAGCCTCCCCCATTCCTGAGGCATCCTGTGCTTCGTTTAACGGCCCACATGGTCATTAAACAACTGCATTACAGAGAACAGGAGCGGGCGGGGTGTGTGTCATTAAGTGAGGCTGTCTTGCTTAACGGTCATCACAGTATGCGATGGGCAGGCTCCATTATGGTTGTAGGTTGAGGACTGGCTAAGTTGACTCAGCTCAGGTTTGGTGACTAGCATGAAACCAGCTTGCTTCAAACTAAAACGTGTGAACTTCAAATTTTTCAGGTTTTCGTCATTTCCTTTGAGAACATTAAGTAGAGATTTAGACGATTTTTTTAAAAGGCCCTGTTGCTAGGCTGGGATGTGGCCCACAGGCCCTCTGTTTTAAAGGAAGCTTTTGTTTCTTGGGTCAAAATAATAATCAAACCCAGCCTCGCTTATCCTGATGAAGTGTTTCTCCAACCACGGCAACTTTTGGATGGGTGGACTTCAACTCCCAGAATTCACACACACACACAGACACACACAGAGGAAAAAAGAAGAAAAAAAAACCTGGAGTAATATTTGTGTCACTGGAATATTATTATTCTGGGAGTTGAAGTCCACCCATCCAAAAGTTGCCATGGTTGGAGAAACACAGCCTTACTGTTAGTTTGGGAGTAGATAGCCCTCAAGTTATATTCATTTATTTATTTTTAATATTTTTTTTGCATTTATATCCTGCCCTTCTCCGAAGACTCAGGGCGGCTTACACTATGTCAGGCAATAGTATCCATTTGTATATTATATACAAAGTCAACTTGTAATGCCCCCCCAACAATCTGGGTCCTCATTTTACTTACCTTATAAAGGATGGAAGGCTGAGTCAACCTTGGGCCTGGTGGGGCTTGAACCTGCAGTAATTGCAAGCAGCTGCTGTTAATAACAGACTGTCTTAGCAGTCTGAGCCACCAGAGGCCCATTTAGTGACCAAATTTACAACAGGTCTGAAAAAAAATTGATTTATGACTGGTTCTTGGACTTAACACCGTTGAAGCATTCCCCATGGTCACATGATCGAAATCTCCAGTCACTAAACAGTTCCAGTGTCGTAAATTAGCCATCTGACAACTGCTTGCATCCGAGGGTCGTGGGATCACCATTTGCAACCTTCCCAGTCAGCTTTCCATAAGCAAAGTCCATGGGGAAGGAAGATTCACTTAACAACCATCTTACTAACTTAGCAATTGATGTGATTCACTTAACAACCATGGCAAGAAAGCTCATAAACGTCAAACATCACTTAACAACGTCCTTGGTTAGCGACCAAACATTCTGGTCCTAATTGTGATTATCAGTCGAGGGTTCCTTGTACAGTACAGGTAGTCCTCAAGTTACAGCCAGAACTAAGCCTAAAATTTATGTGGCTAAGTGAAAAATCTCATAGGTAAGTTTGCCCCAATTAACAACCTTTCTTGCCACAGTTGTTAAGTGAATCACAGCAGTTGCTAAGTTAGTAAGACGGTTGTTAAGTGGAATCGGCCCTCCCCCTTGATTTTGCTTGCGAAAAGGTCGCAAAAGGTGATCGTGTGATCCCGGGACACGATTGCAACGGTCATAAATGTGAGTCAAGCATGCGGATTTTTGATTACGTGACCAGGGGGGATGCCGACACAATGGTTTTAAGTGTGAAAAAACGACCATCAATTTTTTCCCCCCCGTTTTACCATGGTATAACTTTTGAACGGTCGCTAAATGAAAGCGTTGTAAGTCGAGGACTACCTATACCCCAAATTTTCCCAGCCTAGTCATAGGGAATTCCGGGAAAGCTTTTTGGAGGTCAGTGAAAGCTGTCCCAATTTCTTTCTTTCTTTTTTTTTTCATCTCTGGTTCCCGGCTGCAGCTGTTTGAAGTTTGGTAGATTAAGCGAAAGCCACCGAGCACCGTTTTGTCTCGAATAGCGTCAGAAGTGCCCAATATTTGATTCTCCACAGCTCTGCCCTTGGCGAGAGAACACACTGTCTCCTGTCTTGAAGATCTGTGGCAGAAGGTGGAGCATGAGAATGCAGTCAAGGCAATTAATTATTGAATATCCTACAACCGAGGAATAAAAGAGCTGTATAAATGCATATTATTATTGCATAATTATCGCCATATATTTTCTCACATGCCCTAAATTCATTCTCTCTCCAACATACGCGTACACACACACACACAGAGAGAGAGAGAGAGGAAAAAAGAAGAAGAAGAAGAAAAAAAAACCTGGAGTAATATTTGTGTCACTGGAATATTATTATTTTTTTTCCCCTCTCTTTTCTTCACTTCGGTGCACCAGTCACAATCGACACTCCATTCCTCACTCCGCCTCATCTGGAAGCGCAAGCCATTTCTCACCTCCCTCCATCTTTTTCCTGAGCTCAGCTATCCAATCCGGAAGCTGCCATCCAGCACATCTGGAAACGGGGGAAGCCGCGGGAGTCGTCCCGCTTGGGATGGAGCAAAGGGGCTTTCGGCGCTGGATTCGTTTAGCCCAAACAGCACAGAAGTTTGCCACGCTCCTTCGGCAGCACGGAGGTATGTGCCAGGAGAGGTTTTTTTTTATTCCCACCCTCTTATGCACTAAAAAGCAGCACGCATTCAGTTTTACAACTAAACATGCCCAGATGCAAAGCATTAGCAGGGTAGTGTGCAAAATGCTTTACATCTGAGCCGTTTTGTGTTCAAAATATCCCATGTCAAGTTTGCAAAAGTCCTGTTTATCGCACGAAACAGCCCTTTGTGCTTTTTTTCGTGCATGCGGGAAAATGTTTCAAGCTTAAAATATTTTAATTTCCTATGTCCTGAATCTAAAATGTCTTACATGTGTCTAGGACAGAATAAGTTTGAGAGGGAAGAAGAAATGGCTTTGTGCTAAGAACCCCCTGGGAAACAAATGTTGGATAATAATAATAGTAATAATAGTAACAACAATACTCAGCTGACTGAGTTTCACGTTTAATGAATAAAGTGTATAATACTAATACTAATAACAACGATAACAATAACAGAAGAACAACAACAGAATAACAGAGTTGGAAGGGACCTTGGAGGTCTTCTAGTCCAACCCCCTGCTTAGGCAGGAAACCCTACACCACTTCAGACAAATGGTTATCCAACATCTTCTTAAAAACTTCCAGTGATTGAGCATTCACAACTTCTGGAGGCAAATTGTTCCATTGATTAATTGTTCTCAATGTCAGGAAATTTCTCTTTAGTTCTAAGTTGCTTCTCTCCTTGATTAGTTTCCATCCATTGCTTCTTGTCCTGCCTTCGGGTGCTTTGGACAATAGGCTGATCCTTTCTTCTTTGTGGCAACCCTTCAAATATTGGAACACTGCTATCATGTTACCCTTCTTTTCACTAGACTAGATATCCCCAATTATTGCTTTACTATTACCGTATTATTGTTAGAATATTTTAATTCCACTTTTTCTGTACGTTACCAAATATACCAAATACTTCACAACAACCCTGCGAGGTGAACTAGGCTGACAGAATGGCATTTCTTCCATCCTACGCCGACGTTTCTATACTTCTATACATTTATTTGTAATGCTACCTGCCCCAAGTAAGGGGGTTGGAATAGATGACTTCTGGGGTGAATGTCAACTCTGTGATTCTATGCATTAGCATTTCTGTAAAGCAATAGCCTCATCATAAATGAGCTCCACATAGCAGCCAAGAAGAGCCCAATTCCAGGAACACTTAATTCTAACAGTTGCCTGAAAATTAATTCATTCTGTCCCCTTTTCATTAGGCAGGGTGCCCAGACCTATAGGCAGAAACCTCTTCTGCCTCCAAGGAACACTAATTATGGGGGAATTCTTTGTCCTTTTCTTGTTGAAAAGAGTGTCTCTACCAACTTATAAAGTAATCTGCATTGCTTTCTTCTTCCTTCCTAAAACTTTGTCCTCTTAAATCATGTCTTTTAGGTTGTAAATCTGAAGGCAAGGGATTTTCCGAACGGTTTTACAACAGACCAATATTTCTCAGTCTGGGCAACTGTAAGAAGTGTGGGCTTCAACTCCCAGAATTCCCCGGTCAGCATGTTGACTAGGGCAGAGGTCTCCAACCTTGGCAATTTTAAGACTTGTGGACTTCAACTCTCAGGATCCCCCAGTCAGCATGCTAGCTAGGGCAGGGTCTCCAACCTTGGCGACTTTAAGACTTGTGGACTTCAACTCCCAGAATTCCTCAGCCAGCTTTGAGGAATTCTGGGAGTTAAAGTCCACAAGTCTTAAAGTCGCCAAGGTTGGAGACCAGTGGTGAGTTTCTACCGGTAGTGGCAGCAGTAGTGGCAGCGGTGGAAGGCTCCGCCCACCTGCCCGGACATCATCATGGATGGTTTACGCATGCACAGGAGGTTCTGTGCATGCACAGAAGCACCTTGGGCAAGCGAAGCATGTGCACGTGCTCCCAATTCCAAACCAAAGGTGGCAAAGGTGAATGGAGCCCACTACTGTTGGAGACCCTGGGTCTATGGAATTCTGGGAATTGAAGTCCACATCTGTTAAGGTGGCTAAGATTAAGAAACACCAACACAAATAGCCATTGACTTGCAAACACAATTGGGACTATAATTTCCATGGTTAAACAAATCGGTTGTGAAGCCAGTCGCCCCCCCAATTTTATGACTTTCTTTGCTACAGTTGTTTAAGCAAATCGTAGCAGCCGTTAAGTGAATCACGTGGTTGTTAAACAAATCTGGCTTCCTCCCATGGACTTTTTGCTTGTGAAAACCTGGCTGGGAAGGTTGCGATCTCACGACCCCAGGATGCTGCAGCTGTTGTTAAGTACAACTATGCGGGTTACCAAGTCCCTGAATTTGTATCGCATGGCTGTGAAGATGCTGCAAGGGTCGTCATGTGCGAGGTTGTATGTGGTTGTAAAGCCACCGTTTTCAGTGCTGTTGTAACTTTGAACAGCCACTAAATGCATGGTCTTCTAACATAAATCAGGGACTGCCCGTGGACCCTTTGGGGCTGGAAAGCAGGATTTAGATCAGGAGAGTCAAACTCAAGGCCCGTGGGATGTTTAAACCTGGCCTGCAGGACTGGCCTGGAAATAGTAAAAGACTGGCCCACGGTGCCTTTGGCCGTCAAAATGGGGCACAGGGGGCCTCGTATGGCCTTCCCATGCCCCATTTTTGTCAGCAGGGTGCTGCAGGAAACCGTCGAGGCTGAAAACGGGGCGCGGTATGTGTGCGCGCACTGCAGGAGGCATCCGTCCTCTCTCTCCCCACTTCCCCCACTGGCTGGCCCGCGGAGGAGAACTACAATGCTGATCGGGTCCTCGAAGAAATCCAGTTTGACACCCCCCCCCGATTTAGATGCTTTAAAGGAGTAAATGCAGGCACAGTGACTCAGCGGTTATGAGGTTCGAGCGCCATGGGACAAGGCGAGTTCCTGTCCTCGCCTCAGCTCCTGCCAACCTAGCAGTTCAAAGGATGCAAATGTGAGTAGATAAATAGGTACCATTTTGGTGGGGCGGTAACAGCGCTCCGTGATGTCATACTGGCCACATGTCTGCGGAAATGTCTTCGCCCAGCGCTGGCTCAATGGCCCTAAAACGAAGATGAACACCGCTCCCTGTAGAGTTGGCAACGACTAGTGCGGTAAAATCCGCAGGGACTCCTTTACTTTTAAAGGAGTAAATATTGTTCCAAATCCATTTCTTCCTCCAAGAAACCCAGGTTTCTGCCAAAGAGTAAAGCTAAACGGCTGACAAAACCTTGTCTCCAATCTAAACCCAAAGAAAACGAAAGGCCATCTCTGGAGGTCTGGTGGGTGCAATCCTGAAACACAGTGGGAGGAGCAGTGGGAGGAAATAAATCGCACACCTATCTGGAGACAGGGATTTCTAAATTGCTTCCAAGAAACTAAATGCAATCTGCCACTGTTGATAAAAGCCAGCAGCATCCTACCTCGCAAGGTAACTTGAGAAGGGACTCACCCGAGTGGAACCAAAACCTTTTGCCTTGTCTCCTGTTTCCAGGACAGGTCAGCATTGTGTATCTCCAGGAAGGCCAGAAATACTGAATACAACATTTCTTCCCCATTTTTAATCTTCTCCATCTGGGCAAAATCAGAGGTAAACTGCCTCCTGGTTTGGAGGGCCATTTTGAATGAATATCGTATTTTTCAGAGTATAAGACGCATCAAGATTTTGAAGAGGTAAACAAGAAAAAAAAAGTTTTTTGCCTTCCCGGGCTCTCAGGAGCACTCTGCAGGCCTCCCAAACCCTCTGTGAATTCTGTTTTTCATAAAAACGGGGCCTGCAGAGGGTTTGGGAGGCCTGCAGAGTGCTTCTGGGGGCTGGGGAGGGCGAAAACGCGACGCGTGGGGGGGTGGTTGGGAGGCAAAAAATGGGCCCGTTTTTTTCCAAAAACAGGCTCGTTTTTGCCCTCCCCAGTCCTCAGGAGCACTCTGCAGACCTCACAAACCTACTGTGCATCATATTTTTGTGAAAAACAGGCTCGTTTTTGGTGAAAACGGGGTTTTGGGAGGCCAAAAATGGCTTTATTCAGAGTATAAGACGCACCAACATTTCCATCTACTTTTAGGGGGGAAAAGTGTATCTTAAACTCCGAAAAGTATGGTACATATCCCATATACAGGTAGTTCTTGTTGTATGACCACAATTGAGCCCAGAATTTATATTGCTAAGCGAGGCAGTTGTTAAGTGAGTTTTGCTTAACAAAAGTTTGTATACTGCCCTACAATTCTGGATATTTTTTAAAAAAATCCTTCCCTATCTCTGGTCGGTGGTTTGTCTGTTCCTCAATCTCCAGTCTTCTATCAAAGGCCCAGGAGTTTAAGGATTCAATGCAGGATCTTAATTGTTCCTGGCCCTGCAATTCTTCCGGACAGAGAGCTCTGATCTCATTCCTGGCATCTGTTCAAGCCCCTCTCCCAATTTAGGGGTCACAGCCCCAAGCGCAATTCCCAGCACTGGGTCCATTTTGGCCTTAACTTTCCACATCCTCTCTAGTTCCTCCTTCAGGCCCTGGTATTTCTCCATCTTGTCCTATTCCTTCTTCCTGATGTTGTTGTCACTTGGCATGGCTACATCGATCACTACCGTTGCCTTCAGGTCTTTGTCTACTACCTCAATGTCTGCTTCCTTGGCTAATACCTGCCTGGCTGGCTCTGGAAGTCCCACAGGATCTTAGCTTTCTTATTCTTCACAAACGTCTGTGGAACCTCTCATCTGGACCTGGGATGATAGCCCATACAAAAAATGGAGTAACAGAATAACAAGAGATGGGAGGGACCTTGGAGGTATTTTCAGAATAGAATAGAACAGAGTTGGAAGGGACCTTGGAGGTCTTCTAGTCCAACCCCCTGCTTAGGCAGGAAACCCTACGTCACTTCAGACAAATGGTTATCCAACGTCTTCTTAAAAACTTCCAGTGTTGGACATTTACAACTTCTGGAGGCAAGTTGTTCCACTGATTCATTGTTCTAACTGTCAGGAAATTTCCCCTTAGTTCTAAGTTGCTTCTCTCCTTGATTAGTTTCCACCCATTGCTTCTTGTCCTGCCCTCAGGTGCTTTGGAGAATAGCTTGACTCCCTCTTCTTTGTGGCAGCCCCTGAGATATTGGAATACTGCTATCATGTCTCCCCTAGTCCTTCTTTTCATTAAACTAGGCATACCCAGTTCCTGCGACCGTTCTTCATATGTTTTAGCCTCCAGTCCCCTAATCGTCTTTGTTGCTCTTCTCTGCACTCTTTCTAGAGTCTCAATATCTTTTTTACATCGTGGTGAGCAAAACTGGATGCAGGATTCCAAGTGTGGCCTTACCAAGGCATTATAAAGCCGTATTAACACTTCACGTGATCTTGATTCTATCCCTCTGTCTATGCAGCCTAGAACTGTGTTGGCTTTTTTGGCGTTCTTTTGGCAGGTCTTCTAGTTCAACCCCCTGCTCAAACAGGAGACCCTGCACCATTCCAGACAAATGGTTGTCCAATCTCTTCTTAAAAAACCTCTAGTGTTGGAGCTCCCACAACTTCGGGAGGCACTGATTAATTGTTCGCACTGTTAGGAAATTCCTCCTTAGTTCTTAGGTTGCTTCTCTCCTTGATTAGTTTCCATCTGTTGCTTCCTGTCCTGCCTTCTGGAGCTTTGTAAATACACGGTGCAGATGTTCCTGTACACAATGCCAGCTATAGGTAATCCTCAACTTTACAACTATAATTAGACCCAGAATTACGATCATAAATCATGCTGATTGTTAAAAGGGGTTATCGTGTGACCATGACGGATTCTATGACCTTGTTTGTGGCAGTCATTAAGCGAACTCATTTTAGCCAGTTGGTGTTTGTTTGTTTTTTGCCTGAAACCAGAAGTAAACACCAGTTCTTGGCGGAAAAAAAACCATGCAAACCTTGGTTATGTGACCACAAGACACTGAAAACAATCATTTGCCAAGTGCTCAAAACGCAATTGTGAGCTGGCCAGGACTTACAACCTGTTCTTGAAGTTACGACGGTTGCACTATCTCTGCGGTCATTTGATCGCAATTCAGGTGCTTGGCAAGTGGCTCATATTTATGACGGCTGCAGCATCCTGTGACCTTGTCACAACTTGCGACCTTCCCATCTGGCTTCCGATAAGCAAACTCTTATTCAGGAAGCAGATTTACTTAACAACGACACGATTCGCTTAATGAGGCCAGGCAAGGAACAATGGATGGAAACTGAACGAGGAGGGATATTCAACCTGGAAATAAGGTGAAATTTTCTGACAGTGAGAGCAATCAACCCATGGAACAGAAGTTGCCTTCGGAAGTTGTGGGAGCTTCATCACTGGAGGCTTTCAAGAGGAGACTGGACTGCATCTGTCAGAAATGGGGTAGGGTCTCCTGCCTGGGCAGGGGGGTTGGACTAGATGACCTACAAGGTCCCTTCCAACTCTTTTAATCAGCTAAAGGCCTGGTTTCCATTTACCATTAACTCTTCCAAGCATAATAATCACCCTAAGACTGAAACTTCAGGACACAGGTATGATACAGTAGGTCTGCTGAGTTGTGTTGGATGGAGAACTTCTTCATAGGGGCCGGAATAGCTCAGGCTGTAAGGAGCCTGTTATTAGAACACAGTAGCCTGCAATTACTGCAGGTTCAAGCCCGGCCCAAGGTTTATTTATTTTATTTATTTATTGTTTATATTTATATACCGCCCTATCTCCCAAAGGACTCAGGGCGGTTTACAGGCATTTAAAAGCAATAAATACAATCTAAAAACAATTAAAAAACTTATTCAAAAGCCTAATAATTAAAAATATAAAAAATTAAAACCCAAGTTAAAACCCACAAACTAAAATCTAACTCAGTCCTGCGCAGTTAAATAGGTATGTTTTAAGCTCGCGGCGGAAGGTCCGAAGGTCCGGAAGCTGACGAAGTCCTGGGGGCAGTTCATTCCAGAGGGTGGGAGCCCCCACAGAGAAGGCTCTTCCCCTGGGCGTCGCCAGACGACATTGCCTCGCTGACGGCACCCTGAGGAGTCCCTCTGTGAGAGCGCACGGGTCGGTGAGAGGTATTCGGTAGCAGTAGGCGGTCCCGTAGATAACCCGCCCTATGCCATGGAGCGCTTTAAAGGTGGTCACCAAAACCTTGAAGCGCACCCGAAGGCCACAGGTAGCCAGTGCAGTCTGCGCAGGATGGTGTTATACGGGAGCCACGAGGCTCCTCTATCACCCGCAGCCGCATTCTGACTAACTGCAGCCTCCGGATGCCCTTCAAGGGAGCCCCATGTAGAGAGCATTGCAGTAATCCAGGCGAGACGTCACGAGTGCGTGGGTGACTGTGCACAGGGCATCCCGTCCAGAAAGGCGCAACTGGCGCACCAGGCGAACCTGGTAAAACGCTCTCCTGGAGACGGCCGTCAAATGATCTTCCAAAGACAGCCGCTCATCCAGGAGGACGCCTGTTGCGCACCCTCCATCGGGGCCAATGACTCGCCACCGATGGTCAGCCGCGGATTTAGCTGACTGTACCGGGATGCCGCATCCACAGCCACTCTGTCTTGGAGGATTGAGCTTGAGCCTGTTTCTCCCCATCCAGACCCGTACGGCCTCCAGACACCGGGACAGCACTTCGATAGCTTCGCTGGGGTGGTCCGCGTGGAAAGGTACAGCTGGGTGTCATCCGCATACAGCTGATACCTCACGCCGAAACCACTGATGATCTCACCCAGCGGCTTCATGTAGATGTTAAACAGAAGGGGCGAGAGGATCGACCCCTGCGGCACCCCACAAGTGAGGCGCCTCGGGGTCGACCTCTGCCCCCCTGTCAACACCGACTGCGACCGGTCGGAGAGATAGGAGGAGAACCACCGATAAACGGTGCCTCCCACTCCCAATCCCTCCAGCCAGCGCAGCAGGATACCATGGTCGATGGTATCGAAAGCCGCTGAGAGGTCTAATAGGACCAGGGCAGAGGAACAACCCCTATCCCTGGCCCTCCAGAGATCATCCACCAACGCGACCAAAGCCGTCTCTGTGCTGTAACCGGTCAAAAAGGTTGACTCAACCTTCCATCCTTTATAAGGTAGGTAAAATGAGGACCCAGATTGTTGGGGGGGCAATAAGTTGACTTTGTAAATATACAAATAGAATGAGACTATTGCCTTATACACTGTAAGCCGCCCTGAGTCTTCGGAGAAGGGTGGGATATAAATATAAATATATAGGTGGCTTTCTAATTCTCTGCAATAAATCCACGTATCTAGGAGCCTTCTCAGATTTTCTTGGGAAAGTACAGGTAGTCCTTGACTTATGTTTGGAATATAGCCCGGAATTACAGTTCTACGTCATGCCATTCATTAAGCAAGTGACGATGCCTGATTTTACAACCTGTTTTGTGGCAGTCATTTAGCAAACGTGGCAGTCATTAAATGAATGATGTTGCCATTAAGCAAATGCGGCGATTGTTAAGTGAACCCATTGAACCCAATGGGTGTTTTTGATTGGAGACCAACAGTAAATGCCAATTTCGGGCAAAAAAAAGGGCATAAATTAGAGCCAAGTGATTGTGGGACACTCCAAATGATCTCAATATACCTCATTAAGGTTTAAGAGAATATCCATTCCAGATTTTCCACCATTCTCATATTTTAAATTCAGCCAGTTTTGATTGATCAGAAAATGATTCTGGTTTGATCTGTCTTGCAGGAATGTTGTATAGATAGTCCTCAACTTATGACAATTGAGCCCAAAATCTCTGTTGCTAAGTAAGACAGTTTTGTCTCATTTCAAGACCTTTCTCACACAGTTAAGTGAATAACTGCAGTTGTTAAGTTACTAACACGGTTGTTAAGTGAATCTGGCTCCCCCATTGATTTTGCTTGTCAGAAGGTTGCAAAAGGTGATCACATGACCCCGGGACATTGCGACCGTCGTAAATATGAGTCAGTTGCCAAGCAGCTGAATTTTGATCACACGACTGTGGGGATGCTGCAGCTGTCGTAAGTGTGAAAAATGGTCATAAGACGCTTTTTTCAGAGCAATTGTAACATTGAACAGTCACTAAACGAATGTTGTAAATTGAGGACTACCTGTAAACACCATTTCACTCTGAAGACGGGGCTAAAAGCCACTGGGGCAGGAAGTGACTTATGTAGCTTCTTTTGCCTCCAGCTGATGACACTGTAATTTTTATAAACTATTTTGTCAGTTTTTAATTAGAAAAAGAAAGAACTGACGGTAATAATAGGACTGAGATTTGTACAATAATAATGTTTTGAAAAGGAGTAGTCTTATTTTAATAAAATATGATTATTGCTCATGAAACATTATCACTATGTTCGGCAACAGGCTTTGCCATTATTAATGAATTAATTGCTTTTGGGACATATGTAATACACTGAACCTTAGGCACGAAAGCCGGCTGGGTGACTTTGGGCCAATCGCCAGGAGACTTTGAGTTCTAGTCCCGCCTAAGGCATGAAAGATGGCTGGGTGACTTTGGGCCAATCACCAGGGGACGGTGAGTTCTAGTCCCGCCTAAGGCATGAAAGCTGGCTAGGTTACTTTGGGCCAATCACCAGGGGACGGTGAGTTCTAGTCCCGCCTAAGGCATGAAAGCTAGCTAGGTGACTTTGGGCCAGTTACTCTCTCATAGCCCAATCCACCTCACAGGACTATTGCTTTGGAAAAAAACAAAGTAGTAGTAGAAAGGAGTGCAGATAAACTCAATTTACAACCATTTGTTTAGTGATTCTTCAAAGTTAGAACGGCATTGAAAAGATAACTTATAACTGGTCCTCACACTTATAATTGTGGGACCATCCCCTGGTCATGTGATCAAAATTTGGGCGCTTGGCAACCAGCATGTACTGTATTTAGTATGAATGTAGCATCCCTGCATCATGTGACCGCCATTTGAGACCTAACCAGGCGGCTTCGGACGAGTAAAATAATTGGGGGGAAGGCAGATTCATTTAAGGACCACATGTGATTTACTTAACAACGGCAGTGATTCATTTAACAAGTGTCGCAAAAACTAATTCTGGTTTCCACTCTGGTCTTAAATCCAGGACTACCTATACCTTATGACCACAATTGAACCCAAAATTCATGCTGCTAAGTGAGACATTTGTTAAGTGAGTTTTGACCCATTTTACGACTTGTCCTGCCACTGTTGTTAAGTGAATCACTGCAGCTGTCAAGTTAGTAACCTGGTGGTTAAGTGAATCCGGCTTCCCCATTGACTTTGCTTGTCAGAAAGTCGCGAAGGGGGATCGCGTGACCCCAGGACACTGCAATTGGGCCTCTGTGGCTCAGACTGCTAATGCAGTCTGTTATTAACAGCAGCTGCTTGCAATTACTGCAAGTTCAAGTCCCACCAGGTCCAAGGTTGACTCAGCCTTCCATCCTTTATAAGGTAGGTAAAATGAGGACCCAGATTGTTGGGGGCAATAAGTTGACTTTGTATATAAATATACAAATAGGATGAAGACTATTGCTAACATAGTGTAAGCCGCCCTGAGTCTTCGGAGAAGGGCGGGATATAAATGCAAATAAATAAAAAAAATTGTCATACATATGAACCAGTCGCCAAGCATCTGAATGTAAATCGCATGTGTGGAGATGCTGCAATGGTCATAAGTGTGAAAAATAGTCTTAAGTGACTTTTTTCAATGCTGTTGTAACTTTGAAGGGTCACTAAACGAATTGTCTAAGTAGAGGACTACCTATATTAGGCATGTTCGCCACCTTGAGTTATTAAGAATAGAATAGAATAGAATAGAATTTTTTATTGGTCAAGTGTGATTGGACACACAAGGAATTTGTCTTGGTGCATATGCTCTCAGTGTACATAAAAGAAAAGATACCTTCATCAAGGTACAACATTTACAATACAATTGATGGTCAATATATCAATATAAATCATATAAATCATATTTATAAAAATAAATATGAAATAAAATTTCAAATATCTATCTATCTATCTATCTATCTATCTATCTATCTATCTATCTATCTATCTATCTATCTATCATGTATCTCAGGGGCTTCCAACAAAGAAGAGGGAGACAAGCTATTCTTCTAAGCCCCTGAGGACAGGACAAGAAACAATGAGTGGAAATTAACCAAGGAGAAAAGCAACTTAGGAGAAATTTCCTGACAGTTAGAACATTTAACCAGTGGAACAACTTGCCTCCAGAAGTTGTGAATGCTCCAACACTGGAAGTTTTTAAGATGATGTTGTTGGATAATCATTTGTCTGAAGTTGTGTAGAGTTTCCTGCCTGGGCAGGAGGTTGGACTAGAAGACCTCCAAGGTCCCTTCCAACTCTGTTATTCTAATTCTAGTATATTTATGAAACATTACCATTTTTTCCCGAAAATAAGACCCTGTCTTATATTTTTTGAACCCCAAAATAAGCGCTTGGCCTTATTTTCAGGAAGGTCTTATTATTTTGGGGTGCGTGGAGCAAGACGGGGCTCCTCTTGCCGTCTTACCTGATTTCCAGCTCTGTCTCCCTAACCCTAACCAGAGGAAATGGCATGGACCGGCTGTGCATGCATTTAAATATTTTCAGGGAGGGCTTATTTTGGGGGGAGGGCTTATTTATAGAGAGGGTTTATTTTGGGGGGAGGGCTTATTATCAGGGGATGTCTTGTTTTTGGGGAAACACAATATAATATAATTATAATGTCATAATAATATAAATATCCCAGAAGGATAGAAATAAACAAACAAATTAATAATCTTAAATTGGTTGCCGTATCAGGCTACGCCGCATTTAAAATCCAGTCTCTAGGTTTGTAACCACATGCGCATCCGTTACTTCTCTTCTCATTCAAGTCATGCAATTCTTTTCATAGGGCAGAAAAAAATAATCAGAAATAGCAAAGCAACTTTGAGCCATCCTATTTCTCCATCCTTGCAAACTATGCTTGCTTCTATCCCATCCATTCATCCCATTGCCTTTTGATCTTTTAACGATTTCTTTAGTGGATATATCTATAATTTGAGCAACGTTTTGTGGCGCCAACATCAAATGCATCAATCCAGTCAAGGCAAGGGTCTCCAACCTTGGCAGCTTTAAGCCTGGCGGACTTCAACTCCCAGAATCGGGGAACCAGTAACTAAGGGAACATATTAAAATCATGGTTATATTAGCCTTTTTTAAAGGAGTCACAAAATATATACTCTGTGAATTTACCCATTGGGTTTAGTTAATCTCTTTGTCCTATTTGACCATTTTCATAAGAAATTGTTCACAATTTAAAAAAAATTTGAGGTGCAATTAGTTAATGGAAATGGTTAACTCTTTAATTTTGCACTACACTGAAAACTGCTGTGGATTCTGGTTGGTTTATTTTAAGAAAACATTGCTGAAGAATTCTGGGAGTTGAAGTCCGCCAGGCTTAAAGTTGACATGGTTGGAGACCCCTGGTTTAAATGGAATCCCTCTGTAAATCTTTGGGACAAAAGGCAATAAAGCAGAAAGCCAGTTTGATTCTAGCGTTAAGGCACCAGGCTAGAAAGCAGGAGACGAGGAGTGAAGTCTTAGTACCGCTCTATAAAACCATAGCAAGACCACATCTGGAACAGCGGCATCCTGTTTCGGTCACCACATTTTATTTATTTATTTATTTATTTATTTATTTATTTATTTATTTATTTATTTATTTATTTAATTTTTATACCGCCCTTCTCCCGAAGGACTCAGGGCGGTTCACAGCCAATTAAAACAACAATGAATAAATACAGAATAAAATCAATAATTAAAAAACTTTATTAAATATGGCCCCACATGACAAAAAAGATGTCGAGACTTTGGAAAAAGGTGTAGAGAACAGAAACTAGGATGATTAAAGGCCTGGAGACTATCAATCAGTCAGAATAGAGCTGGAAGGGAACCTAATCCCCCTGCTCCAGCAGGAGATCCTATATCCTGTTTCCCTGAAAATAAGACCCAACTGAAAAATAAGCCCTAGCATGATTTGTCAGGATGCTCGTAATATAAGCCCTACCCCCAAAATAAGCCCTAGTTTAAGACTGTCAGCCAGATGGATGCCTTTAGTACCATATTTCCCCCAAAATAAGACCTAACCAGAAAATAAGCCGTAGTGCATCTTTTGGAGCAAAAATTAATATAAGACCCGGTGTTATTTTCAGGGAAACACGGTACGGTTTCAGATAGGTGGTTGTTCCAGTCTTTTCTTAAAAACTTCAGGTGATGAAACACCTACAACTTCTGAAGGCAAGCTGGTTAATTCTTCCCACAGTTAGGAAGTTTCTCCTTAATTCCAGGTTGCGTCTCTCCTTGATTAGTTTCCATAAATTGTTTCTTGTCCTGCCTTCAGGTGCTTTGGAGAATAATTTGATGTCCTCTTCTCTGTGGCAAGTCCCTCAAATATTGGATCACTGCTATCATGTCCCCCCTAGTCCGTCTTTTCTCTAGACTGGCCATACCCAATTCCTGCAACTGTATGTGCTAGTCTAGAGAAAAGAAGGACTAGGGGGGGACATGATAGCAGTGATCCAATATTTGAGGGACTTGCCACAGAGAAGGAGGAGAATCAACCCATTCTCCAAAGCGCCAGAAGGTAAGAAGCAATGGATGGAAACTAACCAAGGGGAGAAGCAAACTGGAACTAAGGAGAAATTTCCTGACAGGGAAAACAATAACCAGCTTGCCTCTAGAAGTTGTAGATACTTCATCACTGGAGGTTTTTAAAAAGAGACTGGACACCCACTTGTCTGAAATGGGATAGGGTCTCCTGCTTGAGCAGGGGGCTGGACTAGAAGACCTCCAAGGACCCTTCCAGCTCTATTTCTATTTCGAAGAGTTCCAGTCCCACCATGAAAAACCGGCTGAGTAAGTTTGAGCCAGTCCTTCTCTCTCTCTCTCTCTCTCTCTCTCAGCTTAACCCACCTCACAGGGTCATTGTTGTGGGCAAAACAGGAGGCTGGATTTGTTCGCCACCTTGAGTTATTATTGTTTATAGGTATGTATGTATGTGAGTGTGTAAAATTCATGGTAGCGAATAAATCCAGCCTCCTATTTTTTGTTTAATTCTATGTGTGTGTGTGTGTGTGTGTGTGTGTGTGTGTGTGTATGTATGTATGTATGTATGTATGTATGTATGTATGTATGTATTAGTGGTGGGTTGCCCCTGGTTCGCACCGGTTCTATAGAACCGATAGAACCCACTGACCTGAACGTCATCAAAAGCAATCTGTGCATGCGCAGAATAGCGCATGCGCGGGCACGATGCAAACCGGTAGTAAAAGTAAGTAGAACCTACCCCTGATATGTATGTATGTATATATCTATATATGTATGAATATACACATACATATATATATGTGTGTGTGTGTGTGTATATACATATATATATACATATATACATATATACATATATATATATATATATATATATATATATATATATATATATATGTATGTATGTATATATATATATATGTATGTGTGTGTAAATATATATATATATATATATGTAGGTCTTTGGTTTTTCGGGTTTTCTCCCGCGTAAAATTGGCAACGTTTCGACGAAGTCTCATTCGTCATGCTCCCAGAGGCATGAAGCTGAAGCCTGAAGATGACGAATGAGACTTCGTCGAAACGTTGCCAAGACACTTCCAATTTTACGCGGGAGAAAACCTGAATAACCAAAGACCTACATACAAATACCCGCAAAAATCTCAGAAAACAAATATAGACACACATACACATACATGTATGTAGGTCTTGGCGTATTCAGGTCTTTTCCCGTGTAAGGTTGAGAGTATCCAAGATACTCTCAACCTTACATGGGAAAAGACCCGAATACGCCAAGACCTACATACCTATACCGGTGAAAACTTATGAAAACAAATATACACACACATACATATATATATACATACATACATACATACATATATATATACATACACACACACACACACATACGTATTTATATGTATATAGGTATATATAGGTGTGTGTGTGTATATATATATATATATATGTATGTGTGTGTATACATATATGTGTGTGTGTGTGTATATATACACATAAATAAATAAATGTAAAGGCAGGATACAAATAAACGAAATAAACGAAGTAAAGAGAAAGCCAGGAGTGAGTTACCTTTTTTTTTTTTTTGCAGCAGGAGCAGCAGCAGGAGAGAGGCGGCGGCGGTCTTTCCCCCAAAGTGCCCCCTTCCCCCACCCCCCACCCCCGCCTCGGAAATAAAATAATAAAATAAAATAAAAGCGGCGTGGGTTTCCATGCTCCCTCCTCCCCCTCCCGCTCTTCTCCCAGCCTTCGCCCGGACCCTCCCCGAGAGACGTGAAATTGACTCAAAAGAGGCCGGAGCGGCGGCGGCGGCGGCAGGAGCCGCACATGGCGGAAGGTGGGGCTCTCCCTTCGCCGGCCAACCAACCTTGAGCCCGGGTGGGCTCCGCCCCGACGGAAGGCTGGGGCTCGGAGGGTGTGCGGTGGGGAGAGCCGGGCGGCGTTGGGCGAAAGCGCCGCGCTTACTTTAGGCTCCCCGGCCAAGTGGCGACGGTGCCTCCTCTCTTTGCCCGAGTGGCCAGGAAGCCGGCGGCGTTGCGAAGCGGCCGAGCCGGAGGGGAGACCGCTTAATAAAAGTGGCGAGGCTTTTTTCTTTCTTTTTTTTCTTTTTTTAAAAAAAAGGGGAGATCGCCAGCGAGGCTTAACCGGACCGCAAAAAAAAAAAAAAGAAAAAAGAGAGAGAGAGAGAGAGAGAGAAAACCTTGGTCTAGCTACCTTTTCTTTCTGTCTGTCTCTGTCTCTCTTTTTCCTTTTTCTTTTTTTAAAAAAAAGGGGAGATCGCCAGCGAGGCTTAACCGGACCGCAAAAAAAAAAAAAAAAGAAAAAGAGAGAGAGAGAGAAAGAAAGAGAGAGAGAAAACCTTGATCTAGCTACCTTTTCTTTCTGTCTGTCTCTGTCTCTCTTTTTCCTTTTTCTTTCTTTTTCCCCCCTTTCTTTCCTTTTTTCCCCCTCTTCCTTCCTTCCTTCCTTTTTTCTTTTTTCTTTTTTTTTAGCCATTTGATTCCGGAACGGGGGGAAAAAAAAGAGAGAGAAAGAAAAACACACACACACACACACACACACACAAAAAGGTGGGAGCATGTTTTATCCAGAATCACGTTGCCAGCGCGTGCGTTTGGGCATTGCAGTCTCTTGATCCCTAATATAAAAAAGAAAGAGAGAAAGAAAGAAATCGTTTTAAATTGGGATTTTTTTAAAAAATGTGGGGGGGGAGGGAAGGATGGGAGGAAGGAAGGGAGGAAGGGAGGGAGGGAAGGAAGTCTGGGGGAATCGGCACCCCTGTGCACTCACCTTGCATTTTTTCTTCCCTCCGTATATTCTCACACACATCACACACACACACAACACACGCGCGTGAGCACACACACCCCTTTGCTTTCCTCCTCCTCCTCCTCCTGCCTCCTTCTCTCTTCCTCCCCCCCACCCCCTTCACCTCTTGCAATGCTGCTTGTGCCGCTGCGCCTCGGTGTTCTTTCTTCTCGGTTAATATAAAGGGAGATTCTCGCATTGTTAGGAAAGAAAAGGAAAAAAGTAGAAGTGGGGAATCAAAAGGAGGAAAAGTAGATTCCTTTTTTTTTTGGGGAGGGGGGCGGATGGAGAAGGGGAGAGGCGTCTTTCCTCGCGAGTGAGAAACCTGTTGTGTGAACCGAGAGGAAGAGGAGCGTTCTTGGGAGTTTTTGTGGGGTGTTTTTTTTTTTTTTCCTGGGGAGCGAAGAAAGGAGGAGAAAAAAAAATTATTGAAAATAGAAGTTACTCCAGAAAGGGGGTGCTTCAAAAAAAAGGATCCGTTTTATTGATCTGTTTGTCTAACGTTTTTTAAAGGAAGAAACCTCGGCGGGACAGATTCTGATTAAAAAAGAAAGAGAGCGCGAGAGAGAAAGAGAGAGAGGAGAAGATACCAAGCAAGAAAAGAAAAGAAAAGAAAAAAGAAAAAAAAAGAAAAGGAAAAAGCTCTTTAAAACTGGGAAGTTTCTGGACTACACTGTACTGTATGTATGTTTGGAACCTTCTTTTTTTTAAAAAAAGAAAAAGAAAAGAAAGTACATTGATTTGATTTTAGCAAAGAGGAGGAGGAGGAGGTGTGGTGGAAGAGGAAAAAGAATTCCTAATTTAATTCCGTTTCTGGGCAACTACTGCTTGCCATCTGGGAAAGAAAGCGCTGGGCTCTTGAAAAGCTCTTCTGCACCCCCCCCTCTAAAAAAAATCGAAACCAGGAATTGTTTTAATTCCTTCTTTTTTGTGTGTGTGTGTGGCTGTTGCCAGGGTTAGGCATGGCAGAATCCAGATTTCTCTTGAGACTTTTGCTTTGCTGACTTGACAGCTTTTCTTGATTTTTTTTTTTTTTGCCTTCTTGGTGAGATCTGGGAGACTGTTAGAGGGGGAGGGAGAATTCCTCTTCCCGAAAGAAACCCGGTGATTTATTTCCACTTTTCCTCTGGATTTTGCTCCTCTCCTCTTTGAAGCAAACCCCCCCCCCTCCTCTTTGAACATTTGAACCTCTCGGGTCCCTGGGTGGATGAAGGTTCTTCTGGTGGGGACAGTTGCATGCCTGCAAAGAGTTTTGAGAAGGGAAGCGGGAAGAGAAGGAAGTTTGCAGAGCGCTCCTTTTTAGGAGAGAGAAAAAAAGAAAAGAAAGAAAGAAAGAAAAAGAAAAAAAAAGAGCAAAACGACCCGCAGCCATCTGTTCCTATAGAAAACAGACTCTCCCCCTCCCCATTTGAAAGCTTCAGATCCCGACAACTAGATCTGCTTTGCAGAAACCTGGATGGATGGTAGGATGCTGCACCGCTTCGTTCCTAAGAAGATCTTAAGAACTGCAAAGGTACCCAGAACCTGCTCCATCTCTGTGCAATAAATTAAGGAATCCCAGTTTTTTCCGCCCCCTCCCCTCAAAAAAAGAAAGAAAAAGGAAAAAAACCCGAAGAAGTTGGCATCCCGCAAAGGGGGACGGGAGGGGGGGCAAGAGAGAGAGAGAGAGAGAGAGAGAGAGAGAGCGCAAGCCAGACGGAGGCGATTAAAGGGGAGATGACCTCTCCCACCCATCCCCAGACGTTTTAAAAAAACATGCCAAAATAAAAAAGAGAAATGAGCCGGGGTCCTTCTTCTTAAAAGCATCAAAGCGTTGCAAAAGAAAAGAAAAAAAAGAAAAGAAAGAAAGAAAGAAAAAGAAAAAAAAAGAGCAAAACGACCCGCAGCCATCTGTTCCTATAGAAAACAGACTCTCCCCCTCCCCATTTGAAAGCTTCAGATCCCGACAACTAGATCTGCTTTGCAGAAACCTGGATGGATGGTAGGATGCTGCACCGCTTCGTTCCTAAGAAGATCTTAAGAACTGCAAAGGTACCCAGAACCTGCTCCATCTCTGTGCAATAAATTAAGGAATCCCAGTTTTTTCCGCCCCCTCCCCTCAAAAAAAGAAAGAAAAAGGAAAAAAACCCGAAGAAGTTGGCATCCCGCAAAAGGGGACGGGAGGGGGGCAAGAGAGAGAGAGAGAGAGAGAGAGAGAGCAAGCCAGACGGAGGCGATTAAAGGGGAGATGACCTCTCCCACCCATGCCCAGACGTTTTAAAAAAACATGCCAAAATAAAAAAGAGAAATGAGCCGGGGTCCTTCTTCTTAAAAGCATCAAAGCGTTGCAAAAGAAAAGAAAAAAAAGAAAAGAAAAGAAAATAGGCAAGAAAGAAAAAAGAAAGAAAGAGAAAGAAAGAAAGAAAGAAAGAAAAAGAAAGAAAGAAAGAAAAAGAAAATCTCCTGGCAAAGAAAAAAAAAAGAGGGGGAAGAAAGGAGGAGGTTAAACCGAGCGCCAATCAAGTAAAATGCAACTTTCGGAGGTAGCAGCGCTTGTGGTTGCCCTTATTGGGGTTTGTGTCTGGACGGAGGATGGGAGCAAAGTTATCTCGGATCGCTACGCGGTGTACTGGAACAAAACCAATCCTAGGTAAGTGGGGTGGAAAAAGGGGGGAGCGAGCCAATCTTGAGGGTGAAAAAACAGAAAAGAAAAAAGGTTTTTGCCTGTCTTCACTTGTGTTTGAAGGGGATGGGGCTCTGGGGGGAGAGGAGGTTGTGAAATTGGTGGGGGTGGGGCGTCCTTGGACTTTCCCTGTAGATTTTTTTTTTTTGGGGTGGGGGGAACGTTGGACAAAGTGGAAGGAGGAAGAAAAGTTTTTTTCCACTTGGGATGCCTGAAATGGAGATAAGCAATCTTGTCTCTGGCTCCCCCCCCCAAATCAACCCTCTTTTGCAAAAGACATTAAGTAGAAAAATTGCAGCCAAGAGACCGCTGGAGGAAATATTTCCAGCTGAGTTCAGGAAAAAAAAATTGCTTCTTCCAAACTATCAACCTTATTATTATTATTTTGAAAAAAAAAATGCATCCCGTACCGTGGCTTGTATCACTTGTACAGGCTGTGCAGAGAAGTGGAGTTTGAAAGTTGGAGTTTTATCCTGTCTGGCGTGAGGAAGATTAACCTACAAAAACTCTTGGGAAGTGACCTGTTTGGTTTTTTTTTTTAAATGATGTCAAAAAAAAATTTTTTTTTTGTGTGGGGGGTGTTATTTTTGGCTGGCAGAGAGGTGCTATTTTGATTTCTTTCTAGCTCAGCTGCTGCGTTCTCATGGTGTCATAATCTGGGTTTGTCTGGAAGTTCAGATCAGGCAATTCCCATCTTCCTAAAATTTGTAATGATTGCAAATAGTGTTCTTTCTGCTAAGGGCTGGAAGAATACCTCGCATAAAACATTTTTGGTCTCATTTTTGCAAATTGATATTTGCTTAGTCATCGTTGGGGGGGGTGGCATTATGGTGAATGTTTATTCCTGGATATATATTTTTTTGGCAAATAATTGGGTCAGGTCATCTTTCCCTCAACAAACGCTCGAGCACCAGGAATGCTAGGTTTGCATAAATTTCACATCCCTTTGCTAGTTTTAGGCTAACTTGGATAAATTTCACTGGGGTGCCCTCTTGTCTCCCATCTCTTCCCCATGCTTCAGGTCCCCCAAATAATCGAACATTTGGGGGCTATGGACACACAGACACATACGAACATATACACACACACACATAGCCACGGACAAGCAGCTGTCCTACATTTTGGCACCTTGTTGAAAATAAGAAATATTTAAATCAGTCATCCAGAAGTCAGTTCTAGGAAGTCATAAGACTGTGCAGCCAAGGAGAACAATTTTCTGAAGCGGTGCAGACTGTAAAATCAATTATATGTCACTTAAGGTCTCGATCTTGTCAAATTAAAACAGTTTTCTACTGTGCCTCTCTCTCTCTTTCTCGGTCTCCTTAACCACTTTGGATGGAAATATGGTTTTCTTTCGTTCTTCTTTTTTTTAAAGAACTTGCTGGACCAAATAGGCGGACCTTATTATTTCCCCCCACACACACACACAGCTTGAAGGGGAAAGTTTTATATTTCCAATTTAGATGGGGGACCAGAGGGTGGGGGGAGAGTTGCCTTAATGTTCCTGTAGGATAGTTCTAAATGTGATGGTACCTAAAACTGAACAATCTTTGGACAATCAGGCTGGCAAATGGTAGAAGCTCACCCAAAGCAACGGATTTTTGGTGAAGGGCACGGTAGTCGATTATATTTTTTTGTTCAGAGGGTTGGGTGGGTTTAAATTGCTTCTCTCCACTTCTGATATAAAGAGCCCTAATTGGCAAACTGGTTGGGTTATAAAGGTCAGGTAAACCCCAAATTCTTGGAATGTGGGGTCTGCTTGTGCCACCCTTCTCCATACCAGTCTGTAGTGGCCTGCCAGCTTGTGATGTGAATGCAAACCGTGTTTAAGTGAGTCCTCTTACTCTTCCTAGGTCCAAAGTAGGGCTGAGCATTCAGAAGTGACTTTTTCCCCCCTCTCGCTCAGGGCTTATAACAGCTTTCTGAAGTAGCTGAAACAGGCTGTTGGATGACAGCCAAATCTTTGATTGCTCATAATGGACAGGATCTTAACCCCAAAATAACAGCTTCTTCTTCCTTTAATCTTAGCAAACGCCAAGCCCACCCTCCCAAAAATATTATTTTTTTAAAAAAAACCTTTCGGAAAAAGTGATTCTTATTCAGCCTCCGTTGAAGGAGAAGCTAGCATTAACTTTCCCCCTTTTTCTCCTCCCGTTTAGTATTTCATACATTGTGTTTAGTGTTTCATAAATGGTGCATCGCTTCTGAATCTTGCATGGGTCCATCATTTTCTCTTTAACTCTGAAATCTTAAGGAAACCTTTCCTTTTTTCTTTCCTTTTTGCAATTTGAGCCCAACTATAAAAAAGGGAACAAGGAGAAGTTCCTTCTTTATCCAGACAAAAAGACTAGCTTCCCCATACAATATTCATTTATTTAGAGCAAAAGCTAAAATAAAAAATAAAAAATCCCCACGAAATTAGCAGTCCGTGGGATACTTTTAGGGAACAACGGTAAAATTATGCCTGCAGTTTTTTTTTGGTGAGTGCCTTGGCTGCGGTTGAAGGTTTTGTGTCTCTTGGCACAAGTTGTGTTGTGACACTTGTTTTCAGCGCCTCTTAGCTACCTGCTGATGTGTCAGGGCTGTGTTAATGCGTGCAGGAATGGACTAGGGTGTCATCCGCTTATGAGAAGGCCCACAACGGACAGAAGCTTGGGAGTCTGAATTGTCTGAACTTTTCACCAAAAAATAAAATAAAAAAAATAACAATAAAAATCTCCCCATTGGACACAAATGCCCCAACCTGCAGGACTCTTTAATGGAAGGGTATTCTTGGTTTGTTCGCAACTCGGAGTCTTTATCTCTTCTCTCTGCCCACTTCCTGCCCTGAGGAATAAAGAGCTTCATTCTCCAAAAAAAAAAAAAAAAATGTTTTAGGATTGAAGGAAACTGGGGGTTGATTTCCATGCAGACCTCCCGTACTGTAAGGACATAGAGGAGAAGTTTAGAGGCCATCTTGGAGATTATGGCTGAGATTTGAGGGAAGTTGTCTCTGGGGACCGTCCTATTCTCTTGGCACTTGCTCTCTTCTGGGACCAACTTCGATGGTCTTTGCCATTACAGTTTAGCAACCTGAAGAACTGGGGATAATATAATCTTTTCTACTTGGGGGCATTGGGTGGTTGAGGCCAACCTATGTGAGTCACATGGATTATTTTTTTTCAAGGAGGAATTCTCCATTTGTTTCACTAGCCATTAACTTCTTTCACTTTTTCCCCCTTTCCCCCTCCCCTGTTTGCATTGCTATTTCCACATTTCCCCCCACCCCCCGCACCTCAAAATCCCAAGAGGTGAATTTGCCTGATTTGGGTTGATTTTTAATTATTATTATTATTATTATTTTTTAAAAGCGGGTGGGCCACTGACCTTCATTGAACCTTGCCTTAAAAATGCAATCCTTATTTTCTCACTGTTTGTATGGCTTTCTTTGTGTGATGTGGAAGCTATTTTATGGCTTCTGGGTTTTTCAGGGTTTATTTTTGGGTCTGGGCCTTCCCTCCCATTTCTTACATCATTGATAATTATGATTATCTACTTCCTGATTCTTGGCTTTGTAAAAATTAGCGGGTCCTCTTGGTGGGAATCTCTGAAAAAAGTCCAGAATGTAGCTTTGAAGAAATGTGAAATATTTGGAGTTACTGTTCTGTTTCCCCCCCCCCAAAAAAACTGGAAAAGATTACAAACTCTCATAATTTAAAGAAAAAAATGTGTCTAACGCAGAGCCACTAGAACTAAATTAATTTTTTTCATCATCCTACCAGTACTTTATACATAATTCTAGCGAATGCTGGTGAATTATCCTAATAATAATGCAGTGTGTGACTGCGTTATTTTTCCGTGAATTTGTCTATGGAAACAAACCCAACTTCCTAGTTTATTCTCATATTGTGAGCGTTCGCAGGTAAAACCTAACATCACGTCCACCATTGCTCTTTCCTCTCCCGCTAAAACCAAAGAAAATCAGATGTGCAAAAATAGTTTGCAGGGATAGGGTTGCAAAGAGGCCGATTTTGATTCTTACTGATCACAATAGCAAAATCTAGCTAGCAGTTCTTTCACATTTCATGGTGTCAATTTTGTGGAAAGTGTGTCAATTGTGTTGAAACTTAAGTGGGTGAGAGTTTGTATTGCTAGGACAGTGTTGGGCGAGCTTTCTACCCTTTAGAGTGGAGTGGCAAAAGGTGTCGATTTAGGGGATCGTTTCCTGAAAGAACTTGAAAAATAAGAATTTCAAAGTAGATCTTGCTCAGTGCTTAAGGAAAAAAAGAAAGTTTTTTTCCCCTCAGTTGTACCTATAACTGACCGAGTTAGCTTGAGCATCTGAAAAATAATGGTTTATGGTTCACTGGTAGGAAAAGAAGACCCTCAATAAGATGAATGCACCTTGCTATGAAATTCTAGATTTGTGTATAAATCCAATACAAAGTCCTGAATGTACAGTGGAAATAGGAAGCTCAAGAGATGAAGTCAAGATAATATACCTTCCCCCGCCCCCCCTTGGAAGGCTGAGGAAGACCCGAAGATGTAAAAATCCCACAAAATCTTTCACGTCTATAATTTCCCTTCGTCTGCAGCTCTCTTTCTCCCTTTTCCCATTTATTATTCCCCTCTGAAAGCCACCGTTTCCATCTTGCCTCCTTGTCTGAGTAAAGGGGATGCCTTCCTTGATAATTGTGTCTAAATTAAAAATCAATTGTAAATTGAGACACCGGGAACTTCGCCCATTCTGAATGTAATTTTTGATCACCCGCAGGCATGCTTGATATCACCGACCCGTCAGCGTGTTTTATGTGGTGGCCATGGGTCTGGAGAACATTGAGAGATGTTTATTAAGTATGTCTCTGTGTAGGCTGTTGATTGAAATACCGGCGGGTGGGAAAGGTTAGGCGTTAGACAAGGGTGGAGAGTCCCGTGTGTGTTTAAATGATGTGTGTGTGTGTGTGTGTATTTGGGGTGGGGGCCGGGTGGGGGAGGAGTGGTATTTTTAATCTGAAATTCCTCAAGCCAAGCTGAAGTTGAATTAAAAACAACAACAACAACTAGGCATCTTAGAAACCTGCTGTCATCCCAGCAAAACGGCCGCCATGTTATATTTCCAGCAAGGAAAAACATCTTGAGATAGGTTTGCGTGTTGAGCAGAATTCAACTTGCGAGTCCCAATGGTCCAACTTGAGGTTCACAAAGAAGACTCGTTGTCCACTTGGTGCACCAGAAGGACCCAGAAGATCTTTAAGGATAGCTTCCCTCTGGCTTTTCTCCTGCCATCACCTTTGTTTCAGTAAATTTAGGAATATCCCTTTGCACTGGAACGGCATTCGATTTGAAATACCCGATGTATTTTGCAAATAGGTGTGTGTTTTGTTTAGTTGGCAACGCTTTCTTTCTTTACTCTGGAGCTTGGTAGAAGGATTCCTTAACTGGTAATCATTTGGGTCAAGAGGCTGGCCTGTCTTCTGACTGTAAAATTGCCAAGGGTTCAAACGACTTTGGGTTGAGTGTGGATAGATGCCAAACCCAAGTGCCCGGAAAGATTGGGTGGGCGACCTATAATTTGGTATAGGTAACCCCTGTGATTTTGGAAGGGCGGTAGTGGGGGTTTGTGTCTGGGAGCTGGATGGACTTCGGAGTCAAGGTGTCCCCATTCCGAGCAAGAGCTGAGATGCTGTTAGAAACCCAAGCACATTTCTGTTCTTTGTGATGGTGTGACCAGAGAAATCATTTCCAAAGTATCAGAGATAAAGATTTGTCATTGTTGTTCACGCCACCTGCCACAGTGTAATGGGCAGTTTTAGTGTAATTCTAGAATGACAGTTTCCTTGCTACCAGATGAATTCCCAAGGAGACCACTACATAGCTATCTATCTATCTATCTATCTATCTGCAGAAGGAAAAAGTGGGAAAAAAATAGAGAGATGGGTAAATGGTTGGCTATTTTCTCTCTCAATTGGCAACGCAGATCCATCCCATTATTTTATTTTCCTTTGCCCTCCTGGCCTGTATTTAGCCACACAAATGTTTCTCTTGTTCAATTGTTGTTATTATTTCTTCCCAAAGAGCTTTCACTGATGTGCCCATTCAGGACTGTTGTTTCAATTCTCTCTCTTTTTTCTCTCTCTCTCCCTCCCTCCCTCTCTCCTTCTCACAGTCCTCCTCCCCAAACATAAATGTCTCGAAATTCTCAGCAAATTTGTAGAATTACGGGAAATCAGTTTGCACTCTTGTGAATATTTCTGGACACGACCACTGGGCAATGGGTTAGATCAGATTCCCTAAGAGAATGGTGTTAAAAGATTCAGTTGCTGAACGGAATAAATTCTTAGGATCGGTGGGTTTTTGATAATTCCATGAAGCGTCCTAATTTCAGAAGGAATCAGATGCTAGGTACTAGATTTTGAGGAGAAGCAATAAGAGAGAGAGTGTCTTCTCCTCAAAGTACCTGTAATTTCCATTGTGGTACCTCACAAACACAAAAGATGAATGCATTAGAAAGAAGCTGAAGTTAGAAAGACCTTGGATGGTGAACCACTATAAAAGAGAGCTCTAAGGCTGGGAAGGAAGCAACAGCAACTCAGAGCATAATTAACAATAAGACCATGTAGACTTCAAGGTCCGTATTATCTGGAGAAAAGATCGTTAGCCTTTTCAGTCTGGCATTCTTGGAAAAAGGTTCAGACAGTTATTGGAGACCCCATCTGAGTGAAATTGCTAATAAATAAGCTTTTGAGTTTGAGCTGGTTCAGTTTCTGAGCTTCTGCCTATTAATCTCTTACCTTCTCGAGAAGAAACCTACCTTTTGAGGTTCATCGTGAATTTTTCTTGCTGAATTTTCTACCCCACTTAATATTGACCATGTCTTTAGTGAATCAGAAAAAATGTGAATGTGGCAATTTGTGCTCCCCCCCACTCCCGCCTCCGACTCTGCTAAATGTTTGGGGTACTTCATCCATCCCTTTCTTGTGATGGTGGCTTCATCCTTCTGAAGGATGGTCTTCGGTTGTTTTGAAATAGGCAAGCAGGCTAAGAATGGGATGGGCAAGAAGGATGAAAAGAAAAATAGAAAGAGGTGATCCCCCCCCCAAATAATCTTTTCGTTTGGCTGAAATCAGGATTGGCAGTCCCTGATTTCTCCACCATTAACGATAAAATAATTCTTCTTCTGAAGAACACAGGCAAAATAAGAGGGCACCGCAGAAAAATTCAGCCTAACTGAAAACACCTCCCTATTCTTCCTGTTCTGGAAGAGTGACCCCCTCATTTCTTTTATTTCTTTAAAAGGTTGGTGTGGCCGCCCGTCTAAAAGCGCAGCAAATACCTCCCTTCCGAGGTGGTTGAGATAATGGCCCACAGTCCCAACTGGAGGCATTCCAATTCTTCCACCATCTTTATTCTCTTCTCTAAGAGGTGGACATTTTCTCTCTCTCTTTTTCCCTATCTCTCCTCATTAATGAAATAAAACTATTGATTAAACGTGTTTGCTTACCCGCTACAATCAAAAAGACTTCATGGTCTACAAGTCAAGCAATATATATATATATATATATATATATATATATATATATATATATATATATATATATATATATATATATATATATATATATGTATATATGTAGGTCGGTATATATATATGTAGGTCGGTCGGTCTCCCGCGTAAAATTGGAAGTGTCTTGGCGGGAGAATTTTACGTGGGAGAAAACCCGAATAACCGAAGACCTACATACAAACACCCGCGAAAACCTCAGAAAACATATATATGTATGTATGTATGTAATATATATATTATAATATATATTTGCTTTCGTAGGTTTTCACAGGTATGTGTATGCAGGTTTTGGTATGTTCGGGTCTTTTCCCATGTAAGATTGGAAGTATTTAGATGAGATCTCATCGAAACGTTGTCTAAATACTTCCAATCTTACACGGGAAAAGATCCGAACATACCAAAACCTGTATAATATCTATCTATCTATCTATCTATCTATCTATCTATCTATCTATCTATCTATCTATCTATCTATCTATCTATCTATCTATCATCTATCTTCATGGTGGTATGAAAATCTCCATGGCATAAATCTAGTAATCATCCTCATCAAATAACAAACAATGTGTTAAAAAAGTAACCAGAATAGCCTTCAGTGGCAACCAATTAATTTAGCACCAAGGGTTGGTGCTAAATTAAACTACCTTTCTGGAAAAGCTTTGTCTTAAAACCACTTTCCTTCAGGTACCTGTCCTCCTCGTTGTGACTGTAATTCCCAAAGTGGATTTCAGGTTAAGATAAGAACAACATTCTTTGCTATTTGGTTTCTCCCCCCCCCACCCAAAAAAACCTCCAACTCAATTTATGGAAGACACCTGCAAGGTGTATCCTTATTAGGACATGATAAATTCCATCATGGCTCTTGAAGAAGCTGGACCTCCAAGGTTCGGTTGTTTTCCTAGACAGAACTTCCAATATTAAGACATGGAGGAGGAACTCAGTTACAAGCTCTTGTTTGTTTTCTGATGAGAGAGGCATCTCAGCTTATTTTCCCAGTATACCCTTGACTATAAATCATAGGAGCCTCTGCAGGATTATGCAGGGAGGGCCTATTTTTGGAGGGTGTGTGTGCGTGGACGGTTATTCTTCTGACCTGCTCTTGCACATACATTAATATTAATTCCTTGCCACATTTCACCTCTCTTTTCCATTCATTTTTGGAAAGGGGTTGTGTGTCCCCTTTCAGGGCAGGGAATCTGTTATCTCCCTGCCCAGCGTCTTAACTTGAAGTGGGGTCGATTTATTCTCCACCCATGCTCAAATTTTCGCTCTTGATCAGCCCAGATCTAATTTAAACCAAACCTTTCTACCGGTATGGAGAGAAAAAAAATATCCCTGCTCCTTTCTTCCCCCCCCCCCATGCCCCCCAAATCGGGGCTGAGTTTCTCAAATGCCGTTATGCCCCCTTTTTAAAAAAAGAAAAGTTATCATTTTAAAATGCCTCCCCCCACCACCGCCTTCCTTTTCAAATATCCAGTTGGCCTGTCCATTCTCCCAAACCGTTAAATCCTCTTTATTGGTTCTTTGAGCTGTCTCAGCCGGGCGGTTAATAAACAGCAGATGCAAACAAGGTCCAATTTCTCTCTCTGGGGGACACAATTGTGTTTCCCCACAGGTTATATATTTGGCTGTCTTGTGTGCTGAATTCTAAGCGAAAGGTGGGGTCGGTCGGGCTGTCGTTGGTCTACACTTGCCTCCTCCTACCGTCTCATTGGTTTGAGTCTTGGGGTGGAAGGTTTGGGGTGCAAATAAGGGCCGCCTCGTCAACCCCTCCGGTTCTAAATTGTAGCACGGTTTCGCATTCGGTTTTGCGCCACCATCTTGGTTTTATCACGTAGGCAGGCGCGTGCGAACACCTAACGGACTGTCTCAGTGTGTTGTTTAGAAAAAAAAGATATGCCACCATTTCGGTGACATACGAAGACATATATTTAGGTTAGAAGTCTTATCTGCCTTGATGGTTTAACCAACCCGTGCGTCTTTCTTGTGTTAGTGTCTCTTGTTTCCCTCGTTCGGTGCTTTTGTCCTAATTACGAGAAATCATTATATAACAGTAGCTGTACAGCTGAAGAAAATACGAACATATGTATCCCAGTAGACGTGTATTTCAGTGGAACGTACTTTACAGAAGTACAAAAAAAGTCCTCACTGTGAATTTGTATTATACACATGTGCATATTTTGTGAGTGTGTGACTGTTCACCCAAATGTACATACACATGGTGTTTTGTCTTTTATTTTGATACTTACATTGAATATTTTCTTAGATCAAGATGCTGTGTGTCTAATCAACAAAACCATGCTATTTAAAGCTGATGTTTTATTGCATGTAAACATCCTGTAACTATATGCATATGCATATATATATATATGCATATGCATATGTACACATGCAGACTCATATGTAATACATGGGCACATACACTATATTACATACACATATATACATGTATTTATGCCTACATGTACACATACCTACACATGTATATAGTAAGCATATATTACACATACCTATACATACATAAATGTATACATATGTTGCATACATGTATACACACACACACAAACATATACATACACACAAATTATGCACACACAGATATACACACGCACACACTCACTCACATACACACACACACACATGTATGTGTATATGTATATTTGAATGTCTACTCATCTTTTTTTAATGTTGGATCAGTAAAAATGACACATGAGAATAATAACAGCTGAAAAGATGATTTCCCCGAACTTATGATTTACATTTTGTCTGTGTAAAGGAGAGAAAAACAGAGAATGAAAAATAGGGAGAACTGGAAGGAGGTACACATTACTGGCTATTTTACAATGGGTGGGGTACTGACCAGAAAGGGGGAAAAATAAAATAAAGAGGAACGTTAGGTATAAATTAATTACCTCTACCTCTACAAAGTTCATTTGAAGTAGGTAGGATAAGGACGATGGATGAACGCCAAAGGTTTTGTGAAAAGGTTGAGGTTTGCAAAGAGGTTCAAAGGAAAAGAAGAAAATGTTTAAATAGCAATTGTATGTCTGTGTGTGATTTCCTTGTTCTGAGTATGATCTCCTAACCCCTACGATATGATAAATTGTTCATATTTCGGGTCATTCCTGATTTTAGAGGACTCCATAGTAATCTTTCACAATAACACCGATGCAACTAATTCCTCCCATTCCGTTTTTCCCTCTATTATATGACTTCAAATTGTAGAGTTCATGATGCCAGAACCATTTTTATTTTCTTCTGCTCATTTCTGCATCCATCTGCAAACAGTCATCTATGTCTTTAGCCATTTAGAGTTGCTGGTGGTGTCACCGGTTCACTCTTGAATTATAGCTTGGGGATAAGATATTTTTCTCCCCTCTTTTATTTCTGACTTAACCCAACCATATTGGCTGTCAAGAAAGAAAAATGGCTCAGATTTGCTTACCCCCCCCCCGCTCCTGCACCCCCCCCCAATTCCCTCCCCCAATTCTTCTTGAAATTTCATTTTTAGGGGCCCTAAACAAATCCAAATTTTCATCTCCAAATTCCAAATGAACACACCATCAAAAATTCAGTGGTCATTGCTTGTTCTGACTTTGGTGTTTTATCTCCTTAATTTTGTACTAACAAAATGTCCAAACTGGGGGGTGGGTCACAATTTCTCTGGGAGTCTCAAGCAATTTAGAGAAAGGTTGCAAAAATAGTTTAAATTAACCACTTTTTTTTCCTCTGTCAAGCCAAGGTAGTGCCCATACATGATCCTTCTTTGCTAGGGTGAATCCCTATTGGACTTGTTCTGGCAAAATGGGGCGCAGATTTGAAGATACCCCAGTTTTGTTGCCCAAACTGTCAATTTTATTCACCAAGTGGCTGCAAACATTTTATTTCTCGTTTAAATTAACGGTCACACTATTGCTCTGTATATAATCCTTGCTGTGCCATGGTTACATTGAAGTAGGACTTAATTTTGAGTGGGCACATTTAAGATAGTGCTTATTAGCGCCAGAGGTGAACACTTATCCAGGCGTTAATGCATATTATTTGAGTTATTTTTATTTTTAAATGTTTGCAATACAGTTAAGGATTTAAGGATTTTTTTTTCTCCGTTGGATATTGAAAGGTGGGAAATCTTTGATCCGGTGATGCTGTCACAATTTTGTTTTTTCCCCCTGTTTTACAGCTGTTTATGGCGCCACACTCTTAATCTGGTTAAATTAAAAATCTAGAAGTTGCCTTCACATATTCCAGGCTGGATTAATTTTATCCTTGGTTTGGTGTGGGATTTTGGGGTGGCTTGGTGGGGTAGACCAAGCCTTAGGCTCAGGTTATGGTTCTGAAAAAAGGCGAATGCCTTAAGCAGATTAAACACATTGCATGAATGCAGCCATAGAGTATAGGAAGAAAATGTTTTTCTTGGAAAGAAGGCATGTTTAAAATTATTAGATTGCAGCTTTGTGGGAAATGCATGGGAGTACTGAAAATGAGACAGAGAAATAAAAAAAAAAACCGATTAAATCTTCAGGACCTCCAAAATCACACGTGAAGTCCTAGGCCAAGACAACATTTAAAATCCTGGCTCCTGAAATGTTTTGTCTTGAAATACCTAGGCTGAATATTGGAATACTCTTTTTCTGAAATGTACAAGGATTTGAGATTCTTGGCTGAATAATTTAAATTTCCCAGTTTCTTCCGCGGAAGTTCTAGGTTAGCACCAGGTACAAGTGCCAGAATCTCATGATCAACTCAATTGCCTTTCCTAACAATTAAATTCTCTTAGGTTTCCCATTTACCGTCATTCTGCTTTTTTCCAGAGGCGGGGGGAACAGGACATTGAAAGAATTTGGATAGGGTGAATTGCTAGTTTGTCGTCCTTTTTCTGCTTCAGAAATCTCTGAGGCTTGCCTGGAACCTACTTCCAACATTCATGGAGGCCACCAAACAGGAGAACAAACCTAGGTAGACTGTTTTTTTCAGAACGTGCAATGTGTGGTTTGAAGGGGTTGATGGGATCTGACCGTCCCAAGTTAGTTTGTTGCTTGAAGCTAACAATGCAATGTTTTTTCTGGAAGATGCCCAGAACTGGCCTTGAAAACAGAGTTGACTTATACTGTAGTAAGTGTGGTGAAGATCTGTATAGTATAGTACAGCCTACTGTAGTAAGTTCTGGACATCTTCATAGCTTCTTTCTTTCTTCACCCAAAGTCTGACCAGGTCACTGGTCAAATATAAGGCAAAGGTAAAGGTTCCCATTGCAAATATGTGCTAGTCGTTCCTGACTCTAGGGGTGGTGATCATCTCTGTTTCAAAGCCAAAGAGCCAACGCTGTCCGAAGATGTCTCCATGGTCATGTGGCCGGCATGACTAAATGCCAAAAGTGTACAGAACGCTGTTACTTTCCCACCAAAGTTGGTTCCTATTTTTCTACTTGCAATTTTACGGGCTTTCAAACTGTTAGGTTGGCAGAAGCTGGGACAAGTAACGGGAGCTCACCCCATTACGCGGCATTAGGGATTCGAACCGCCGAACTGCCGGCCTTTTGATCGACAAGCTCAGCATCTTAGCAATTGCACTTAGACTTATATACCACTTCACAGTCCTTTCAAAGAGGTGTAAAGGGTCAGCCTATTGCTCCCAACAATCTGGGTCCTCATTTTACTGATCTTGGAAGGATGGAAGGCTGAGTCAAATATAAGTGTTCTTTGCAGATCTTTGCTCCGTACAAAGTACGTGACATAGGGGTCAAATGGCAGGCCTTTACTGTGGTCCCCCCAATTTTATGGAACAGCCCCCCCCCCCCGCCCCGCCCCAGAAGGGCAGATGGCTCCTATCCTGCCAGCATTTCACGAACAAGCCAGTTTTGTTCCAGGATATCTTTGACTCACAGATCATTAGGACAATCGAGTGATGGTTTTTCACAGTGCTATTTTTAATCCTATGTATGCGATTTCATTTTTTTAAATTGTGTTTTTGTTGGATACTACTCCGAACACATCAGGATTCGGGGCAGTTGTATCAACAGCGACAAATAAACAAATGAAAAATAATACTGCAAGGATGTATCCTGTAGTTGTATTTGTGCTTTCCCTCACTTTATTTCTAGTTGAATTTTCACCAGGATTTGGCGCCAGGTTTTTGTAGTTTTTAATGTTTGAATTCTGCTGAATTTTATAGTTTTAATATAATTTTATTATCTTTTAATTCCGATTGGGTGTCATCGAGAGAAAGGACAGCTATATAAATACTATATTATATCTACATACCTGCACCTATATCTATATATCTAAAGCTATATCTATATGTATATCTGTTTATATTTCAGATTTCTGAACTGCCCATCTCCCTCAAAGAGGGACTCTAAATCTATATCTATATTTAATAGTTATATGTCCGTCCGTCCATCCCTAAGCATATGTTTCATTTATATATAACTGTAGATTATGTCTGTCTATGTCTGTCTGTCCATCCGTCCGTCCCTGCCTGCCTTCCTACCTACCTACTTACCTACCTACGTATCATCCGTTATCTATCTATCTATCTATCTATCTATCTATCTATCTATCTATCTATCTATCTATCCATCCATCCATGCATCCATCCATCCAAATCTTTTATTCTCTCTCTCCAGAAAAACGCACATACACACACATTATTACATTATTATTACGTTGTTTTGCATCCTGCTTACATGCCCCGCCAACATATTTTGAGGGTAAGCGGTGGCGTTTATGCAAAGCTGAGAAAAGAAATCAGAAGGAGTTTGCCAAAGCAATTAAAGGCATGAGGCAAGAGAAAGCAAAGCAAATGTAAAAACATTGTCCTTTTAAAAAAACGAAAAAACTACTAAGCGATCCAAATTATGTGGGGCAACGTGCAGATTCTTCTGTGGCCTGATCCTTTTCTGCAGCAAAGGTTTAAGAGAAATGGCTCTTGGGTCCGGCTTGCATTTCATCAGCTTCTTCTGCTACCCCACACTGCTTCCTCGCCATCTTAGCTAGCAAAATTGGTTCCTGGCACAGGAGAACGATGCTTTCTGTCTATATTAAACAAGCTGTCTTTGGCTTTCATAGTAGTTCTCAGGATTGTTTCAAGGCAGCTCTGAGCAGAGACAGCCAAGCAGAAGGGAGATTTTGGAATTGTTGCAGCAGGAGGGGAAAAAAATAAAATAAAAAATAAAAAAAAACCTCAAGCTTGCAGAAAGCTGTAGTTGTCACTTTTGAAATACTGAATGGCTCGTATCCTTGCTATGAAATGGATTTGACATACCCTGGAGCAGGTTCATTTCTTAAAGCAAGAACTAATTAAAATCCATAAATAATTTCATAAAATTCTAGCGTTAGAAATTGGATATGGGCAGACCGGGAAACCGGATTAGTCCATTTGTAGGGCAAATAGAGTGCGGTTTCGTTCAGAATTGAAATGGATTTCCCCCCACCGTACCAGTGTAGACAAATGCGGTGCCAGTCAAGAATTTTGCCTGTGAAATCATGGCTTGTTTGTGACATTGATTAAGCGAAGTGCGCCAAAGAACGCCTGTCCTGCCATTTCTCGTAGGAGCACAGCAAGACCTCTGTACTTCCATAACGCACGGCACAGAATTATGGGTTTCAGTGTATTTCATTTATTTGTGGTTATTGCATTATTTTTTGCAAACAACTCGACAGGTCCCACACACCACCTTCCTCCTATTTTCCCCCCAAAAACAACCCTGTGAGGCAAGTTGGACTGAGAGAGAGGGATCGGCTCAAGGACACCCACCTGGCTTTCATGCCTAAAGCGGGACTAGAATTCACAGCATCCTGGTGGTTAGCTCAAAGACACCAAGTCGGCTTTCATGATTTAGGTGGGACTAGAACTCACAGTCTCCTGGTGATTATCCCAAAGTCACCCAGCTGGCTTTCATGCCTAAGGCAGGACTAGAACTTACATTCTCCTAGTGTGTTTCCCCGAAAATAAGACCGGGTCTTATATTATTTTTTGCTCCAAAAGATGCATTAGGGCTGATTTTCTGGTTAGGTCTTTTTTTCGGGGAAATACGGTACTAATTGCATCTGTCTTAACTGGGGCTTATTTTTGGGGTAGGACTTACATTATGAGCATCCTGAAAAATCATGCTAGGGCTTATTTTCCAGTTGGGTCTTATTTTCGGAGAAACAGGGTAGTGATTGGCCTAAAGTTACCTGGCTGGTTTTCATGCTTTAAGACAGAACTAGAACTCACAGTCTCCCGCTCTTAACCTGGTACCTTAACTGTTAGACATAAACTGCTTAGGGTTAAAGTGTCATGAAGGCAGATTGTGGTTAAATGCTAGGACACATCTTAGCAGTAAGAACCGTTCAATCATAATTACCCAGGGAAGGGAGAGCGACTCTACTTTGTTAGATAATGGCAAGTAACGTTTGGTGTTCCGATCATGGTTGAATCTGGAATCTTGCATTGATCAAGGAATTGGATTTGATGACCTCAAGATCTTCCAAACTATAATTTCTGGACAGGGAGACACCTGGAAAGAGACACCTGGAAAAGGAACTTCAGGAGTGGGTGGGAAAGCCATATGGCTGGCATTGATCATTTCCTCTCCTACTCACTGGTTACTTAGTAGTAGTAGTAGAATAGTAGGGTTGGAAGGAACCTTGGAGGTCGTCTAGTCCAAACCCCTGCCCATGGTGGCTTAATTTAAGCCCCAGCTGTCACATCTCACCGTGTTTCTCAACTCTGATAAGTTGGAGATGGGTGGACCTCAACTCTTACAGGCTTCTGGGAGTTGGTGTCCACCCATCCCCAGCTTGTCAAGGTTGAGAAACATTGGCTTCAGTGTTCCTCCTTCCAACGGATGGAGCTTCTCCATGGAAGGAAAACTCCCTGTTCTTGCTCCCACAAGGAGGAAAGGATATGGCTTTCCGACGATTTGAACCTCATGGACCAAAGGGGACCTTCTGCAGGCAGAACAAATTTCCAGCTCCTGAGCTACAGACCGTGGCTTTCTTGACTCTACATCGCACACAGCAAAGCCATAATTGGAGCTGGGGATCCCTGATCACATTCGCTTGGCGCTTCCCCCCCACCCCACCCCCCTGAGCGCTCGGAGAAGACGCCACTCATCATTACTGAAAAGCGGCAAGGTCTCTGTCAGCTAAAGAAGATGCCATCTTGTGTATTACAGACATTTCTCTCTCTCGCCCCCACCTCACTTCCAATTGTCAGATAACACTGACGTACATTTATTTATAACATTTTAATTCTGGCCTTCTCCAAAGAGCCAGAAAGAGCATCCGCGGCCTTCTTCAGTCCTCCGCGCTCTGTTTTCTTCCTGGCCTCTTGACAATCCCTAGAAGCATGGTTTTGGCTGAGAAATTAGAAATGGCTTAAAGATTGCCGTTGAGTAGGGATTTGGACCAGTTTGAAACTCAGCCTGAGCTGCTTAGTTGGGAAATGTATACATGCCAGTGCTTCCTTAGCAGTTCTTCAAGCATAGCATCAGGGTTTGCTTTCCTTCTTGATGCGTTCCTTATTTTGTTGGGCACTCATTCAGAAGCCTCGTTGGCAGCGAGTTGCAAGCCTGTGTAGAAAATGGATTTGTATGTTTGTATTTAGGATGTAATGGAAGGGTATAAAAAGCGAGAGGCCAGGTTGAAGGAAGGTAGCAAATGCATTTTCCCGCACACCTTTTGAGGAGAACAGGACCTCGTTTCTCCGAAAAAAAATAGGCGATGTGAGTAGTGCCGTTTCCTCTTTTCGAAGCTTATCGAGGCAGCTTGTCCCAAAGGCTGATGAAAACCTTTATCGTGCATTGAATGAAAGCCGGGCTAAGTTAGCTTCTGTTCGACTCGGCCTCTTTTAAGAGGGGAAAAAATTGCTACCACTGTGGCCAATGTTCCTAATAAACATGGCTAGGATTACGGGCCACCTCGGAAAGTTGGCTTAAGGTAACACGTGCTCCTTCAATCGCTCGGGCTGCGACGCACGAATGCTCGGTACCTCTTCGTCTTCTGCAAAGGGGCTTTGTCACAGTTGCAAGAACGCGCCCGTCCCACCATGAAACCTGAAGGTTCAGACGTGGAAGGAATCCCCCTCACGGATTTCCTTTGGAGCAGAACGTTGGCTTATTTTTCCACGCTGATTCCAGCACGGGGAAGGTGAAGGGGAGAGATCAGAATGCGTGACTTCAGATGCGTGTCGATTCTGGGCTCAAATAGGTCGAAAAAAATAATAATCTGACCTATGAAACATACGTTGGAGATGTTTCCTACGAAAGAACCAAAGGGAGGATTTTGCCTGATGTGGTAGGACAGCACAATATGGGGTTTGGGTGAATTGGCCTGATGTTTGTTTGTTTATTTAGAAAATGTATATGGCCGCCCAATCAGCCTTACTGACTCTGGGGGGGCTTACCAAAAATATTGACCCATCCGGTGTTGCAAAGGGATGTTTTGCTTTGAGATTCAGCAACTGGGAGGTAGGAAGCCATTTAGATATGAGCTTTCTCCGTATGGAACAACCTACCCCTAAAAATTTGGAGGTGACACCGCGGTGGTGTTTACAGGACAGTCATGTCCCAAAGGGCCTTTGTTTGATCTCTGCTGTTGCTGAGAGTGGGCTTTGGATTTTATTTATTTAAATTTAATATAAATTTTAGGGTGCTTATGGCGTCCGCGTACACCTAAATCGTCGGGCGTCGATTTGGGGCTGGTGGAATACGAACCTGGAAATAAATAATAAACTTGAGGAAAAACCACAGAGATTTGGGTTCCTGTTTTTAATTGCCTGGCATATGTCAGAATAAAATAATTGAATAGTCCTTGTGTTGGCATAGATCGGATGGAGACACCTCTAGGGATGTTGGTTAACTTGTTCTCAGGTGCGTACAGGGGAGGAAGGAAAGGAGGGAGAGAGGAATGGATGGATGGATGGATGGATGGATGGATAGATAGATAGATAAACAGACAAACAAACAGATAGACAGATGAGTTGGGAGAGATGGATGGATGGATGGGTGGATGGATGGATGGAAAGACAAACACACAAATAGGCAGATGGATGACTATATAGAAGATAGATAGAAAGATAGATGGGGGAGATAGATAGATAGATAGATAGATAGGGAGAGAGAGAAAGAGAGAGAGAGAGAGAGAGAGAGAGAGAGGGAGAGATGGACAGTCACGTTTAAACTCAACACTGGAGTGAATATGAAAGATGTTATTTGCTTATTTTGAATTGATTTGATTTTTACCCAGCCTTTATTATTGTTTAGAAATAACCCAAGGCGGCATGTGGGCACAGGGGCCGATACTAAGTCAGAATTGGCGCCAGGGATGAATTTTTCAGCTCTTGATTTGTAGCAGAAACTAGATTTAAAAGTCAGGCACGCACCAGCGGAAGGAGATTTGGTAGCATCTTAGTATTCTCCAAGTCGGTCGTGGGCACTCACGGTTAAAGCTCGGTTGATGGGGGACCCTGCCCTGGCTGTTATCTCAGGCAGCCGCTGCTAAAGTGGAAAATAGCACGCTGGGTGAATTGATAGACAATTTCGTCTAAAGGGGCTTTCTTTGTTCTTAGGCTTGCTGTGATTCCCCCCCCTTTTAAAACAGCCCTTCGGTTAGTTAATTATCCCTTTAGAGCAGGCCTAAAATATAAAACAAGTCCCTTTCCATGAGCTGGGTGGCCACATACTTTTAATTAATTATTTATTTATTATTATTATTATTATTACTATTACTAATAATAATAATAATAATAATAATAATAATAATAATAATAATAATAATAATAGTAATATAGCTCTTTGGTTGTTCGGGTTTTCTCCTGTGTAAAATTGGAAGTGTCTTGGCGACGTTTCGACGAAGTCTCATTCATCATCTTCAGGCTGCTTCGTGCTTCTAGGAGCAAATATATATACCACAGGTCCCTGCCCTAATAAGCTTACAGACTCCAAAGGCAGTCGAGCCCAGTGGTTGGAGATCGTGGGTCGCTTTTTAAAAAAGGACTCTCGTTTTCCCGCTTAAAATTCAGACAATATCTCTCTATATATCACAGGACGTTGCCTGGAAGTGTGTGGTGAGGTGAGGAATATTATCACGAGGCTAGAACAAATATTGAAGAGAGATTTCTTGCGCAGAATATGTTTCTTTTTCTTTCTTTCTTTCTTTTTTCCCCCCCCAAAGCGGTGATGAGCATTGATTGACACATGAGGATATTGAAAAGAAAATAAGGCCCCTGTTTGCATTAACATTCGCATCCTAAAAGCAAATTGTAAAGTTCCCGTCGTAATAGGTTCTGATCAAATTAACTTTTCTGGAAAATGCGCCGAGCATTGTCGGTTGGTGTTTATATTAGCAAGCCATTATTCTGTGATTATAATGGGTGGTAAAATATCTCGGGATAAGTGAGGGGCGAGAAGTCATGGTGGTGTATGTAAATCTCTTTTCTGGAAAAGGCCTTTTCCCCCCTCTGGCAGTCATCAATGCTTAAAAAAATTATATCTCTATCTCTATCTATCTATCTATCTATCTATCTATCTATCTGTCTGTCTGTCTGTATCTCTCTCTCTCTCTCTCTCAAGTAGCTAAAAAAATACATCAGAAACCAATCTGGCATCTTTAAAAAAAAATTCAGCGTACCATTAGATGGTCGGCTGCCGTAATAATTGTATTAATTTAAAAAAGAACACACACCTTTGCTCATTCTCTTGTTATTTTAAGTGGCCTGGCTTTGGCCTCACCTTTTGATTTTATTATTATTTTTATTATTAAGAATTTATTGACAGAGGGGTTGACGGCTCCTTGAAATTTGCGGCTCCCGCGCCCTGCGGCTCGAAAGCATTTGTTTATTTATTTATTTTGCTGCGAGAACCTTTCACAGGGCCATCGTGGAGTGCTTTTGAAAATAATAATAATAATAATAAAAAGAAGTAAATAGATTCTGAAGAACTTTTAAGTTAGCGGGATGGGTGGAAGTGGGGATGAAAGCCAGGGAGATGAGATTTCCAAGGCCATGGAGAGCGGTTCTGCCCTCGACATGAGCTTTTTCAAGAGGCGTAGTAGCTCCGAGGAGGCATACAAATGATGGCTCAGTAGCCTGCAGTGAGTATCTAGTCTGCAAACTACTCGTCTCGCACACAAGCGGAAGGAAGGATATTCTAATGACCGAGTTGTTCTGCTTTCCTGAGGAGAGCAGGATTTTCTTCAACCCTTCACAAAGCTTTGCAACAGAAAGCCCTTTTTTGCACGCCATTAATAGCCTGCCTTCCTCCTCCTCTGCCCCCCACTCCCCCGGCAAACTCCCTGCCACCCCTAGTTTGGTTCCCCCCCATAACCGGCTCTTTGCTGCCTTGTTCTGCTCAAGTGCTTCCTATTGTAAGCGAGCTAATTACTATTTAATGAGCCACTAAGCTGAGAGGCAGTTTGGTTTAGTGATTAAGGCACGGGGCTAAAACTGGGAGATGGTGAGTTCTAGTTCCGCCGTTGAAAGCCCAGCTGTGAGACTTTGAACCAATCATGAATTCTGGTCCCATCTTAGCCAGGAAAGCTGGTTGGGTGACCTTCATTCTCTCTCAGCTGAAACCACTTCAGAAGGTTGTTATTTTGGGGACAATAGGAGGAATAGAATAGAATAACAAGAGTTGGAAGGGACCTTGGAGGTCTTCTAGTCCAACCTGCCGCTTAGGCAGGAAACCCTACACCACTTCAGACAGATGGTTATCCAATCTCTTCTGAAAAACATCCAGTGTTGGAGCATTCACAACTTTTGGAGGCAATTAACCAGTTGTTCCACTGGTTAATTGTTCTACCTGTCAGGAAATTTCTCCTTAGTTCTAGGTTGCTTCTCTCCTTGATTAGTTTCCACCCATTGCTTCTTGTCCTGCCCTTAAGTGCTTTGGAGAACAGCTTGACTCCCACTTCTCTGTGGCAGCCCCTGAGATATTGGAAGACTGCTATCATGTCTCCCCTAGTCCTTCTTTTCATTAAACTAGGCATACCCAGTTCCTGCAACCAAGGAGGAAGGAACACAGGTAGTCCTCGACTTATGACCAACAATGAAGTCCAAAGTATCTGTTGCTAAGCGAGACATTTGTTTTCTTAGCACTTTTCTTAGCATAGTTGTTAAGTGAATCATTGCAACTGTTAAGTAAGTAACACAGTTATTGAGTGAATCTGGCTTCTCCATTGACTTTTCCTTGTCAGAAGATCGCAAAAGGTGGGTCACATGACCCTGGGACACTGCAGCTGTCATAAATATGAGTCAGTTGCCAAAGTTCTGAATTTTTGATCATGCTGCAATGGTCGTAAGTGTGAAAAACTGTCATAAGTCACTTTTTTCAATGCCATTGCAACTTTGAACGGTCCTTAAATGAATTGAGAATTGAGAACTACCTGTATTAGGCATGCTTGCAGCCTTCAATTATTTGTAAAGATAATGTAGGTGGATACAAGTAAAATATGAATATAAATAAGCCAGAAAGCTGCGGAATGAAGAAAGAATGGGTGCCCTCGGTCACCAATAGTACAGAGATAATGGATCCAAATGTCAGAATAGCGGGGATCTACCAACCTGATGCTAAATCGTTAATGCAATGAAGAAGACAGTCCGATGATCTGCCAGATTTAGTTTTCCCATCAAAATCCACCCATAATGATAGCCGACACAGAAAATGAGATTTACGATTTTTTTTTATTATATTTTTTATAATAATGACTTAATCTGCCATTGTCTTGTGGTTATGAACCATCCAGAAGGAGCTTCTATGTAACCCTCAGTTTTGTTTATTTTTTTTAAATTGTTAAAAAAAATCCGTATCTCTCTTTTAGTCCTGTCGGCGTTAAGGCAGCACAAATCTTCACAATTAAATAGCCTTACAGTTTTAAATAAAACCACATATGGTTAAAATGCAAAAGGGGCCACTGCATAAAAATACAATAAAATATTTAAACATCTCCCAGTTAAATGAAATCTTAAGCGTTTTCCTGGTGAGGCAAAAATTGATTGGCTCTTTGAAGGTGTTTAAAGACAATGTGGAATGGTTATAGAACTACAGGCAGTCCTCGACTTATGACCACAATTGGACCCAGAATTCCTGTTATTGAGACATTTGTTAAATGAGTTTTGCTCCGTTTTATGACCTTTCTTTCCATAGTTGTTAAGTGAATCACTGCAGTTGATAAGATAGTAACCTGGTTGTTAAGTGAATCTGGCTTCCCCATTGTCAGGTCGCAAAAGGGGATCACATGACACAGCAACGGTCATAAACACGAACCGGTTGCCAAGCATCTGAATTTTAATCACATGATCATGGAGATGCCGCAAAGGTTGTAATTATGAAAAATGGTCATAAGCTGCATTTACAAGTGCCATTGTAATTTTTTTTCATAATAACAGAGTTGGAAGGGACCTTGGAGGTCTTCTAGTCCAACCCCCTGCCCAGGCAGGAAACCCTACACCACTTCACACAAATGGTTATCCAATCTCTTCTTAAAAATTTCCAGTGTTGGAGCATCTACAACTTCTGCAGGCAAGTTGTTCCCACTGATTAATTGTTCTCACTGTCAGGAAATTTCTCCTTAGTTCTCAGTTGCTTCTCTCCTTGATGAGTTTCCACCCATTGCTTCTTGTTCTACCCTCAGGTGCTTTGGAGAATAGTTTGACCGTCACTGAACAAATTGTTGTAAGTCGAGGACTACCTGTATTTAGAGCGAGTTTTGTGTAACGATAAAGGCACCAGGCTGAAAAAACAGGAGACTGAAAGTTCTAGTCCATAGGCATGAAAGAGAGCTGGATGACTTTGGGCCAGTCACCAGGAGACTGGGAATTCTAGTCCTGCCTTAGAAATGAAAACAGGCTGGGTGACTTTGGGCTAATCACCAGGAGACTGGGAGTTCTAATCCTGCCTTAGGCATGAAAGCAGGCTGGGGGACTTTGAGCCAATCACCGAGAAACTATGAAATTTGACTTACAAGTTGTCCTTGACTTACAACCACTTGTCTAGTAACTGTTTGATGTTAACAATGGTGCTGAAAAAACTGACTTACAACCACCTCTCACACTTATGAACATTGCAGCGTCCCTATCGCCACAAGCTCAAAATTTGGGCACAGGCATTTACAACAATTGCAGTGTCCGGGGTCTTATGGTGACCAACCTCCCTGGCCAACTTCTGACAGGCAAAGTCATTGGGGAAAGCCAGATTCACTTAATAACTACCTCTCTTAGCAATGGAAGTTCCAGTCCCCATTCTCATCATAAATTGAGGACTAGCTGTGTCTGGATGAAGACACAGTTTTGGTTAATCCCCCATCACTGCTTATTGCACGTGATATTTCTGATGTAAATAGCCCAGTGTTGCCTTGGAGCGTGATGGGAGGCAAACTAATTAATAAATAAAATTGCAGTGGGAATGAACCAGTGGGAACTGGCCTGAGCAAATCTAATTTTGATTGGAGACCATTCCTGTCGTGAGCCTTTAGTTCAGAGCTGGGGAGCCACGGCCCCTTTAAATAACTTTTGGACTTCAACTCCTAGAATTCCTGAACATGGCTGGCTCAGGAATTCTGGGAGTTGAAGTCCATAAGTCATTAAAGGGTCATTGTTCAGTATCCCTGCTCTAAGTCAGCGGTCACCAACTGGTGGTCCGTGGACCACTAGCTGTCTGCAAGGAAATTTTGGTGGTCCCCAGAAAAATTATTTGCATTTTTTATATTGCACTAAATCAGGGGTCCTTAAACTATGGCCTCTGGGCCGGATACATGCAATGAATGTTTGTGTTGCTGCAGAGAGTCTCCTCCTTCGGGGTCTTTTTGTGCGGTTTGGAGGTGGGGAAGGAATTCCGACTTGGGGTCGCTTCAACCTCCTAGTGTAGGGCTTTGGGCGAAAACTGGAGGAAAATGCCTCTGGTGGCGAAGAGCCGGAGGGTCTTGTTCCAATGGGACAGCATCATGGCCTGGAACTGGCTGACATCTCAACCCGCTGAGCCTCCAGGTGCCGGTACCTGGCCTTGCACTCCCACAGGTCTTCCTTCTGGATTTAGATTAGATTTAGATTTATTAGATTTTTATACCGCCCTTCTCCCGAAGGACTCAGGGCGGTTCACAGCCAAAATAAAACAATAATTATATACACAATAAAACAATAATTAAAAAAACTTATTGAATATCAGGCCAAAATTAAAACCATTTAAAACCATAAAAACCCCATAAAATTTACATCAAAATATTAAAAACCCCATAAAATTTACATCAAAATATTTAAAGCTACTAAAAATTTCTATGCCAGACCTGCGCGAATAAATAGGTAAGTCTTCAACTCGCGGCGGAAGGTCCGAAGGTCAGGCAGTTGATGGAGTCCTGGGGGAAGTTCATTCCAGAGGGTGGGAGCCCCCATCCTCTGCTTGGAAAGCCTATGCTCCTAGTCCTCAGTGAGGTGTTTCTGCTGAGCCTCCTTCTCGGTCAGATCCAATTTGAACTGAGCCAGTTTTGCCAACTCTTTCTCGTGGTGGCTGCTTAGCTCCAACAACTGCTTCCTGTTGGGGCCCTAAGGAACCCGGGCGGAGAGGCGAGGAGTGGCTGGCATGGGAGAGGTGAGTAGAGGCTGGCGAGGCGCCCTTTGATGTGAGTGACACTGAGTTGGGCACGCCCACCCAGTCACATGACCACCTAGCCACGCCCACCCAGCCGGTCATTAGGCAAATCGTATTAGTGGTCCGTGGGATTTAAAATTATGAATTTAGTGGTTCCTGAGGTCCGAAAGGTTGGGGACCCCTACTCTAGATGAAACCCAGCTTCTCTCCCTGTCTTTCCACTATTGTGATCACCTGTAGAAAGGAGTGTACGTTCATTGCAGGATAGAGGGGTTGTTGTTTTTTTGACACAAAATTGACAAAATATAGAACTAGTTCCTTTGGGATATTTTTTTTCATCCTGCCAGGCGTGAGGTGGCCATGTTTTCTTCAAGTTATGATCATTTATGTAGGAGCTGTGCATCGTAAAAGGCAGAAAACAAAGGTTGAGATGAGGCCCTGATTAGCAGAGATTGACTTTTATCATGTTCACTTGAAGAGTGACTCTCTCTATTGAGTCCCTGCTTTCTTTAGGATCCTGCAATTTTAACATAACATAACATAATAACAGAGTTGGAAGGGACCTTGGAGGTCTTCTAGTCCAACCCCCTGCTGAGGCAGGAAACCCTACACCATTTCAGATAAATGGTTATCCAACATTGTCTTAAAAACTTCCAGTGTTGGAGAATTCACAACTTATGCAGGCAAGTTGTTCCACTCATTAATTGTTCTGACTGTCAGGAAATTTCTCCTTAGTTCTAGGTTGCTTCTCTCCTTGATTAGTTTCCACCCATTGCTTCTTGTTCTACCCTCAGGTGCTTTGGAGAATAGTTTGACTCCCTCTTCTTTGTGGCAGCCCCTGAGATATTGGAACGCTGCTATCATGTCTCCCCTAGTCCTTCTTTTCATTAAACTAGACATACCCAGTTCCTGCAACCGTTCTTCATATGTTTTAGCCTCCAGTCCCCTAATCATCTTTGTTGCTCTTCTCTGCACTTTTTCTAGAGTCTCAACATCTTTTTTAATAAAATTAATAATTTTATTAATACTATTTTTTTAATAGCAAAATTGTCCCTTAAGAGGGCAGCTTAGGTACTATCAGTTTTATACAGATAGTCCTTGACTTTCGACCATAATCAGGCCTGGAAATTTTGTCATTGAGCAAGGCAGGCATTAAAGTGAGTTCTGCTTGATTTTACGACCTCTTCACTGTGGTTGTTAAGGGAATCACAGCAGGTAAGTGAACCACATAATTGTCAAGCAAACTCAGCTTCCCGCATTGACTTTGCTTGTTGCAAGACGACTGGAAAGGTCACCAAGGGGAAATCCCCTGACCCCAGGACTCTGCAAGCACCGTAAATTCCTGCTGGTTGCCAAATGCCTGAATTTTTGATCACATGACCGTGGAGATGCTGCAAGGGTTGTAAGTGCGAGGACCATTTCCCCCCTCAGCACATCCATAACTTCAAACAGTTGCTAAACAAATGATCATAAATTGAGGAATGCCTGTAATACAACGCCTTGACTTACGACCACAATTGAGCCCAAAATTTCTGTTATTGATTGAAACATTTAAGGGAATTTTGCCCCATTTTATGAACTGTCTTGCCATAGTTGTGAAGTGAATCACTGTTAAGTTAGTTGTTAAGTTACTAACACCCGATTACTAAGTGAATCTGGACTTAAGCTGGTCAAAAGGTCACAGAAGCTGATCACGTGACTCACCCCCCCCCCCCAAGGCACTGCAACCATCATAAATAGGAGTCTCTGGCCAGGCGCCTGAATTTCAATCACTTGACCGCGGGAATGCTGCTGCGGTCGTAAGTGTGAAAAATGTTCCTAAGTCATTTCTTTCAGTTCCGTTGTACCTTCAGTCACTAAATGAGCCGCGGCGACGCAGTGGTTAGAGTGCAGTCCTGTAGGTTACTGACTGCCGGCTGCCTGCAATTTGGCAGATCGAATCTCATCAGGCTCAAGGTTGACTCAGCCTTCCATCCTTCCGAGGTCGGTAAAATGAGGATCCAGATTGTTGGGGGAAATATGCTGACTCTGTAAACCACTTAGAGAGGGCTGGAAAGCACTGTTAAACAGTATATACAGTTGTGGCCAAAATTGTGGAAACCTTTTGGGAAAAGTGTATTTTCTAAAACTAGCTAATAACACCACTTTTTTTTAAAGAGTAGTACCATAACATTATATATCAATGGAAAGATAATTTAATCAAGAATGCAATGCAATAACTTTTATGAAGGATTTGCTATTAGAATAACAGTTACAGTATAAAGAAGAAAAGTGAAACACGTAGAAAAAACGAGATATACAAAAATGATCACCATGTCAGTTAATACTTAGTTGGGTAACCTTTAGCATGAATTACGTCTTCCCGTGGAATGAACCAAGTCTTTTAGTTCCGCAGCTGTTATAATGTGAAACCAAGATTGAATGATTGCTTCTATTAACTGGGTTTTATTGCTAGATCCCTCCTGACTAAGAAGTTTCTTTAGTCAGCTCCATAGATTTTCAATTGGGTTAAGGTCTGGGCTATTCCCAGGCCATTCCAGCAGTGGAATAGGATTATCTTGAAACTCCAAAAAAAAAAAAAAAAGTGGTGTTATTAGCCATCAAACCTCAAAAATGCACTTTTCCCAAAAGGTTTCCACAATTTTGTCCAATACTGTAAGTCTAAGTGGTATTGCTATTGTTAAATGAACTCTTGCAGTGGTGGGATACAAATAACTTAACTACCGATTCTCTGCCCTAATGACCGTCTGGGTGGGCGTGGCCATGGTGGGCGTGGCCAGGGGTGTGGGAGAGGCATCACTTGGCTTCCTGCATCCCCCGGGAGCAAAAATGGGCTGTGTGGTGGGGGGAACCGACCGTGCCGCATCCTCCCCCCACCCCATTTTGGGTCTAGTAGGCCTCCCTGCAACCTCCTGGGAGCAAAAATGGGGCTGTGAGGGGGTTGCGCCATCCCCACGCACCCCGTTTTGGGCCTAGTAGGCCTCCCTGCACTTTACCTAGGAGCCAACAATTTAACAGACTCTAGAAAGAGTGGTGGCTCAGGGGCTAGGATGTTGAGCTTGTCAATCGAAAGGTCGGCAGCTCAGCGGTTCGAATCCCTAGTGCTGCCGTGTAACGGGGTGAGCTCCTGTTACTTGTCCCAGCTTCTGCCAACTTAGCAGTTTCGAAAATACGTAAAAATGCAAGTAGAAAAATAGGGACCATCTTTGGTGGGAAGGTAACAGTGTTCCATGCGCCTTTGGCATTGAGTCATGCCGGCCACATGACCACGGAGACATCTTCGGACAGCGCTGGCTCTTCGGCTTTGAAACGGAGATGAGCACCGCCCCCTAGAGTCGGCAACGACTAGCACGTATGTGCGAGGGAAACCTTTACCTTTACCTTTTTAGAAAGAGTGCAGAGAAGAGCAACAAAGATGATTAGGGGACTGGAGGCTGAAACATATGAAGAACGGTTGCAGGAACTCGGTATGCCTAATTTAATGAAAAGAAAGACTATGGGAGACATGATAGCAGGGTTCCAATATCTCAGGGGCTGCCACAAAGAAGAGGGAGTCAAACTATTCTCCAAAGCACCTGAAGGTAGAACAAGAAGCAATGATTGGAAACTAATCAAGGAGAGATGCAACTTAGAACTAAGGAGAAATTTCCTGACAGTTAGAACAATTAATCAGTGGAACAACTTGCCTGCAGAAGTTGTAAATGTACCAACATTGGAAATTTTTAAGAAAATGTTGGATAGCTGTTTGTCTGAAATGGTGTAGGGTTTCCTGCCTGGGCAGAGGGTTGGACTAGAAGACCTCCAAGGTCCCTTCCAACTCGTTGTTGTTGTTGAAGATCTCCAAGGTCCCTTCCAACTCTGTTGTTGTTGTTGTTGTTGTCATTATTATTATTATTAACAACCAGTTCGGCTGAAATGGTGCGAACTGGTTGAATCCCACCACTGAACTATTGTAAGTTGAGGCCTTAGGTCAAGAACACAGGTAGAATGGGTGAAAATAAACCCTTCTGTCTAGTGCTGGCCCAACAGATCATGCCTTTTCATGTGATGGTCTGAAGAAAGGAGGATACCGTACTATAGTTTCCTTTGCCGAAGTCAAAAGCTTCTCCCCACCCTCCATTTATATTCACCCCCATGAACCAACTTCTTCTCCAGCTGGGCTGAGTCAGCACGATGAGGCCACAGTGGGATTGGCAACACCCATGTGTGCTATGTAACTTGTGTTCTGGTCTTTAATTAGCCATAATGAAGCCCCAGAACTGTTTTGATTACAGAGCTTCAAATCTTGCTGTCAACGGTTTTTATTGGACTCTGCTAAAGATCAGCAAAAAGAGGATTTACCCCCTCCTCTCCCAGTCTTAAAAAAAGAAAGTATTTATTTATTTATTTATTGTTTAAATTTATATACCGCCCTTCTCCGAAGACTCAGGGCGGTGTACAGCATAGATAAAAACAAATGTACAAAAGAATTAAAATACAATATATATTTAAAAATCGAATTCCATGAGCCGAAATTTAAAATAGGAAAGTAAAATTATAAAATAAAATAGCTCCACTAAAACCCCACTAAAAACCCTCAGTTAAAACTTATCATTAGGCCAGCCCTGCTTGATGAAAGAAAAAAGTCTTAAGCTCGCGCTTAAAGGTCCAGAGATCGGGGAGTAAGAGTAGCCCCACAGGTAGTTCATTCCACAGGGCAGGAGCCCCCACAGAGAATGCTCTTCCCCTGGGGGCTGCCAGCCGACAAGTAAAGGAAAAAACCCCCAAACCCTACCAACTTCTTCAAAGACAAGCTGAAATTATAAACGGCCACAAATAAAATAAATCAAATTTATTAAAAGTAGCTGTCACCATAAATCAATACAAAACCAACCCTCCCTTAAGATGGATGGCAGTAAAACGAGGGTTTTGAAAGGAGGGCCGATGAAATAAAAGTGGCTTTAAAGATCTTCGAAGGGAGAGCGTTTTACGCAGCCCTGGGGGGTCGGGGGGCGAGACCTCCTAAAGTGTGGAAATACTCAACAGTCAGACCTTTAAACGAACACCCAAAGATCTACACTTCCGTTTTACAGCCCTTCATAATCAACCTGCTTATCGTGTGTCCGTTTACTTTCGGCTTTCCTGCAGGGTAGCGCAATTTTCCATTTGATAGGGCCAGCGGTTGGAGCGAAATCTTCGTCTTTATATATATATATATAAAAAGTAAAAAATAAATCAACGCAATCCTTTGCTTCTAGCCGTTTTGAGTTTTTGAGAGATGGCTGTCTTTATGGAGAAGGACCGTTTCTTTTCCAGCTGAATGGAACAGGGTTTACACTGGTTAGATTTAGGGCTTATCAAGCCATGATGCCAGAGTTGTAGGAACGCCTCTTGACAGTCTGTGTACTTGTGCTACGTGTAGTAATTATAGAGGGATTGATTTGAATGGAAGTTGGATGGAGATCTTTTTCTTTTAAAATATATATATATATATTGTTCCCATAGGACCGCCTTGCTTTTTCTCCAAAGCAAATTCTCCGGGCTTCTCTTTTTAGCTATGGAAAATAACAAGCTAATTACTGTATTTTTTTGGCTGCAGCTTATGGAAATCTGGGGTAGAAAGGACTGAACCCAGGGGTGAAATCCAGCAGGTTCTGACAGGTTCCGGAGAACCGGTAGCGGGAATTTTGAATAGTTTGGAGAACCGGCAAATACCACCTCTGGCTGGCCCCAGGGTGGGGTGGGAATGGAGATTTTGCAATATCCTTTCCCCAGGAGTGGGGAGGGAATGGGGATTTTGCGGGGTCCTTTCTTTGCCACGCCCACCAAGCCACACCCACCAAGCCACACCATGCCCACTAAGCCATGCCCACAGAACCGGTAGTAAAAAAATTTGGATTTCACCACTGACTGAACTCTTGCCTCTGCACTTTAGCTCTGTTGTCAAAAGATTAAAGATGCAGATACAATATTATGAACCTCACAAATAATTTAAGAGATGATTGGTACGAGACTTTCCTTTCCTTTCCTTTCCTTTCCTTTCCTTCCCTTCCCTTCCCTTCCCTTCCCTTCCCTTCCCTTCCCTTCCCTTCCCTCCCCTTTCCTCTCCTCCCCTCCCCTTTCCTCTTTCCCCTCTCCACTCCTTTTCCCTTTCCCCTTTTCCTTCCTTTCTTTTTATTCACTGGCTATGAATAAAAGCCAAAAGCCGCCTTGAAGGAGGCGTCCTGCTCAGGTCCATCTTTAAGTCTATCTTGGTTGGATTCTTGGTCCTTTTTGAACATGGCTGTTTTCTTGCAGATGTTTTTTTGCCAGACTAGGTGACTTTAGTGGGAGGAAGGGAAGGATGGGAGGTAGCTGTTATTTAGAGGTTCTCTGCCCCCAGTCCTGGGATAATGCTTGATCTTCTAGACCAGGGGTGTCCAAACCTGGAAACTTTTAAGATCTGTGGACTTCAACTCCCAGAATTCTGGCTGTGGAATTCTGGGAATTGAGGTACACAAGACTTAAAGTTGCCAAAGTTGGATCCCCTCTCTCATTCTAGATTGGTAACCGTCAGGTGACCCATCTTCCATGAATTTATCCAACCTCCTCTGAAAGCTATCCAGGGGTGGGCTGCTGGGGGTTCGGGAGAATCTCTTGCTAAGATTCTGTGCAGTTCAGAGAACCCCCCAAATCCCACTCCTAGCTGGCCCCTCCCACCCCACCGTGCCCCTCCCAGGAGTCCCCACGTGGTCCGTTTTGGACGCAGGTAAGTGCCGGGTGTACACGGAGGCTCCGGGACAGTGAAAAACAGGCCTACCAGAAGTTTGGGAAAGCCGGAAATGGCTGTTTCTGGCCTCCAGAGGGCCTCTGGAGCCTGGGGAAGCCGTTTTCGCCTTCCCAGAGGCTGGAGAAAAGCCTCTGGAGCCTGGGGAGGGCAAAAAAAAATCTAAATAATAAAATCTAAATAATAATAAATAATAAAAATGCCGCTGCCCCCCTGCCATGGTGCAAGAGGCCAGTTAGGCCACGCCCACCCAGCAACCGGGCAGAGAACCTCTTACTAAAATTTTTGAAGCCCACCCCTGAAGGTATCTACGTTATTTATTTATATATCCACCCATTCATCCATCCAGGTTAGGGGCCATCTTGTTTATTAATTTTCTCGTGATCTTGAGGGGCCACCAACCCACTCCAGGGGAAGGATACTGCAAAATCCCCATTCCCTCCCCACTCCTGCGGGGTGGGGGAAGGATATTGCAAAATCTCCATTCCCACCCCACTCCAGGGCCAGCCAGAGGGGGTATTTGCCAGTTCTCGGAACTACTCAAAATGTCAGCTACCGATTCTCCGAACTGCTCAAAATTTCCACTACCGGTTCTCCAGAACCTGTCAGAACCTGCTGGATTTCACCCCTGGTACAGGGGCTTAATACTATCCTGCACCCCCACCTCTGCTCCAAGGAGATTGGGAGACCAGCCAGGTTGTGAGTGATTTTCTGAAAGTTATCTGGATGAGATCCATTGAGATCTCTGGAGTGAGGCTGTAATGGAGGGCAGGTGCCAGGAGAGAGAAAGCACACTTCCTAGGTCCGATAGACGACATGTTTTGATCAAAGGGACCAGATCCTGTGGGAACGGATTCCTGGGCTTTATTATGCGTTGTGCAAAGTAGCAACTTCCTTTTGTTTCACGGAAATCCCTTCCGCTCAGCTTCCTCGTAGGATTCCTGCCCAAATGTTCTGAGAGTGGGATACAGAGTAGAATACAGAATAATGCCTGGGAGAACTTCTAGTTCAAACTCTCTGCTCAAGCAGGAGACCTTACATCATTTCAGACAAACAGTTGCACAATCTTTTTTTTAAAAAAAAACCTCCAGTAATGGAGCACCTACCATGTCTGGAGGCAAGACGTTTCGTTAATAAATTGCTCTAACTTGTCTAGGAATTGCTCCTTAGCTCTAGGTTGCTTCTCTCCTTGATAAGTTCCATCCATTACTTTTTGTCCGACCGTTAGGCGCTTTGGAGAATTAAGTCGACCCCCTCTTCTCTGTGACAGCCCCTCAAATATTGGAAGATGCTATCATGTCGCCCCTAGTCCTTCTCTTCGTTAGACTAGATATTCCCAGCTCCCGCAACCATTCAGCATATGGTTTGGTCTTCGGACAGCTAATAATCTTTGTTTCTCTTCTGTGTACTCTTTCTAAAGTCTCAGCGTCTTTTTTTGTACTGTGGTGACCAAAACTGGATGGAGTTTTGGTACAGTGTGCTGTTCACTTTCCCCCATGAAATATAGAGTTTTATGCATTTTGATCAAGTCTCTATTCTGTTACTCCCCCTCCCCACCCCAAATAAAATAGCTTTTTTTAATTTGCATTTATATCCCGCCCTTCTCCGAAGACTCAGGGCGGCTTACACTATGTCAAGCAATAGTCTTCATCCATTTGTATATTATATACAAAGTCAACTTATTGCCCCCAACAATCTGGGTCCTCATTTTACCTACCTTATAAAGGATGGAAGGCTGAGTCAACCTTGGGCCTAGTGGGGCTTGAACCTGCAGTAATTGCAAGCAGCTCGTGTTAATAACAGACTGTCTTACCAGTCTGAGCCACAGAGGCCCCTGAGCTTAAACATTCTAGTCCAGTGATGGCTAAACTTTTCCAGACTGAGTGCTCAAACACGTGCACAAGTTCTGCTGAACCCCCAAAATGCAATGTGCGTGTGGCCCCATACATGCGCCTCACCCCCGCCCATGTGCTTGTGTCCCTGCATGTGCCCTGCCCCCTCCACAAGGGCGTGCAGCCCCCCACATGCGCCACACCCCCCCCAGAACAGAGACCCAAAGGCCGGCGGGCGGTGAGTGCGCATGTGCGGCAGAGCTAAAGTGGGATGGCAGCTCGCATGCCCACAGAGACGCACTGCGTGCCACCTCTGGCACGTGTGCCGTAGGTTTGCCATCACAGTTCTAGTCTTTTGTTGCAGAGAAAGCATTCGTATTGTCAGTTGTGGTTGTCCTCTTCTGCACAGATTCCCAGAAATTACACATTATAGCAGGTAGTCCTAGACCTGTGATGGAGAACCTCTAGCACTTGTGCCATAGGTGGCATGTGGAGCCATATCTGTGGTCACGTGAGCGTTGCCCTAGCTCAGCTCCCGTATGCATGCGCACGCCAGCCAGCTAATTTTTGGGCCTTCCGGGCCCTCCGGAAGTCGGGAAACAGACTTGTTTCCAGCCTCTGAGGGGGTGAGGAAGGCAATTTTCACCCTTCCCGGGCTCCTAGAAAGCCTCTGGAGCCTGGGGAGGGCGAAAAACGGGCCTTCTAGTCCCACCGGAAGTCAGGCCTCCGGGGTGGGGGAGGCCATTTTCGAAAAATCGGCCTACTGGGCCCACCATGCCATCGCGTGCCAAAAGCTGTGAGAGCAGGGTTGGGGGCTCACCCGCGCATGCGTGGGGCACATTGAATTATGAGTGTGGGCACGCACATGTGCGAAACACCCCACCCGGCGCCCTCCCCCGCTTTTGGCATGCAAGGCCAAAAAGGTTAGCCATCACTGTCCTAGACTTACGACTGGTCACTTAATGAATTCAAAGTTCCGATGTTCGCCCTACTCCGCAATCACATGACTGCATTGGGGACTTTCAAAGTTATGATGGACATTGACATTGAGAAAAGTACTTACGACTTGGAGTCAAGTCCCCGTGTTCGCCATGCACCGCAGCCACACGACTGCAATTACAGCTGTTTGCAGTGTCCCATGATCACGTGAGCGTGACTTACAACATTGGTTTTTCCCAGGAACCGACATAGACAGTTAGTCCCTGACTTACGACCACAATTCAATCCAACATTTCTGTGGCTAAGCGAGGAATTTGTTAAGTGAGTTTTGCGACTTTTCTTGCCTTAACTTAACCTTCACATTTATTAAGTGAATCACTGCCGTTGTTACATTAGTTAAGTTAAGGTGGTTAAGGGAATCCGGCTTCCTCCATTGACTTTGCTTGTCAGAAGGTCGCAAAAGGGGACCACAGGACCTCGGGACACTGCAACTGTCATAAGTGTGAGTCAGTGGTCTGAAGCATCTGAATCTTGATCACATGACTGTGGGGATGCTGCAACGGTCGTAAGTGTGAAAAATGGTCATAAGTCACTTTTTCCAGTGCTGTTGTAACTTTGAACAGTCACTTATTTATTTATTTATTTATTTATTTATTTATTTATTTATTTATCATATTTTTATACCGCCCTTCTCCGAGGACTCAGGGCGGTGTACAGCATAAATAAAACATAAATATCAGAATTTTTTTTTTAAATACAATATTCAATTAAAAATCTGATTCAGATTTTTTAAGAGGACTTAAAAGAATGGTTATAAGTTGAAGACTCTCTGTAGCTAAATCAAGCTATAAAACCCAAGAAGTATGGAGCTACTGAGAAATACAGAACCTTAAACTTGCCAAAACTACTTTTCTAGCTTTGTTTGAAGAAGAATATCAAAATTCTGGTCCTTTGTCCTCTTTCTGATTTTTTTCGTCTGCCCTTTCCCCTTTCTCCGTATCTTTTTCGTCTCTGTCACAATTTAGATGGTTGTCTTTTGGGGCCAAAAGCCATCTTCCTCATTTGATTACTCTATTTTATAAAGCTTGAGATGTAAGGTGCGCTGTATTTATAATGCCGGAAACATTCGTTGCAAAATAGCATCCGTCACATTCGAATTGACGTCGCACAATAAATGGAGATTTCTAAGAAAATGTGGAAAAGGAGGTTTGCTTACAACGGTTCATGAAGTGACCATCCCTGCATAGCCGCCACGATACCCTGGCTGAAAATATCCAGGGTCTATTACAAGTGCTCCTTGACTTACGACCACAATGGAGCTCAACATGTCTGTTGCTAAGCGAGACCCTCGTTAGGTGAGTTTTGCCCCACTCGACGACCTTTCATGCCACGGTTGTTAAGTGAATCGCTTGCAGTTGCTCAGCGAGTAACACGGTTGTTCAGGGAATCTGGCTTCCCCGTTGATTTTGCTTTGTCAGAAGGCTGAGAAAGGGGATCGCCTGCCCCCCCCGGGACACTGCAACCGTCATAAATACGAGTCAGTTGCCAAGCGTTTGGATTTTGATCACATGACCAGGGGGATGCTGCCACGGTTGTAAGTGTGAAAAACGGTCATGAATCGCTTTTTTTCAGTCTTGTCGTAACTGAACGGTCGCTCAATGAACTTTTTGTAAGTCGAGGACTGCCTGCATATCCCCCAGACCTTTCCATTTTGTAAAGGTTTGCGTGAGAACAGCAGAATCTCACTGGCCCGAGATCCCGATGTTTTCAAAAATTCCCCCCACCCTCCCGACTTTTGATGCTGGAAGGTAATTATGAATGCTGGAGGAGGATGTGGCTCATTGACCCGTGTGGTCCTCACTTAATGACAGCAACCAGGACTGCTGAAGATGACGTTTCTAAGTGGGGTGGCCCTATAGTTTTTCGATGTGCAAATGAGTTGCTTGATGATGAAGTTTCCATTAGCAATTATTGTTGTTAACTGAGGACTTACCTGTGCTAACGTTGGATTAATATTGATTAGCAGCATTTGTGTCTTAACTTCGGATTCTGGTCTTTTACAACTGCAGGCTAACATATATGGCACCTTCTTGGTCCACATATGTAAGGGGCGTGCATAAGAGCACCAGCGTGCCTACCGTTCCTGTCCTAATGTTCCCTTCGGTTGTATTCAGTGGTGGGATTCAAGTAATTTAACAACCGGTTCTCTGCCCGAATGATTTCTTCCAACAACCAGTTTGCCAAACTGCTCTGAAAGTTAACAACCGGTTCTCCCGAAGTGGTGCGAACTGGGTGAATCCCACCACTGGTTGTTTTCATTTTGTGTGGTTATTTCATGCTTATACTTACATATATTGTTGTGTTTGACAAAATAAATAAATAAATAAAATAAAAATAAAATAAATAAATATACCTCTGCTCCCAAATGAGAGCAGCCGTGGTTATTCTAGATCAGTATTTCTTAAGTGTTTTGCTTTAAGGACCCCTTCCAACTTTTAAAAATTAGGGGGGGATAAAAAAGGATGGGTTCTACGTATCCACATTATACTGTATTAAGAATTAAAATTGATGCATTGGTAGAGTATTTATTTATTGAATCTTGCAAAAATAACAATGTTAAACTTCTTAGATATTGGCACTAGCTTCTTTTTAATGAAAAAAAAAATTATATCTATTTGGAAGTCAAAATAATGATGAGAAGAGGGCCACTGTTTTAAATTTTTGTAAATAGCTTCATTATCTGGCAAATAATTTTGATTTTTGCAGATCCCTGAGCGGATCTTAAGGGACACTCCTTCCCACCCCGAGCTCTTCAAATCAGTCTTAAGAAACACTGTTCTACACCACTCTTTCTGTAAAAGAATTGCCGGAATTCAAAATACACCGAGCCCTCTGGAAATAATAAGCTTAATTAAGGTGAATAATCCCAAAGAGACTAGCCATGGTTATTCCAGCTTTAACCCTTTTATGTGCAGAACATCAGCAGAATAGAGATGGAAAGTGGGACACCAGGTGATCCTTTATTCTGCATCATTCCAAAAGGGATTTGGTGGCTGGGGATGATGCATTTACAATGCTGTGCTCAGTGGTGGGTTTCAATTTTTTTTTACTCACGGTTCTGTGGGTGTGGCTTGGTGGGTGTGGCATGGCTTGGTGGGCGTGCCAGGGGAAGAAGACTGTAAAATCTCCATTCCCACCCCAATCCAGGAGAAGGATACTGCAAAATCCCCATTTCCTCCCAATCAGCTGGGACTCGGGAGGCAGAGAATAGATGGGGGCGGGGCCAGTCAGAATTTTTACTACCAGTTCTGTGGGTGTGGCTTGGTGGGCGTGGCATGGCTTGGTGGGTGTGGCTTGATGGGTGTGGCAGGGGACGAATGCTGTAAAATCTCCATTCCCACCCCACTCCAGGGGAAGGATATTGCAAAATCCCCATTTCCTCCCGATCAGCTGGGACTCGGGAGGCAGAGAATAAATGGGGGCGGGGCCAGTCAGAATTTTTACTATCGGTTCTGCAAACTACTCAAAATTTCCGCTACCGGTTCTCCAGAACTGGTCAGAACCTGCCGAAACCCACCTCTGGCTGTGCTTCTCCTTTTCTTTGTAATACAGGTGGTCCTCGACTTCAGACCACAACGGAGCCCAAAATTTTGGTCCCTAAGTGACACAGTGGTGAAGTGAGTTTTAACCTTATTTTACAACCTTTCTCGCCGCAGCTGTTAAGTGAATCACTGCGCTTCTGAAGGTAGTAACCTGGTTGTTAAGTGAATCTGGGTTTTCCCATTGAACTTGCTTGTCAGGCAAAAGGAGATCACATGATTGCGGGACACGGCAACCGTCAGTTGCCAAATGCCTGATTTTTTGATCACGCGACCCAGGGGGGATGCTTGCAACAGTTGTAAGCGTGAAAAGTGTTCATAAGTCACTTTTTTCGGTACCGTTGTAACTTTAAACGGTCACCAAAAGAACTGTTGTAAATCTAGGGTTACTTGTAGTGTCATTTGAAAATATTTGCAGATCCCTCGCATCCTGGACATAAACTGTTTCAACTCCTACCCTCAAGACGACGCTATAGAGCACTGCACACCAGAACAACTAGACACAAGAACAGTTTTTTCCCAAAGGCCATCACTCTGCTAAACAAATAATTCCCTCAACACTGTCAGACTATTTACTGAATCTGCACTACTATTAATCGTTTCATAGTTCCCATCACCAATCTCTTTCCACTTATGACTGTATGACTTTAACTTGTTGCTGGCAATCCTTATGATTTATATTGCTATATTGATCATCAATTGTGTTGTAAATGTTGTACCTTGATGAACGTATCTTTTCTTTTATGTACACTGAGAGCATATGCACCAAGACAAATTCCTTGTGTGTCCAATCACACTTGGCCAATAAAAATTCTATTCTATTCTATTCTATTCATTTGTAAAGTTGGCAATTTTTGGGGGGATGTGTCCTTTTTTTTTTTTTCCATAGGAGAAGTGGAGTGGGGGGGGTGATTCCTGGTAGTGCTGTGAAGGGGTTTGGATGATGTTTTGCAACTATTATTATTATTATTATTTATTAGATTTCTATACCGCCCTTCTCCCGAAGGACTCAGGGCGGTTTACAGCCAAATAAAACATAGACAATATACAATTAAGAAAAAAATTAAAAAACTTATTATACAGTCGGTCGAAATTATAAAAACATTTAAAATCTAAAAACCATTAAAATTCATCTAGAAATGTTAGAAATTTAAAAATTTAACAAAAAAAACTTAGGCCAGCCCCGCGCGAGTAAATAAATACGTTTTCAACTCGTGGCGAAAGGTCCGAAGATCAGGTATTTGGCGCAAGCCAGGGGGAAGTTCGTTCCAGAGGGTAGGAGCCCCCACAGAGAAGGATCTTCCCCTGGGGGTCGCCAGCCGGCATTGTTTGGCGGACGGCACCCTGAGAAGTCCCTCTCTGACTGTGTCTGTGACTGTGTCTGACTCAGGATAGGATAGGATAGGATAGGATAGGATTTTTTATTGGCCAAGTGTGATTGGACACACAAGGAATTTGTCTTGGTGCATACGCTCTCAGCGTACATAGAAGAAAAGATACCTTCATCAAGGTACAACACTTACAACACTTAATGATAGTCATAGGCTACAAATAAGCAATCAGGAAACAATCAATATCAGTATAAATCGTAAGGATACAAACAACAAAGTTACAGTCATAAGTGGGAGGAGATGGGTGATGGGAATGATGAGAAGATTAATAGTAATACAGACTTAGTAACTAGTTTGACAGTGTTGAGGGAATTATTTGTTTAGCAGAGTGATGGCGTTCGGGAAAAAACTGTTCTTGTGTCTAGTTGTTCTGGTATGCAGTGCTCTGTAGGGTTGTCTTGAGGGTAGGAGTTGAAACAGTTTATGTCCAAGATGTGAGGGGTCTTTAAATATTTTCCGAGCCCTCTTTTTGACTCGTGCAGTATACAGGTCCTCCATGGAAGGCAGGTTGGTAGCCATTGTTTTTTCTAATTATCCTCTGAAGTCTGTGTCTGTCTTGTTGGGTTGCAGAACCAAACCAGACAGTTATAGAGGTGCATATGACAGGCTCATAATTCCTCTGTAGAACCGGATCACCAGCTCCTGTTAGTCCTGAGAAATAGTCTCCAGAAGAAGCACAGAGATAAACACTAGCTCTGGTGTTATTGCAAAGTTACATTAACACAGGAGTGTCAAACTCAAGGCCCGTGGACCGTATCCGGCACACACAGGGTGCTTAGTTCTGGCCCGGGGCGGCTGCCCTGGAAACAGCGAAGGACCGGCCCATGGTGCCTCTGCCAGCAAAAACGGAGCTCAGGAGGGCCATGCACGGGAGGGCCTTACGAACTCCATTTTCGCTTGCAGAGGGTTGAAGGAGGCCGTCGCAGGAGCTCAGGAGCCCGTTTTCGCTGGCAGAGCACTCGGGCCATCACAGGCGCCCCCGACATGTGTGATGTCAAGCTAGCTATGCCCACCCTGGCCACTCTCACCCCCACCCCCCTCGGGGTCAAACACAACTGTGATGCGGCCCTCAATTAAATTGATTTTGACACTCCTGCATTAACAGAATCTCGCAAGACTTAAAAGTATTTGCCCTTCCGTTCCTTTTACTCTCCGGAAAACTAGGGAGAGTTTCTTTTTGAGATTGCTTCTCACACCCCTTTTCCTTCTGTGGGCCGAGAGACCTTTTACATGCTGGTTGTCCGGCCTGCGGTACTTCCTCCCGTCTCCCAAAGTCCTTCCCACAGTCCTCACCGGTTAAGACATTAGCATGCTAGATGGCTGCGAGTCAAAAGTGGCCATCCAGACAGGAAAATGAGAGATAAGATGTCAAATTGCAGGAACGAGAATTAAAAACGGAACCTCCCAACTTCTGCTTGATTTTTTTCCGACGCTTTCATGCGCTCGGCGCCTTTCCCTTACTGTTTAAATAACCCCTTGTCTGGACAGACCAATCCGATCAAATTTCCTCCGATCAGGTTTTACATATCGTTTAATGCCACTCCGTCGACGGATAAGGCTCATATTTTCCCGGCCATTTTCGAATCAAGGTTTTGATCCGGTAGAGAAAATTTTCAAATCTAAATATTCTGGCTGGTGTCAGCGAAGAAGAGGCCTTGAATTTTATTTACTGGTGTGATTAGATTTATATTCAGAGGATCGTGTGAAAGATCTTCTAGTAGTCTTTCTGGATTTTCCAGATATTAAGACACGGGGGGTCTATTTTTCTTCCCAGCCAAAAAAAGAAAAAAAAAACTATGATTGCAGTTTGTGTTTTCAGTCCCAGTGGGTCTTGTCCAGTCTGTAAGTTTGGGAATTCGTCCGTAAGCACGGAGGTGAGAGATGACAGAAAGGTGAAAATGTGCTTTGAACCCTTTTGGCTCTGGGGTGCAAAGGTCTGGAATATTCTTTTCCTCTACTGGCAATATTGATTACCTGTGGGGAAAGGCGGTTGACCTTTCTCCATCCAAAGAGGTCTGAGGCACGGCCGACTTAAGCGAACGCTTGATTTGCAGATCAACCTGGCTTGTACGAAAGCCGAAACGGCCTTTGGATGTTAAGAAAAAGGAAGAGACAGGGGCTTGATCTTCCCTTCGGTTTTGCCAATAGCATTTTAATGAAGGGAGAGATTTTTTTGTCTGACATCGGGCCTCCGTTTCCGTGTTCGTGGCATCATCGCCAGGACCTCTGGGAGCCCCCTTCAGTTACCTTGTCTTGGTTTGCTTCCAAATCTCCTCTTTGAAGCTTCGAGGCTAAACCAACATTGACACCCGAGGACTCCGCTCAACTGGAAAAACGTCGCAAATCGACATTTAGGAGTGCGCATAAAAAAAAACAAACCCCTCACAAAAAACCAACTCCAACCCCTTGGATTAGACTTTCTATGTGAGTTATTTAGCGAGCAGGACAGATTTGGGGGTCCAAGCGCCAGGCGGGGGGTTTGGGGACCACAATTCCCAGAGTTCCTTTTCGGAGGGTTAGGGGGATGCTGGAGTTTGAAGACTTTTTGCAAAGAGTTGACTCGGAGGCATTAACGGGACGGATGGGCGACCGGGAAAAAAAGGCTGTGAAATTCACCATCTGTTGAGAGTGTCTGGTCAGAAAAGAATAAACCATTTTGGGGAAAGCCGAGCTGTTTTTTTAAAAAAAAAATATTATTATGGTGGGTTGCACAGTCAGTCAGATGTTCAGACTGGATTTAGCATTTTTATCCAGCTATCGACTCCTTCCCAAGGACCTGGAATAGATAGATGTTGATCTTTCATGGTGTTACAAGCATCATTGCAGGATGTAAGCTATTCCAAGTTAAGCTGCCTTTTGCAATTGACACATGGTGATTTTGTCAACGCTGATGGTATTGCTGTTATTATTATTATTATTATTTAGATTTATCCTAGCTGCCAACTCTGAAAATCCCCGTTTCTCCTTTCTTTGGTCCGTCAAGAAGACCACACTCCTTATCCACAGTGTCGAAATGCAAACCTGTTCCTTCCCCCACCCCAGGGTATCTTGCATTTTGATGCTGCCCATTGAATCCTAAAACCAGCACTTCCGTTTTCTGCCTTGTTTAAAACAAAAACGGCCCACAAATTCCCTCCTGGCAGCGATTCCGGGACCTTGTAATTCTCAGCATTCTTCCGGCAATTCCCATCATTTGAACAGCGTTTGCATCGTCCAACCGTTTATTTAATTTTCAGCCAACTGGTTATTTCTTTTTTAAAAAAAAAAATTAAACAGGCGAAGAATTACGGTTGCGGTCTTGGCGAAATTCACCGCAAGTATGTGCACGTCGCCTCGTTGTGCTGAAGTGGGCGGCCGAGGAGGGTCAGCAGTGCCCTCTTTCAAAACTACTGATGCGGCGTGTTGGATAATCTTTAATTTTGCAACCAAGCAAACCACCTCCGTTACGTAAAATAAAATGCAATTAAACCAAAGAAAGATTCTATTTTGAACGACAGCATTGCTAAAAAAAGAAAGTTTTCTTTCTTCTTTTCATCCTGGCTTCCTCTTCTACGCTGCCGTTCTTAGCGAGTGTTATTTTTCGGTGTGAATATCCCAGTGCCTGCTTATTCCTAAAGTTCATATGCTTAGCATTAAGGTTGCACTCGACAGACAGTGATTAAGACATTTTTATTTGCCGGGTACTTAAATTTGAAAAATGTCTTATCTTGCGGTATGTTTTTATTCTCTGCCTCATTTGGCTGGGTATATTTTTAGTGTCGGGTGATCCAAATTTATTAGGCATTTTTGCTGACCTGTTTCCTTGAGTCTCTTGGACAATGGTGGATATACCTGTTCCTTAACATAAGAATGCGTAAAAGGGAGAGAAGCGATCATCTATCTATATTAACTCTGAATTATAGGTAAATAAAATAAATGGAAAGATGCAGCCATGGCATTCCCACTGTTATCTGAAAGGGCATTTTTGATTACTCCAAACGAAGCTTTCATGATCTAATTGTCACGTCAGCTGGATATCTGTTTGCCTCTTCCAAATTATTAGGGGTATAAGGCTCCAGTTTTTCTTTTCGTGTCTGATCTGGGTTGGAAATACATTGAATTGGAACAAAAGAACTAAGTAGGCTTTTTTTTTTTTTAAGTGTTTAAATCTCTCTTTAAAATGTGCATTCCACCGGTGCATAGTACATTCAGTTTAGCAGCCTGTCCACTCTCTATTTTGCAGGATTATTTTTTTTTTATTGGGTTCAGCATGGAAATACATATGATGAGAATTTGGCAGCCAAAGCCAAGAGGGCAGATTCACAAATGTTTTCTCACTCTCTCTCTTAACATCAAGCCTTGTAAAATCTGCCTTTAAAATGACATATTTGGTTCACCTTTCCTTTCAGCTGGCAGAGCAGAGAGCTTCCAATGTTACACTGCAGTATGTCTTGAACTCATGTAAGCGATTTTAACATGACTTCCATGTCAAATCTGTCTGCCCCTTTTCTTGGCTGTCTCCACAGTATAAGACAAGGGAAAGAGATGATCAGATAATAATACTAATACTAATACTAATACTAATAATAATAATAATAATTATTATTATTATTATTAGTATTAGTATTAGTATTATTATTATTATTATTATTATTAACAATCCAAAACGCTTTCGCTTTGGAAACCGAATCTTCTTCATTTTGTTTTTAGAATTTAGGGCTCTTCAGATGCAATTTTGATTTTGGGTTGGTTTGAGAAGGAGGGAGGGAGGGAAGGAAGGAAGGAGGGAGGGAAGGAAAGACAGAAGAAGGAAGGAAAAGAGTGGAGAAGTGAATGGGAGGGAGGAAAGGAAAGGAAGGAAGGAAGGAAAAAAAGGATGGAGAAGCAAATGGGAGGGAAGGAAGGAAAGAAAGAAAAAAGTGGAGAGGTGAATTGGAGGGAAGGAAGGAAGAAAAGAAAAAAAAGGAAGGAAGGAGATGGGTTGAGAGATGAATGGGAGGGAGGGAGGGAAGGAGGGAAGGGGAAGAAAATAAAGGGATAAGAGGAAGGAATATATATGCCATGGATAAGAAAGAAGAGATCTAAAATCCTATTCTATCAAAAGAAAAATATGTTCCCCCAGCTCTGAACCTGGTCATGTACCCACCCCCGCCTTTTTTTTTCTTTAAAAAAAACCCCACAATCTCCCTGCCTACTTGTGAACCCTTCTGAATTTGTCTCGATTTCATCATCGCCGCCTTCACTATTTCTGATGTGGAACCCGAGTTGAAAGAGCACCCGAAGCCAGCCAGCCAGCCCCCTTTCATGGCCACACAATTGGAGGAAATTCAAATTCTGAATATGATGGGGATCTTCTGGGTTTTTTTTTTTTCCTGGGGTTTGGCTGTGTGTTTGATCTTCTTTTGCCATTTTCCGAGGGATCTGCCATCGGAATGCCGTCTAGAAATGCCAAGGTCTCAGAGTCACAAAGGAGGTCTCCTCATATGCATATCAAATAGGAACGCAGAAGCGAGGAGGAGGAAGAGGAGCGCGGTAGAAGGGGATAACAAGAGGATGGGAAGAAGCCGCCTTGTTTCCATCCCTCTTGACGAGAGAGAGAGGCGTCGCTTTCCTGCAAGTTGGCATGAAGAAATAGCCAGAGATTCTTACAAGCCAGCCTGCTACTTGCAGACATGGTCTAGAATGCCACTTCTTGCCCGTTTGGCCTGCAAAAATCCAAGTATGGGTGTTTAGAGCAGGGTTTCTCGAAGTTGGCCTGTGTTTGGGTAACAAAACGCCCCCCAAATGTAATTTTCATTTATTTACTTATTTTATTTATTTGTCAAGCAAGTATTACATAACAGATACAAGTATAAACATGATTATGAATACATGAAATGGATACGAATAAAAGGGGGGCATTAGGACAGGGACGGTAGGCACGCTGGTGCGCTTATGCACCCCCCTTACAGACCTCTTAGGAATGCGGGGAGGTCAACAGTAGACAGTCTAAGGTTAAACTAAGGAGAAATTTCCTGACCGTTAGAACAATTAATCAGTGGAACAACTTGCCTGAAGAAGTTGTGAATGCTCCAACACTGGAAATTTTAAAGAAGATGTTGGACAACCATTTGTCTGAAGTAGTGTAGGGTTTCCTGCCTGGGCAGGGGGTTGGACTAGATGACCTCCAAGATCCCTTCCAACTCGTTGTTGTTGTTGTTGTTGTTATTAAAAGTTGTTGGATACAGGAAGTAACAGGCTTCCAGATAGAATACACACCAGAGCTGCTGCTTCTAGAATAGAATAGAATAGAATCAGAGGATAATTAGAACTGCAGAAAAAATAATTGCTACCAACCTGCCTTCCATTGAGGACCTGTATACTGCACGAATCAAGAAGAGGGCCGTGAAAATATTTACAGACCCCTCGCATCCTGGACATAAACTGTTTCAACTCCTACCCTCAAAACGACGCTATAGAGCACTGCACACCAGAAAAACTAGACACAAGAACAGTTTTTTCCCGAAGGCCATCACTCTGCTAAACAAATAATTCCATCAACACTGTCAAACTATTTACTGAATCTGCACTACTATTAATCTTCTCATAGTTCCCATCACCAATCTCTTTCCATTTATGACTGTATGACTATAACTTGTTGCTGGCAATCCTTATGATTTATATTGATATATTGACCATCAATTGTGTTGTAAATGTTGTACCTTGATGAACGTATCTTTTCTTTTATGTACACTGAGAGCATATGCACCAAGACAAATTCCCTGTGTGTCCAATCACACTTGGCCAATAAAATTCTATTCCAGGAATTATGAAAACAGAATATGAAAAAATATATCATTTTACATATGACAACGGCGGCAAGATTGGCGTTTGCACAATGTTGGAGAAGCTCAAATACACCCTCTGAAGAGTTAATAATTAGAAAAATATTGGATTGCGCCGAGATGGACAAAATGACACTTGAACTGAAAGGACGGATGGATTCGGATTTCTATGTATCATGGGAGAAATGGTATAATTGGGTTGAAAATAGGAAAAAATGAAAAAATAACAGATAGTAGAATTAGTAAGAATTAGAAATTCAAATTAGAATTAGTAATATGATTTAGTAAAATTATATAGAGTATAGGAGAACACTAATGGGATGATAGGTAAGTGGTCACAGTCATGCACAAGAGTTGAATGAAAATTGTTTAATTGTTAAAATTCAATAAAATTTATATTAAAAAAGACAGTTTTGGGGTTTGGGGGAAGAAACCACGGAGTCATGTAGTGCATTCCACTCTGTTGCTGAAGTCGTATTTTCTGCAGTTGAGTTTGGTGTGGTTTACCTTGAGTTTGTATCTATTATTTGCTTGTGTGTTGTTGTGGTTGAAGCTGAAGTAGTCATTGACAGGTAGGACGTTGTGGCAGATAATTTTATGTGCTACGCTTAGGTCGGACCGAAGGCGGCGTAGTTCTAAGTTTCATTTATTAAATTGATTTGCTGTCCTTCTTTCTGTCCTGCACGGCTTGCAAAAACATATATATATATAAATATACATCATAAAAGAAATGTGTGTGATTTCTCCTGAATGAATTTATTGAAGTGATGCTTGAGTTATTCACTGATTTCTTTGAATCATGATATTTTGATCTGGGCAGCGTAGGACATAATTTATAATTCATAATAATTCATAATAACAGAGTTGGAAGGGACCTTGGAGGTCTTCTAGCCCAACCCCCTGCCCAGGTAGGAAACCCTACACTATTTCAGACAAATGGTTATCCAACGTTTTCTTAAAAATTTCCAGTGTTGGAGAATTCACAACTTCTGGAGGGAAGTTGTTCCACTGATTAATTGTTCTAACTGTCAGGAAATTTCTCCTTAGTTCTAAGTTGCTTCTCTCCTTGATTAGTTTCCACCCATTGCTTCTTGTTCTACCCTCAGGTTGAATAAGACGAGGAAAATAAGTAAAAAGAAACAAGAGAGCGTATAGAGACTTGGCACCTTCTCCAGTGGAGAAAGATCTCAAATATGTGTTATCTGCATGCAGAATCATACCTGAGAGTGTCATTGAAGGATGACCATATTTCATCGCCGTTGATCAGTGTCTCTAAGCAAAGCAATTCATTCATAAGTCGCAGGTTATATAGGCAGTCCTTGACTCACAACCACAATTGAGCCCAGAATTTACATTGTGGAGTGAGAAATTTGTTAAGTGAGGTTTTTTGCCCCATTTTACGAATTTTCTTGCCACCTTTGTTAAGTGAATCATGGCAGGTGTTAAGCTTGTCACACGGTCATTAAGTGAATCTGGCTTCCCCATTGACTTTGCTTCTCAGAAGGTCGCAAAATACGATCACGTGACCCTGGGACACGGCAAACCGTCCTAACTGTGAACCAATTGTCAAGCCTCTGAATGTAAATCATGTGACCACGGGGGTGCTGCAATGGTCGTAAGTGTGAAAAAAGGTCATCGCAAGTCACTTTTTTCAGTGTTGTTGTAACTTCGAACAGTCACTAAACGAACTGTTGTAAATCGAGGCCTGCCTGCATTAAATCTTCAATCCGTTCAGTTCAGTGGTGAGTTGCTCCCGGTTCTGTCCAGTTCTTTAGAACTGGTAGTAAAAGCGGCCGGAGCAGGGGTGAAATGCTCCCGGTTCGGACCGGCTTGTGCGATCCGGTAGCGATGGTGGCTGCTGGTTCAGAGGACTGGTAGCAAAAATCCCTGCCCCCCACCCCCCACCTCTGCTGAGCCGCACCATCTGCAGAGGTTTTTTTTTTTTTTACTTTTAAAAGCCGGTTTTGCTTCAGCCGAAACATGCCTTTAAAAGTAAAAAAAAAGTCTTTGAGGATCCCACCCCTCAGCTGAGATCAGCAGAGCCTTTAAACTTAAAAAAATAATAATTAAAGTCTCCTCTGGCGATCTCACCTGAGTTCCTCGTCAGCAGAACCCTACTTGTACTATGTTTTCTACAAGTAAGAGTAGAGATTCTAAGGCACTTACCTGATTACTGATGAACGCATGGCTTTTTTTCCAGCCCTAAAGCCCCAGTTTCACTTTCAGCCAGACAAGAATCAATTGCTTAGCTAATCTGTTTCCTCATGATTAACTAATGCTGGCTGGCTTTGCTGGCTGAGGAACTCTGGGAATTGAAGTCCACAATAAAATAAATAAAATAAAATAAAATAAAATAAAATAAAATAAAATAAAATAAAATAAAATAAAATAAAATAAAATAAAATAAAATAAAATAAAATAAAATAAAATAAAATAAAATAAAATAAAATAAAATAAAATAATAAAATAAAATAAAATAAAATAAAATAAAATAAAATAAAATAAAATAAAATAATAAAATAAAATAAAATAAAATAAAATAAAATAAAATAAAATAAAATAAAATAAAATAAAATAAAATAAAATAAAATAAAATAAAATAAAATAAAATAAAATAAAATAAAATAAAATAAAATAAAATAAAATAAAATAAAATAAAATAAAATAAAATAAAATAAAATAAAATAAAATAAAATAAAATAAAATAATAAAATAAAATAAAATAAAATAAAATATTTGTGCAGCTTTCTGAGATTTGGTGTCTTTCTGTAGTGTTTCACTCTAACTACACAAACACACAAAATCTCAGAAAGCTGTATGTGGCATCTTGTGTGTATGTCAGTTGTGTTGTGTGTGTGTGTAAAGTGTGAAAGTTGGTTTTTGAGCTTTTTGTGGCTGTGTGAAGTGTGAAGTGCAGCTGCTTTTACATTGTGTGTGAGTCTGTTGTGTTGTGTTATGTTATGTGTGTGTAAAGTGTGAAAGTTGGTTTTTGGTACCTTTTACTGTTTTTTATACTTTGTTTATTATTTTTATTATTTATTGTTATTGGCCATGCCCACCCAGTCATCTGACCACCAAGCCACGCCCACCAATTAAGCCACGCCCACAGAACCGGTAGGGAAAATATTTAGATTTCACCCCTGGGCGGGAGGCTCCGCCCACCCACCCGGACGTCATAATTGACGATCTACGCATGCGCAGAAGTGAGCGCGTGCACGCACTCCCGTGGCGAACCGGTAGTAAAGGTTAGTAGAACCTACCCCTGGTTCAGTTGTTGGAGTTCAGGGTTTCTCAGTCTTTGTTGGTCTCACAATGGTCCTCTGGGGCTTTTGGGAACAACATAAGCTGGTTTGATAAGTGCAAGAATAATGTGTGTGTGTGTGTATTTAAATGTGACCTAAGTAGCTTTTGATCTTCTGTAGCAGTGGTGTACAACCTTGGCAACTTTAAGACTTGTGGACTTCAACTCCCAGAGTTCCTCAGCCAGCAAAGCTGGCTGAGGAACTCTGGGAGTTGCAATCCACAAGTCTTAAAGTTGTCAAGGTTGGAGACCCCTGTTCTGGAAGTTCCCAGTTTCCAACTTGAGAATTTCTGCATTGAATAATGGAGAAGGGACTTTGCTGCCGTCTGCACCAAACGGCTTGTTTCCCTTCCAGGTTAATTTTACGCTCTTCACTTTTGCATTGGCTCGTTCTGTAATGGGCCAGTTGATCTGAAGGAGCCGAAGGTCTAAACTTGTCAATAAGAATAAGACTCAGTGATGTCTTTTGGGGTCATTGTGTCATCGTCAAGATTGTTGCTGAAGAACATTTGCCAAATTTGATAATCGGCTTCCTCTTTGCCCCTGTTAGATGGCTTTTTCGTTCATTTATTGCAGCGTTTTTTTTATTTCAGTCATTTATTGCGGCAGTTTTCAACCCCTGGTCTGTGGAGCCCTGGAGGGCTGCAATGTCATTATCACAGGAGGTCTGCGAAGGCTTGAAGGAAAGTTACAAATTAAATCTTGAGTTAGATCTTAGGAGTCCTAACTAAGCCCTCTTCCTGGTGAAGAAAAGGTTGTGAAGCACTGGCTTACTTGTCTTACATTAGATCAAGTATTCTTTATTAAAATGGATACTCTTGTACCATCAAGTGAGATGTTTAGGACATTTATGTACCATCATTTGGAAAAGGAAAAAGCGTGCATGAGAGAGAGAGAGGGAGGGAGTGGGAGAGGGAGAGAACGGAAGGAAGGAAGCGAGAGAGAGAGGGAGAGAAAGAAAGAGAGAAAGACGGAAGGAAGAAAGAAAGGGAGAGAGAGAGAGAGAAAGAAGAAAGGAAGGAAGGAAGGAAGAAAAAGAAAAAGAAGGAAGGGAGAGAGACAGAAAGAATGAAGAAAGGAAGGAAAGAGGGAGAGAGACGGAGAGAAAGAAAGAGAGAAACAAGGAAGGAAGAAAGGAAGGAAGGAAGGAAGAGAGACAGAAAGAAGGAAGGAAGGAAGAAAAGAAAAGAAGGAAGGAAGGAGAGAGAAAGAAGAAGGAAGGAAGGAAGAAAAAAGGAAGGACGGAAGGAAAAGAAGGAAGGAAGAAAAGAAAGAAGGAAGGAAGGAAGGAGAGAGAGAGACAGAACGAAGAAAAGGAGAGGGAGAGGGAGAGAGAAAGAAGAAAGGAAGGAAGGAAGGAATAAAAGAAGGAAGGAAAGAAGGAGAAAGGAAGAAGGAAGGAAGGAAGGACAGAAGGAAAAGAAGGAAGGAAGGACAGAGGAAGGAAGGAAGAAAAAGAAAGAAGGAAGGAAAGAAGGGAGAGAGAAAAAGAAGGGAAGGAAGGAAGGAAGAAAAGGAAGGAAGGAAAAGAAGGAAAAGAAGGAAAAGGAAGGGAGAAAAAGAAAGAAGGAAGGAAAGACGTGAGAGAGAGAAAGAAGGGAAGGAAGGAAGAAAAGGAAGGAAGGAAGGAAGGAAGGAAAGTCACTAGAAGGAATCTGTGCTGAGCAATCACAGTGAAACCCAACGATAAGTTTTGTGCATTGGTCAGGATGGCCTTTGGTGAGATGGGCGGCTGTTTGGCTTTGATTAATGCATAAATAAATAAATTGTTGGATGGGGATGTGTGCGCGCGTGTAAATTTATGCAGAAGACTCGATTAGCAGCGTCCCTTTGCCCTGTTAGTTGATTTTCTCATTCAGTTTTATTATCTTCACGTTAGCTCATGTTTCCTTTATTAAAACGGATTTTCTGGCATCGGGTGAGAAGTTTGGGATTGATTTATCTACCCTCGTTTACATGCATGTTGGTAAATAGAGAGAAAAAAAAAAGGCACTGGGCTGAGCAATCGCAGCGAAAACACAGCAATAAAAATTACTATCGTACGGCACGCGTTGTGCTTCCGTGTGGGAAACGTCGGGATTAAAATTGCAAAAGGCAGTCTTGAGGTTTTAAAAAGGCAGAGGGGGCGAACCTTGAAGGGTGGATGGTACAAGAAGAAATATCGGTATTTTATCTTCGCTGGCTTTTAAACAGGGGCCGAGAGCAAATGATGGGGCTGGTGGTTGATTTGACAATTTGGCACTTAAATGTACCTTTCAACAGCCTAAGCCAGGGGGTCTCCGACCTCGGCAACTTTAAGACTTGTGGACTTCAACACCCAGAATTCCTCTGGGCGTTGAAGTCCACAAGTCTGAAAGTTGCCGAGGTTGGAGACGCCCTGGCCTAAGCACCACCCCCCCCCCCCACCCCCGCGAGTCAGCAAATGACTAAATCCCATCCTTCCTTGATTCTATCAGCCGAGAGATTGCTTTATTCATTGCCTCTGTCTAATGGCAGAAATTAAATCCATTGGGTATATTTCTAAGGATTGGTTTGGCCATAGACTTGCTCGGCAGTGCAGATATTCAGCCGCAAAAGAGAAGTTGGAGAGTGTGGCATTTTAAGGACGGAATGCAAGTAGTCCTCGGCTTAACGACCACAATTGAGCCCACCATTTCTACTGCTAAGTGAGATGTTTGTTAAGTGAGTTTTGCCCCATTGCACGACCTTTCCTGCCACCGTTGTTCAGCGAATCACTGCAGTTGTTAAGTTAGTAACATGGTTGTTAAGTGAATTTGGCTCCCCCATTGACTTCGCTTGTCAGAAGGTTGCAAAAAGGGCGGGGGGAATCACATGACCCCGGCACATGGCAACCGTCATAAGTACCTGCCAGTTGCTAAACTTTTGAATTTTGATCACATGACCCAGGGGGATGTGGCAGCGGTTCTAAGCTTGAAAATTGACCGTAAGTCACTTTTTTAAAATAGAATTTTTTATTGGCCAAGTGTGATTGGACACACAAGGAATTTGTCTTTGGTGCATATGCTCTCAGTGTACATAAAAGAAAAGATACCTTCGTCAAGGTACAACACTTACAACACTTAATGATAGTCATAGGGTACAATTAAGTAATCAGGAAACAATCAAATTTTTCAATGCCAAACAGTCACTAAACAAACAGTTGTAAGTCGAGAACTAGCTGTACTTGGGTACAGGAAGAATTATTTGTATTTTTCAGTAGAAAAGAGGTAATAGATTTGATTTGCAGAAGCCAAAGGAACCCCACCTATTCTGGGGGTGTCCATGGTTCGATTTTCGACAAACTGGAACAGAATCTTCAACCTTTCTCCTCTAACGGGGAGATTGTCCTTGTCCGCATTCTGGTTAAATGTTCTGGCGCACTAATTCCACCTCTTGGTGTGGATAGCATTGTAGTCTTAATTGCTCAGTGACTATTTCTTAGCCAATATTGCTGTTCTGGGAAGCCGTTGAAGGCTCTGACCCAAAAACCGCCTAACGTGAAGTCATGACATAGTTTTTTGAAATCTCATTTTGTAACCCCGCCTTTTCCCACTCGGGTACCCTTGAGAAGGGTTAGCCTAAATTACCTGCTAACGAGGCTAGGAATTCTGGGAGTTGTAGTCCAGCGTGTTGACGGGTCCTCCTTTATTGTCCTGAATCAGTTGTTGTTCTTCGGTCTTAGAATCATGAGAAGCATAAGAGTTGGAAGGTACCTTGAGGTCTTCTAGTCCAGCTCCTTGCCAAGGACAGGAATCTTTAGATCATGCTAAAAATATGGTGGTCCAATCATGGCTTGGGAAATTCCAGTGATGGAACCTCCATGGTTCCAAAAGGCTAAATAACTCTCACAACCAGGAAGTTTTTACTTATTTTGAAGTTAGACAATCTATAGCAGGAGTCTCCAACCTTGGCCACTTTAAGACTTGTGGACTTCAACTCCCAGAATTCTGGGAGTTGAAGTCCACAAGTCTGAAAGTTGCCGAGGTTGGAGACGCCCTGGCCTAAGCAACACCCCCCCCCGCGGGTCAGCAACTGACTAAATCCCATCCTTCCTTGATTCTATCAGCCGGGAGACTGTTTTATTCATTGCCTCTGTCTAATGGCAGAAGTTAAATCCATTGGGTATATTTCTAAGGATTGGTTTGGCCATAGACCTGCTCGGCAGTGCAGATATTCAGCCGCAAAAGAGAAGTTGGAGAGTGTGGCATTTTAAGGACGGAATGCAGGTAGTCCTCGGCTTAACGACCACAATTGAGCCCACCATTTCTACTGCTAAGTGAGATGTTTGTTAAGTGAGTTTTGCCCCATTGCACGAACCTTTCCTGCCACCGTTGTTCAGCGAATCACTGCAGTTGTTAAGTTAGTAACATGGTTGTTAAGTGAATTTGGCTCCCCCATTGACTTCGCTTGTCAGAAGGTTGCAAAAAGGGGGGGGGGGAATCACATGACCCCGGCACATGGCAACCGTCATAAGTACCTGCCAGTTGCTAAACGTTTGAATTTTGATCACATGACCCAGGGGGATGTGGCAGCGGTTCTAAGCTTGAAAATTGACCGTAAGTCACTTTTTTAAAATAGAATTTTTTATTGGCCAAGTGTGATTGGACACACAAGGAATTTGTCTTTGGTGCATATGCTCTCAGTGTACATAAAAGAAAAGATACCTTCGTCAAGGTACAACACTTACAACACTTAATGATAGTCATAGGGTACAATTAAGTAATCAGGAAACAATCAAATTTTTCAACGCCAAACAGTCACTAAACGAACAGTTGTAAGTCGAGAACTAGCTGTACTTGGGTACAGGAAGAATTATTTGTATTTTTCAGTAGAAAAGAGGTAATAGATTTGATTTGCAGAAGCCAAAGGAACCCCACCTATTCTGGGGGTGTCCATGGTTTGATTTTCAACAAACTGGAACAGAATCTTCAACCTTTCTCCTCTAACGGGGAGATTGTCCTTGTCCGCATTCTGGTTAAATGTTCTGGCGCACTAATTCCACCTCTTGGTGTGGATAGCATTGTAGTCTTAATTGCTCAGTGACTATTTCTTAGCCGATATTGCTGTTCTGGGAAGCCGTTGAAGGCTCTGACCCAAAAACCGCCTAACGTGAAGTCATGACACAGTTTCTTGAAATCTCATTTTGTAACCCCGCCTTTTCCCACTCGGGTACCCTTGAGAAGGGTTAGCCTAAATTACCTGCTAACGAGGCTAGGAATTCTGAGAGTTGTAGTCCAGCGTGTTGACGGGTCCTCCTTTATTGTCCTGAATCAGTTGTTGTTCTTCTTAGAATCATGAGAAGCATAAGAGTTGGAAGGTACCTTGAGGTCTTCTAGTCCAGCTCCTTGCCAAGGACAGGAATCTTTAGATCGTGCTAAAAATATGGTGGTCCAATCATGGCTTGGGAAATTCCAGCGATGGAACCTCCATGGTTCCAAAAGGCTAAATAACTCTCACAACCAGGAAGTTTTTACTTATTTTGAAGTTAGACAATCTATAGCAGGAGTCTCCAACCTTGGCCACTTTAAGACTTGTGGACTTCAACTCCCAGAATTCTGGGAGTTGAAGTCCACAAGTCTTCAAATTGCTAAGGTTGGAGACCCCTGATCTATAGAGCTTCCATCTACTGGGTCCTGTCTTGTTCTTGGGCACTACAGATGGTCAGTCAACCAATTGTGTCTCCCCTTTACCTTCTCTTCTTTAGGCTAGACTAGTGTTTCTTAACCTTGGTAATTTGGAAACGTGTGGACTTCCACTCCCAAAATGACAAGGACGGGAATGGCTGGGAGTGAAATTCTGGGAGAGGAAGTCCACATGTCTTAAACTTACCAAGATCGAGAAACTCTAGTCTACCCTAAGGGCCATTTTACTAAGGTTTCATTTAACTGCTCTCTTAATTGCTCTTTGTAGTTTAGTTTGATTTTTATAAATAACTCAAAATGGTGAACCCACAAAATACTCCTCACATCCTCTTTTTCCCTATGTGAACAACCGGGTGTGATGAGTTGGGCAGAAGGAGAGTAACTGGCCAAAGTCATTCAGCTTGCTTTCATGCCTAAGGTGGGACTAGAACTCCCAGTCACCTGGTGGCTGGCCCAAAGTCATCTAGTCAACTTTCTTGACTAGGGAGGGATTAAAACTCACCATCCTAAAGTCACTCAGCCGGCTTTATTGCCTAAGGAGAAACTAGAACTCACAGTCACCTGGTGGCTGGCCCAAAGTCATCTAGTCAACTTTCTTGACTAGGGAGGGATTAAAACTCACCATCCCAAAGTCACTCAGCCGGCTTTATTGCCTAAGGGGAAACTAGAACTCCCAGTCACCTGGCTTTTAGCCTGGTGCCTTAACCACTAGCTCTTAACGCAATTCACTGTTCTTTATAGTTAACCCAGTTTCTGCCCTCTGTACAGGTAGTCCTCGCCCTATGACCACAAGTGAGCCCCAAATTTTCAGTTGTTAAGTGAGTTTTGCCCCATTTTACGATCTTTCTTGCCACCGTAGCTAAGTGAATCCCTGCAACCAATAAGTCAGTAACCCAGCTGTTAAGTGAATCTGGCTTCCCCATTGACTTTGCTTGTCAGAAGGTCGCAAAAGAGGGGGGGGTCACGTGACCCCAGGACATAGCAACTGTCATAAATGCGAACCATATGCGAAGCATCTGAATTTTGATCACATAATCATGGGGATGCTGCAATGGTTGCCATTGTAACTTTGAACAGTCACTAAACGAATTGTTGTAAGTCGAGGACTACCTGTAGAAAGTAGCTTTTGTGACCCAGGCCCAAGTAGGTAGTAGGAAACTCAGTCCGTGAAAAAACAAACAAACTTTATTCGAACAGCTGAGAATTACTTCATTCCCAGCGTCGTTCAACTCAAATTAAAGCAAATTCCTCCCAACACAAATTCCTCAATCCTATCTCAAACCTTAGTCCAATTAGGCAAACTGCCAAACACCTTTCTTGGCAAACGTTCGGAAGTCACAAAAATAAAGGCAAGACGTAGACGAAGCAGAAGACGAAGCTACCAACATTGTTTTCCAGCAAAACCCAAACGCCGTTGCTGGTCTTTTAAGTCTTATGGGAGGGCCAATCATCTCTTGGCGCTACTCCCGAGTTGTCCTTTTTGTCTGAGCTGCTCTTGCCTTCTGGAAGCTCTTCTCATGCGTGCATTAGGAACAGGCTCCTCCTGTTCCTCTGCCTCACTACTATCAGCCTCTGGATTCTACACCTCATCGCTGTCCGACTCTGTTGCCAGCTCCGTAGGCTGTTGACGGACCACAATAGGAGCCTCCAAGCCACCCCCATCCACTCCATCTTCCCCAGTTCTTCATCATCCTTTCTAGTGGATCCCTCCCCCCTGGTGTTGCCTGCATGGAATAGCTTAGCAACTTAGCCAAACTTTTTAAGACCACTTTTCATCCTGAAAGACCCAGGAATGTGAAATGGAAGGTTTAATCTCACGCTGCTATCTGGTTACGCTGGGATGGAAAATGCATTCACCTGCATTGATACTTTGGAACAACAGTTATGGGGTGATGCGAGACAAGAAGCAGCCTGCATTTTGCAGAGATATGCACGTTGGTACAAAATATGCTCAAAAAAGTTAAGCTGCTTTCTTCTGAGTTTAATGTAAACTTGGTGCAGGCTACAAATATTTTTTCTCTGCCGATTCTATCGTGAGTTGACCCTTCTGGGTTTAAAGTGCCTTTGGGTACAGAGCTTCCTGTCACAGTTGTCAGAAAAGGTACTTCTGGGCTCCCAAAACCCATTGAAAAAGTATCTCAACTAATTGGTGGAGCAAGTTAGCTTTTTGAGATGAAACGGGGTTTAATTGACTGTATGACTGTAATTTATTGCTGTAGCCTTACGATGTCTATTGATTGTTTTCTAGTATGATTTGATTGCTTATTTGTACCCTATGACTATCATTAAGCGTTGTACCTTATGATTCTTGACGAATGTATCTTTTCTTTTATGTACACTGAGAGCACATGCACCAGAGGTGGGTTTCAGCAGGTTTTGACCAGTTCTGGAGAACCGGTAGCAGAAATTTTGAGTAGTTTGGAGAACCGGTAGTAAAAATTCTGACTGGCCCTACCCCCATTTATTCTCTGCCTCCCAAGTCCCACCTGATTGGGAGGAAATGGGGATTTTGCAGTACCCTTCTCCTGGAGTGGGGTGGGAATGGAGGTTTTATAGTATCTTTCTCCTGCCACACCCACCAAGCAGGAGTGAAATGCTTCCGGTTCGGACCGGATCACCCGATCCGGTAGCGATGGCGGTGGGTGGTTCGGAGAACCGGTAGCAAAAATCCCTGCCCCCCCCATGCCCAGCTGAGCCACGCGATCATCAGAGGTGTTTTTTTTTACTTTTAAAAGCATTTTTTCTTTAGCCGAAAAAATGCTTTTAAAAGTAAAAAAAAAAAAGTTGCCCATGCCCACCCAGTCACATTACCCCCCCCCACCAAGACACACCCACCAGCCATACCACGCCCACCAAGCCACGCCCACAGAACCAGTAGTAAAAAAATTTGAAACCCACCACTGATATGCACCAAGACAAATTCCTTGTGTGTCCAATCACATTTGGCCAATAAAGAATTCTATTCTATTCTATTCTATTCTATTCTATTCTATTCTATTCTATTCGTCCCCATTTTCTTCAGCATTTTCTTTAAATGGTGCATCTAAATACACGTTTTCATTCAGGAGTTTTTTTTGGGTGTGTGCGCAGATTGGGAAAGACAGGGTGGATTTGTGAGCAAGTAGCTTTGGGAAGAGATTACTGTGACTGAATTGGAGTCTTTGTGTATTTACTACGAGCTGGTGGAAGCTTTTTTAGTCACTTTGTTGTTGCGTAGCTCTCAAGCAATAATATATAAATACAGGTACAACGATTTGTTTAGTGACCATTCGAAGTAATAACTGCGCTGAAAAAAGTGGGACCTGGGACCGTTTTTCACACTTACAACCGTTGCAGCATCCCCATGGCCATGTGATCAATTTTCAGACGCTTGGCAACTGGTTCATACTTACGACGGTTGCAGTGTCCCTGGGTCATGTGATTCCCCCTTTACGACCTTCTAACCAGCAAAATCAACACGGCTGTTAAGATTCACTTAACAGCCATGATACTAACTCAACAACTGTGGCAAGAAAGGTTGTAAAATGGGGCAAAACTCACTTAATGACTTCCTCACTCAGCAACAGATATGTTGGGCTCAATTGTGGTTGTAAGTCGAGGTCTACCTGTATATTGTAATTTGAGATGGAATGGAATGGAATTTTTTATTGGCCAAGTGTGATTGGACACATAAGGAATTTGTCTTGGTGCATACGCTCTCAGTGTACATAAAAGAAAAGATCCGTTCATCAAGAATCATAAAGTACAACACTTAATGATAGTCATAGGATACAAATAAGCAATCAGGAACCAATCAATATCAGTACTTAGTTTATTGGTAGAATGTATGCGGCCACTGATTTATAAAGTTTAATAACACTGTCCGCTGTTGGAAGACCAGTTTAGGGAGAGGTCATCATGGAGCAAACAACACCTGTATCCCACATTTTTATTATGGTCACACAGATGTTCAGACTGGATATTGATATATTGACCATCATTTGTGTTGTAAATGTTGTACCTTGATGAACGTATCTTTTCTTTTATGTACACTGAGAGCATATGCACCAAAGACAAATTCCTTGTGTGTCCAATCACACTTGGCCAATAAAAAATTCTATTCTATTCTATTCTATTCTATTCTATTCTATTCTATTCTATTCTATTCTATTCTATTCTATTCTATTTGGTATTTTGGTCCGCCTAGCGAGTCCTTCCCAAGGATCTCTGATAGCCAGATGTTTCGTGCTGGTTGAAGGTATCGTCCCAGGATGTCAGCTGTCCCAAGGAAAGCTGCCTTTTGCAACTGACCGATGGAGAAGTTGTCAGTGCCGTTCAAGTGGGACTCCAGGTGTTTTGGGATTAAACCCAAAGTGTCTATCACTATCGGTACTGATCTTGCTTTCTTTGGCCAGTCGTACTATTCCTGTTTGCAAGACATTATTGTTACCGTTAAATGTACAGGCATCACTTTAAATATATCAAGCGAGAGATACAAGGATGGTGCCCTACAAAGGATCTGAAGGGAATCTTAAGAAAAAGTAGCTAGAATCTCTTTGCGGAACATGGAAGGATTGGTTGAAAGTTACGAAAAGAACCTCCTAAAGGGAAGAGCAATTCGACACTGAAATTGGGTGCTTTGGGAAGCAGCTGGGCTTTCGTTTGCCCGATAAGTTCAAGGGAGACTAAACTACCATCAAATGGGGGTGGTTTCATTTTGGCTCCCATCATGATGGCTTCAACTTGAATATTCTGGGCTCTAGCAATAAGTGGAGCTATTTAATCTATTTTTCTGAGTCTTATCTTAAATGTGCCAGTTGCTCAGTGGGATTTCTTGGAGAGAACTTGTTACTTTCTATCAACATGGAAGAATCCTTTTCCTCTTCTTTTTGCTTTCTTCTCTTACCTTTCCTTTTTCCTTTCCTTTCCTCTTTCTTTTTTCCTTTCCTTTTCCTTTTCCGTTTTCCTTTTCCTTTCTCCTTCCCTTCCCTTCCCTTCCCTTCCCTTCTTTCCTTTCCTTTCCTTTCCTTTCCTTTTCTTTCTTTTTCTTTCTTTTTCTTTCCTTTTCCTATTTCCTTTTCCTATTTCCTTTCCTTTCTCTGTTTCCTTTCCTTTTCCTTTTCCTATTTCCTTTCCTTTCTGTTTCCTTTCCTTTCCCCTTTCCTTTCCCTATTTCCTTTTCCTATTTCCTTTCTCTATTTCCTTTCCTTTCTCTATTTCCTTTCCTTTCCTCTTCCTTCCTTCCTTCCCTTCTTTCCTTTCCTTTCCTTTCCTTTCCTTTCCTTTCTTTTTCTTTCTTTTCCTTTCCTTTCCTTTCCCTATTTCCTTTCCTTTTCCTATTTCCTTTCCTTTCTCTGTTTCCTTTCCTTTTCGTTTTCCTATTTCCTTTCCTTTCTGTTTCCTTTCCTTTCCCCTTTCCTTTCCCTATTTCCTTTTCCTATTTCCTTTCTCTATTTCCTTTCCTTTCTCTATTTCCTTTCCTTTCCTCTTCCCTTCCCTTCCCTTCCCTTCTCCATTTAATGTAGCACTTATATTCTTCTGCTTTTTTCTTCAAAGCTGCCCCTCCACTCCAAATCTCCTTGACCTTTTAAACTTTGATTAAGGGTGGTCTATCTTGTGGTGTATTATTTTTCTGGCTTGCTTGAATGTCCTCATTGGACGGAATGGTGGGGTAGAAATATTTTGTGCTAAAATAAAACCCACTAACCTTTTATAAATAAAGAAAAAGGGGGATGCAATTTAGGAACTGGACATATATCTCAAAGTTGTCTAGAGTGGAATGACAAAAAAATACAGAAAGTCTCCAGAATAAAATTGCCCTATTTTAAGGACAGTCACTATTTAAAAATAAAATCTATTGCACCAACATTTGAGTTGAATGCATAGTGATTCAAATTAAATACACAATGGGTCAAGTTTATTATACAATACTACTTAAACATTATAATGTAATATTATGATATAATAATGTTGTTTCGTCTTGCATACAAATTTGAACTTAAGGACAGACTTTTGGAACAGAACTCGCTCTTAAACCGGTGACTAATTGTAGTAATAACCAGTAAAAAATTTAAGAATATCAGCAATATGTTAGGAACAATATGTTTGCTCTCCCCCAAGTGACACGAATTCAGTACAGATAGTCCTCAACGTACGACCACAATTGGGGCCCAAATTTTTTGTTGCTAAGTAAGACATTTGTTAAGTGAATTTTGCACCACTTTATGACTTTTCTCACCACAGTCGTTAAGTGAATCACTGCAATTGTTAAATTGGTAACATGGGTTGTTAAGTGAATCTGGCTTCCCCATTGATTTTGCTTGTCAGAAGGTCTCAAAAAGTGACCACGTGACCCCGGGATTCTGCAACGGTCATAAATGTGAGTCTGTTGCCAAGCATCTGAATTTTGATCATGTAGATTATGGGAATGCTGCAACGGTTGTACGTGTGAAAAATGGTCATGAGTCTCTTTTTTCAGTGCTGTTATAACTTTGAACAGTCACTTTATGAACCGTTGTAAGTCGAGGACTACCGGTACAATAATGACTTTCTAGGAACAGGGACTGAAAGTGGTTGTTGCGCCTGGCAAATAGGGTTGAGTTGAGCCTGTTAAAATATTTACCCCCAAAAGATTTTTCTTGAAAAACAAGTGTTAAATTTCACATGGAATCATTTTTGTTGGCCATTGTTTTTGATAGACTTATTACAGTTCATAAGGGTGATGCTTTGATATCGGTAACACACTTTTTACCTCAGGTATAATTACTTTGAAGTAATTATAGTCCTGATATGGGACAATAAAACTATTCCTTGATAAAAATCTGCTGTCTGTAATTTGTTGGGTACTGATGTACCAGTAGAAATAGCTTGGCTTTGGGTCTGTTCCCATTTATTATCTGCTCCGGAATAATTCATCTTGAGTTTTGATCTTCAAATCTCTGTCTCAGTTTTACAAATTTAAAACAAATTAAATATATATGCATATTCGAAACAAAAATCCACTGATCCTTATTAATAGGATCCTCCTTTCCACCCTGTTGAATTTCTGTGTTTAAAATATAAGAGGCAGAGACAATTCTTTTCTACCATCGAAAGGTAGTTCTCAATTTACAACCATAATTGAGCTCTGAATTAGGGTTGTAAAGCACATGGGCATAAGGAGCACGCGCAGGGTGAACTGGTGGTAAGAATATTGGAAACCCACCACTGTGCACAATGTCCCTTTTTGGGGGGCCAGAAATTGGAAGTACGGTAAATGCCGGTTTCTAGCAAAAAAGCATTATAAATGCAAACCGGTTGCCAAGTTCCCAAATATGATTATGTGACTTGAAGGGTGGTGGCTAAGCGACCGGTCATAAGTTAAGAACTACCTATAACCTATCATTTTGTTGTTGTTCTATGTGTGTACACTGAGAGCTTATCCACCAGAGACAAATTCCTTGTGTGAGGGGTCCTTGGTGCTCTCTGAGCTTGCTTGTTTTCTTGAAGATGTTTCATTATCCTAACTAGGTAAATAGCACTGATTGTGTTGCCTAGCTTGGTCATAAAATGTCTGCAAGAAAACAAGCAAGCTCAGAGCACACCGGGGACCCCTCATTTCAACCCTGAGTTACAAATATTAATTCCTTGTGTGTCCAATCACCACTTGGCTAATAAATTCTGTCTTGTCCTGTTCTACCCAGGGGTGAAACCCAGCAGGTTCTGACAGGTTCTGGAGAATCAGTAGTGGGAATATTGAGTAGTTCGGAGAACTGGCAAACACCACCTCTGGCTGGCCCCAGAGTGGGGTGGGAATGGGGATTTTGCAGTATCCTTCCCCTGGAGTGGGGTGGGAATGGGGATTTTGCAGTATCCTTCCCCTGGAGTGGGGTGGGAATGGAGATTTTGCAATATCTTCCCCCAGGAGTGGGATGGGAATATCCTTCCCCCAGGAGTGGGGTGGGAATGGGGATTTTGCAGTATCCTTCCCCTGGAGTGGGGAGGGAATGGAGATTTTGCAATACTCCTACTGCTACTCCTATTCTACTCTATTCTACTCTACTCTACCCTACCCTACCCTACTCTGCACACTTAATCTAGGTGTGTCCAATGTTGGTGACTTTAAGATTAGTGGACTTCAATTCCCCGTCTGGCTGGGGAATTCTTGGAGTTGAATTTGAAATCCACAAGTCTTAAAGTTGCCAGTGTTACACATCCCTGACTTAATCCTTTCTAAATGTCAGCACTAGAGACTAAGCACTGGGCCTTCTGCTACTGTCCTATCATTTTATTTATTTATTTATTTATTTAATCAAATTTTTATACCGCCCTATCTCCCGCAGGACTCAGGGCGGTTTACAGCCCGATAAAAATACAAATATAATACAAGATAAAACACTCATTAAAAAACTTACTTAAATAGGCCAAAATTTAAAATTACAATTAAAATGATAAAACCCCATTAAAATTAAATTTAAGATTAAAATTCTAGTCCAGTCCTGCACAAATAAATAGATGTGTTTTAAGCTCGCGGCGGAAGGTTCGAAGGTCAGGAAGTTGACGAAGTCCTGGGGGGAGTTCATTCCAGAGGGTGGGAGCCCCCACAGAGAAGGCCCTTCCCCTGGGTGTCGCCAGTCGGCACTGCCTGGCAGACGGCACCTTAAGGAGACCCTCCCTGTGAGAGCACACGGGTCGGTGGGAGGCAATCGGTGGTAGCAGACGGTCCCGTAAGTAGCCCGGCCCTAAGCCATGGAGCGCTTTGAAGATAGTTACCAAAACCTGTACAGCAGTTGTACAGTCTATGTACAGAGTGTGGGTCTCCCGTCTGTTTTTTTAAAAAAAATGGCTGGATAGCCATGTCTCAAGGATTTCCTGCACTTTCCAAGAGGGTTGGACTGGATGATCGTCAGGGTCCCATCTAGCCGCACCTTTCTTCGATTCCACCCCGTCTAGAAGTGCCTCATTAAATTCAGCGGAAGCCGTGTCCTTCGGAAAGGATGCACACCTGGAATGGATTTTATTCGACATGGCTTCCTTGTTGTTCTTTTTTCATTTATAAAGTGCAGAAATTACTAGGTACGGTACAGTGGCTTTTTTTGTTTTTTTTTAAATGCAATTCTCAGCCCAAGGACTGGCAGACAATGCAGGGGTTGTTATCACCGCCTTTTTCTGGGTCAGATTTGTGAATCGGAGATTGGGGAAATGACAGGGGTGGCCGAGGTTCGCGAGAGGCTTGGGAGAGACTTCTTCCCCTGGAAGGCAAAAATTGCTGTCCGCCGAATCGGCAGTTGTCTAAACGGGGCACGGACCGTAGGGAGCCAGGGTGAGTTTGCCTGGCCGAGGGAAAAAGACTCCAAATGAACCTTCTTGAAATTGTCATAAATTTTATTAAAGCTCACACCTGCTCTCTCTTTCAAAAGCCCTAAGCGACCGTGGCTCTCTTGGGCCTCCTAACTTTCATTCCGGCACCGAACGATGGCACGGCTCTTTTGTCCAAAGAGAAAGCAATGTAGGGAGCGGAATAAAAAAACGTCCCCTTTTTTTTTTCTCGAGAAACTTCAGTTGAACCCGGTCTTCCTTCGCCTAGGGATAAACGATGACCTTTCTGTGAAAAACGCCATTGTGCAAAAGCAGCAACTTAGGTGTCGGCATCAGATGTCAGGGATGGATGGGAAGAAATTGAATCACAGAATAACAAGAGTTGGAAGGGACCTCGGAGGTCCTCTAGTCCAACCCCCTACTCAGGCAGGAAACCCTATACCAGTGATGGTTAACCTTTTCGGCACTGAGTGCTGAAACTGGAGTGCGTGTGTGTGCACACGCCAGAGCACCGGAACCTGGAGGAGAGCAGCTGGCTGGTGCGCATGCGTGTAGCGGCCAGCTGCTTTTCCAGGTCCCGTTGCGTACATGCGCGCCGGACAGCTGCTCTCTTCCAACAGTGCGCATGCGTGCAACAGAACCCGGAAGAGCAGCTGGCGATGGCATGTGTGGCCACAGAAAGAACTCGGCGTGCCACCTCTGGCACACGCGCCATAGGTTCACCATCACGGCCCTATACCATTTCAGACAAATGGCTGTCCAATCTCTTCTTAAAAAGTTCCAATGTTGGAGCACCCACAACTTCTGGAGGCAAGTTGTTCCACTGATTAATTGTTCTAACTGTCAGGAAATTTCTCCTTATTTCTAGGTTGTTTCTCTCTTTGATTAGTTTCCACCCATTGCTTCTTCTCCTGCCTTCAGGTGCTTTGGAGAATAGCTTGACTCCCTCTTCTTTGTGGCAACCCCTGAGATATTGGAAGACTGCTATCATGTCTCCCCTAGTCCTTCTTTTCATTAAACTAGCATACCCATTTCCTGCAACCGTTCTTCATATGTTTTAGCCTCCAGTCCCCTAATCATCTTTGTTGCCCTTCTCTGCACTCTTTCTAAAGTCTCCACATCTTTTTTACATCGTGGCGACCAAAACCGGATGCAGTATGCCAAGTGTGGCCTTACCAAGGCATTATAGAGTGGTATTAATACTTCACGTGATCTTGATCAGATTGGAGTATAATGTGGTTGATGATGAATTTTGAGTGGTGTGTGTGTATGTGTGTGCATTGTGTAGATTGCTGCAGGTGCCACTGAACCCCTGGGCTGGACTCTCAAACCTACTTCGTTGTGCCGTTTTGAAAAGAGAATAGGGTCCACTGTTTGGTCTGCAAATAAAGTACTTCTCAATTTACAACCATTCTTTTAGAGAGTGTCTGAAGTTATAAGGCTACTGAAATAAACGACCTACAACCAATCCTCACCAATCCATCTGACAAGCAAAATCAATGGGGAGAGCCAGATTTGCTTAACGACCCCATGATTCACTTAACAACTGCAACGATTTGTTTAACAGCCATGGCAAAACGATGGTCAAAATCTGGCATAACTCACTTAATTGCAGTTTTTTTAAGCCATGGGAATTCTGGTCCGAGTTGAGGTTGAAAGTCAAGGACTTTCGGTACTTGAGTTGCCTTCTCCTGGCCCCATTCCCACAAAGCTTAGATCCCGTTTCTGAACTCCCGTGCCTTCTTAAATGCCAGCCTGGATATATTATATTCTAAAATAGCGTTTGATCCCCGCATTTCTGTCTGAAGCAAACGCCTTCCAGCGGCGGATGGCTGTCTCCTTTGGGAAGGGAAGTGAGAAATAAATATGGAAAAAATATCCTCCCCAGTGTGCCTCTCTGTTATTTTATTGGGTCTGCGAACCATCCAGCATAACAAACTTGGTGGTACAATAATATAATTGCAAGAGCATGCAAAACTAATCCGCTCCAGATCATGTCAAAACAAAACGTATGTACATGCAGATTTGTGTGCGCTCCCATCCAAACGTGAGTCGGGACTCACCTCCTTGGCTTCTCGAAATCAGCCAAATGTTGTATCACTTTTGTCTTTTTGTTATGATGGATTCCGGCTCGTTTTTTTTCCCCCCCCCCTCTCATTTTGGCTGGAGTTTGGGGGGACGGCCGGGATGTCCCAAATCCCTCCTTGCACCTCTTGGAGACAGATTCTTTGCCTGCTTTGAAAAACGGAACGCCGAAGACTGCATTGCAGTGAGCTAATGATCTTTTATTACAGCGGAGTGGCTTTTTCAGATTCAGTTTCACTCCCGGGGACTGGATTAGGAGAGCTTTCCCGATGATCCTGGTGCATTTTGGTTCTAAACTGCAGGTCTTGCTAAGCCAGAGACGATAGAGTCAGGCTTAATTTAAACTAACCTGGTCTAGATTCAGCTCTGGGTATTTGTAGAGAGCTCTTCTTTCTCCAGGGGTTTTCCAACATAGTTTTTCTTGGTGGGAAGTTAAGAGAATTTTTTTTTATTTCATTTTGTCACAACAGTATACACAAACATTGTCATAAATAAAACATATCTAGAAGAAAATATATATATATATATAAGTAAAAAAAATATGCATCAACTATATTAATTTGATATAATGAAGGGAACAATAGGACAGGAATGGTAGACACTTTTGTGCTCTTATGCACGCCCCTTATAGCCCTCTTAGGAATGGGGTGAGGTCAATAGTAGACAGTTTTTGGTTGAAGATTTTGGGATTTTGAGTAGAGACTATGGAGTCAGGTAATGAGTTCCAAGCATTAACAACTCTGTTGCAGAAGTCATATTGACATTAAGCTTGAATCTATTTTTTGCTCTTGTAATATTGCGATTGAAGCTGAAGTAGTCTTTTACAGGAAGGATATTGCAATAGATGATTTTGTGTGTTAAACACAGGTCATGTCGAAGTCGACGGAGTTGTAAGTTTTCTAAACCCAGGATTTCAAGCCTGGTGGTATAAGGTATTTTGTTGTTTTCGGAGGAGCGAAGAACTCTTCTAGTAAAATATTTCTGGACGCGTTCTATTGTATTTATGTCAGAGATGTGGTATGGGTTCCAGATGGATGAGCTGTATTCAAGAATAGGTCTGGCAAATGTTTTGTATGCTCTAGTTAGTAGTGTAGAGTTTTTGGAAAAGAAGCTGCGTAAAAATAGGTTTACAACCCTTAGAGCCTTTTTTGCTATGTAGTTGCAGTGGGCTTTGGCATTAAGGTCATTTGATATGAGAACTCCAAGATCTTTGAGCCGCTGAATTGTAGCCTGGGTGATAGGTTGGAGAAATTAGAAATTAGCTATGAGCTGGTTTGGTTTGGATCAGGGGTCATTAAAAAGACAGGGTTCCAACGACCCAGTGGTTGCCGAATTAAACCACGTTCTGAATTTGCAGGAAGTCCTCGATTTATAATCACGGTTGGGATTAGAATCTCCCTTGCTAAGCAAGGCAGTGGTTAAATGAGTCACGCCCAATTTTATGACCTTTTTTTGGCACAGTTGTCGAGGGCATCACTGCAGTTTTTAAGGGAACCACACACCCATTTAAGCAAATCTAGACTTTGCGTGTTGAAAGGTTGCAAATGGTGACTGCTGGTCATCTCTGGATGCTGCAACCATCATAAATCCATGCCGGTTGCCTGAATTTTGATCACGTGATTGGGGGGGGGAGGAATGTGGTGATGGTCATAAGTGTGAGGACCCGGCCGCGAGTTGCTTTTTCCAGTGCCGGGACTTTTGGGTCACTAAACAAACAATCATCATATAAAATAAAAGGAGAGGCAGGGTTAATGCGATCTCCTTCTTCCTCCCAGGCCAACCCCCCACCCATCCCCATCTAGCTTCCCCCCAATCCAGCTAAGGTTAAAGCTCACGAAGCTTAACCTATTGTGTGAATGCCGCTTCTCGGTCTCTGGCTGACCTGGTGGCGCGTATTGTGCGAACCGAGCCAAAGGAGGCGAGCAACCGCAGAGCCCCTGTCGCTTTTAATAGAAAATGGAATTATGGCAGAGACGAAATTGGGAATCTCTGAGGGAAAATCTCTAGGTGACACCATCCTTAACACACAGCGCTCAGTGTGTGTGTGTGTGTGTGTGTGTGTGTGTGTGCGGGTGTGTAGTGTCCTGTTCTCCTTGGCTTCCAATCTGTATTGCGTTCTGTTAAATTAAGTAATAAATAGACTCCCGCTGCTGTCCCTAGACTTGGCTGTTAAATGAACACTGTTGTACGGAAGCTGCTTTGGGATGTTAATTCATTCTTTCTCAAACCCAAGAAGTGAAAAATTTCCCCACGGAGTTCTCCCTCTGGGTTGAGAAGGAAGCTAATTTTGCAAATATTGGGGGAGGGGGGGTGCTACTTAAGAAATGATCGGGCTGGTGTTCGAGGAAACGCAACCGATACGGGATTTTTTTTCTCGGGGCCTCCCCTCCTCCTTCTTTGGCTGGCCCTGGCCTCCATATTCGCTCCCCTCTTTTTAGAGGGCTGCTGTTTTTGCCCATTGAATGACGTTCGGTTTTGGATGTTGTACAAAATAACAAGTGGCGGGCCGGGCGTCTGTAGGGTGTCGTCCAAAAAGACAAGAGGGGCACCCCAAAGCATGCCATCGAATCTCAGTGTCGGTTGGTCACTTGGCTCACATTAAGAGGGATGCCACTTTTAACTTTTTGGACCATCCTTTGTGGGCATCCGGATGGTAGGGTGTAAAAGAGCTTTCTCTGATTGGACATCAGGTTGATATTGGTAGTAGATTTAAAAAAAAAAAAGGAGAGAGAGAGAGACCAAGGTCTTGATTTGTGGCTGTATTCAGACAACCAGCTTCCTAAACCCGAGTTGGCACAAGCCTTTTGTCTGAACAGCTGCTTTGCTCCTTCCAAACAGGCAGAAAAACAGGATGTTTTTCTGTTTGCTTTATTTTTCCATTCAAACTGCATTCAAATGAGGAGACATTGTGGTCATTGAAACCCACTTCAGAGCATAGGATAATAGTCTTAATTTCTCCCAAAGCTGTTAATTAATCATAGTTTGTAGATTTGGATAAAACTGGCTTGTTAAGAACCTTCTAAAAATGACCTCTATAGTATTCATAACTGAATTAGAGGAAGTCCTCAAGTTACAACAGTACTTGGGTCCTGCAATCATGGCCGTAAGCTGTGATAGTCATAAAATGGATCATGGTAGGAACGGATTTGATTTTATGATCTTTTTTGCGGCGGTCATTAAGTGAACACAGTTGTCATCAACGAATGCCGTAGTTAGTAAACAAACCCATTGTTTACTATGGGGTATTTTTTTTTGCCAGAAACTGGAAGTGAACACTGGTTTCCAGCAAAACCGCTGTAAATTGTGGTCACATGACATGGGGCCCTGCAAACAGCCGTAAAAATAGGGTGGTTGCTGAGCGCCCGCCCAAAAGGCAGTCACATGACCATGGGGGACCAACACCAGATCTTTAGCTTTGGGGCGAGGGGGTCTGTTGTAATTTTGAATGGTTGCTACACAATCGGTCGTAAATTGAGGACCCAGTAGTAAATTTGGAACTGAAATGGAGTTTAAAGGATCTCCCCCAAGTACAACCATTTTAAAAATGATGCAGTTGTATCGTAATACCCAACGAGGGCATGCAGTTGGGCTGTGGATCTGTGTACAAAAGATACATCAAGGGGCACATTACTAGTGCACTACTAATCTGAAAGTCTTTAAAGCAGCCGTATCTTTTTTCAGGTTTGTGTGGCTGTTGCAGGAAGCAGCTATGTCCGTGATGGCGAACCAGGCACGTGTACCTCAGGTGGCACGCGAAGCCATATCGGTGGGCATGCAAGTGTTGCCTTAGCTTAGCTCTGGGGTGCATGCGCGCGCTGGACAGCTGATTTTTGGGCCTGCCGGGCCTACCGGAAGTCTGGAAACAGGTCGTTTCCGGCCTCCAGAGGGCCTCTGGGTGGGTGGGTAAGGCTGTCTTCGCCCTCCCCAGGCTCCAAGAAAGCCTCTAGAGGCTGGGGAGGGCAAAAAACAGGCCTACTGGGCCAACTATGCCATCACGTGCCAAAAATGGGGGAAGTGAGGGGGGGGTTGCGCACGCAGCATGGTGGGGACGGGGCACATTTAATTATGGGTGTGGGCACGTGTGTGCACAACGCCTCTCGCGCTTCTCCTGCTTTTGGCACGTGACGGCAAAAAGGTTAGCCATCACTGAACTATGTGGTCCTGAGTAAAAGATGCAGCTGCTTTAAAGAGCTGTGGAGAGATGAACTGTCCTCCCAATTCAGAAATTGCGATTCGCAATGTTTTTAAACGTACCGGTAGTAATTTGGAGGCAAAACCGACTCATTAAAAATCACCAGGTTTTATGATAAATTGTGATTAATAGAAAGGCCTGGTGAATTACTGTTATTTTATAAGCATTCTGGATTGGCAGGTAAATACACAAGACTGCATTTTTAAGGGAGTTGGGGGGAAAAATTACTGCAAAGAGGCGTTAACATGCTTTCATTTTTATAAGAGATTGGTGAGACTCTGGTGGAGGAATTTTGTTATTGTTTCGTTAATCTATTTGAATTTGTTTTTAAAGGATTCTTTTTCTATCTCGTTAAAATGACACTTGTTTAATAGCTTCCTTCATTTGTTGCGTAATGTGCTGGGATCAGGCATTGGGACTTCTGGTTGTCTTTATTTTCTCAGAATATGTCAGAAGGTTTCATAACATAACATAATAACAGAGCTGGAAGGGACCTTGGAGGTCTTCTAGTCCAACCCCCTGCCCAGGCTGGAAAACCTACACCATTTCAGACAAATGGCTATCCAACATTTTCTTAAAAATTTCCAGTGTTGGAGCATTTCGGGCAAAACTGGGAGGACCAAAATGGCAGCAGATCCGATTTTAGGTTTTGATAATGAGAATGACTTGGCTACTGTGGAAATGGCTTGAAATGTTCTGAAACGTAAAGCAAAAGGTTGAAGAAGTATTATTATTATTATTATTATTATTATTATTATTATTATTATTATTATTATTATTATTATTATTATTATTATTATTAATGTTTTTTATATTTTATTGCACTGAAAAAAAATTGGGAGTTCACCACTTTTTTTTTCTTTCTTTTTGTCCTTTTTCTTTTTCTTTGTGTTTTCTAACTTTTGGTCTTCTGTATTTTTATTTCACAATGAAACTGAATGAAAAAATATTAGAAGGTCAAAATGGCAGCAGATCCTGGAGGCTGCCCCATTTCGGTCTCCCCGAACGCCCCAAAATACCATGATTTGGGGCATTCTGGGATAAATAAACCATGGCGGCAATAAATAGCATTGGAGCCCACAAATCAGAGAGCGAATGAATGAGGATTCGATTGCAAAGTGAACATAGGAAGAAGCATGGAATCGTAGGGCTGAAAGGGAGCGCAGAGGTCTTCTAGTCCAGGGGTCTCCAACCTTGGTCCCTTTAAGACTTGTGGACTTCAACTCTCAGAGTTCCTCAGCCAGCTTTGCTGTTCTAGTCCAACCCCCTGTCTGAGACAGAAGACCTTATACCAGGTGTCTCCAACCTTGGTCCCTTTAAGACTTGTGGACTTCAACTCCCAGAACCCAGCTTTGCTGGCTCAGGAACTCTGGGAGTTGAAGTCCACAAGTCTTAAAGGGACCAAGGTTGGAGACCCCTGCCTTATACCTTATACCATCTTGGTCAAATGGTTGTCCAGTTTTTGTTTTTGTTTTTTGAAAACCTTCAGTGATGGAGCATTCACAAGTCCAAGAGGCAAGCTAGTCCACTGATTCATTGTTCTCACTATCACGAAATTTCTCCTTAGTTCTAGGTTGGATCTCTGTTTTTAGAATTGACTAGAATTCTTTATTGGCCAAGTGTGATTGAACGCACAAGGAATTTGTCTTCGGTGCATAAGCTCTCACCGTACATAAAAGCTACAAGTGATACATCACGATCTATACCACTTAGTGATATAGAATCAACATAAATTGTACTAGGAAACTAAGTAAAACAATATAAACCATAAAGATACGAGCAATAAAGTTATAGTCATAAGTAGAAAAGGAGATAACAAGCTTCCACCCATTGCTTCTTGTCCTGCCCTCTGGTGCTTTGGAGCAGGGGTCTCCAACCTTGGCAACTGTAAGACTTGGGGACTTTAACTCCCAGAGTTCCTCAGCCAGCTTTGCTTTGCTTTGCTTTCTCCATTCCCTTTCCTGTTCCTGTTCCTTTTCCCTTTTCCCTTTTCCTTTTCCTTTCCCTTTCCCTTTCCTTTCCTTTCCTTTCCTTTCCCTGTCTATACTTCCTTCCCTTTCTCCTTCCCCTTCCCTTCTTCATCCCTTTCCTTTCCTTTCCTTTCCTTTCCTTTCCTTTCCCTATTTCCTTTCCTTTCCTTTCCCTATTTCCTTTCTTCCTTTCCTTTCCTTTCCTTTCCTTTCCTTTCCTTTCCTTTCCTTTCCTTTCCTTCCCTTCCCTTCCCTTCCCTTCCCTTCCCTTCCCTTCCCTTTCCCTATTTTCTCTTCTTTCTCCCTTCCCTTCCCTTCCCTTCCTCCCTCTCCCCCCATCTCTTCCTCTCTCCCCCCCTCTCCATAGTGTTATTTATCCTGAATAGTACCACGGCTAGGTATGCCCGCATACATGGGTTACGCACAACATTCATGTAGAACAACTGATAATTGCACAGAGCGGGGCTGCTTTTCTTGTGGAAACAGAAGGCGCATTATTTCCAAAGCCTGCTTGATCAAAACTAAAAAAAGGAACTCGGAGTGGGTTTTGACCTTGGGAATCTCTCTGAATTAATCTCTCTGTCTTCCTGCTTCCTGCCTGTCACCAATCTGTCTCCGAACGGGGACGATGTTCCCATGGAAGGCATCAAACTTTCCATAGGCTACTTTAGCATCTGTCTCCCAGATGTCTGCGGCTTGCAACCATTGATATCAACCCGGTCGCTTCAACACGGTTGCCGTCGCCGCTTCCTCTTGGTCTCAGTGGAAAGGCAGAGAGAGGGGTGTTGGGCTAATGGGAGGGGGGAAGAATATGCCTCGTGGGGGGGGGGGATTTTTGGAAAGCGGCCACTCTCAGGGCATGTAAAACAACAAGCGCAGACAGAATCAAGGCCCTCGAATAATCCACTTTGGTGGATTGTTTCTCTAGGGAAAGTGAGGGTGGGAAACAAAGGGATCTTGTTCTGCGGGCGGTCGCAAAACGCAAAAGTTTTAAAATGGAGGTGGGATCAATTTTATGTCCATTTCGAGGTCTCTGTGCAGTGGAGCGCAGATAAATCTGGAAAGGAAGCACGATCGAATTAATTCTTCTTGCTGGGATCCCGTTGGAAATGTTTGATTTGCCCTGATTTTCCTAGCTGTAGCCTCAGAGGTGGGTTTCAGTAGGTTCTGACCGGTTCTGGAGAACCGGTAGCGGAAATTTTGAGTAGTTCAGAGAACCGGTAAATACCAACTCTGACTGGCCCTGCCCCCATCTATTCTCTGCTTCCTGAGTCCCAGCTGTTCGGGAGGAAATGGGGATTTTTGCAGTAACCTTCCCCTGGAGTGGGGAGGGAATGGGGATTTTACAGTACCTTCCCCTGGAGTGGGGAGGGAATGGGGATTTTGCAGTATCTTTCCCCTGCCACGCCCACCAAGCCACGCCCACAGAACCGGTAGTAAAAATAATTTGAATCCCACCACTGTGTAGCTTTGAATGTATAAGTAGTCCCTGGTTAACAACTGGTTAGTTAGAGACCATTCGAAGTTACGACGGACCTACGTCGGGGCTACTTGAGTCAGATCCAAAATCTCCCCTCAGCGATTATGTGACTTCATTTCGGGTGCTTGGTAACACGGCTGCATTAACGGCCATTTCCAGCATGCCACGTTCATGAGGCTGTGTTTTATGACGGTTTTACGGTACTTCTTGGTTTTGGCAAAACCATGTCCATAGCTTAACAATGGTGCGGTCTGCCTGATGACCGTGGTGGCCACTTTATAACCACTGTGTTCAGTTAACGATTGCCGTAAAAATGGTTGTAAATTCTTTTTTATGACTGTCATATCTTATGACTGCAATGGGCAGATTTCATTATGTTGTAAGTTGAGGACTACCTGAAGGCCGCTTAGGAATCTTGAAAGTTGTCTTGTATTATTATAAGATCTTTAGACTACCCAGCCTAATATTGTTTAATCTAACTGGCAAGTTCTTAATGAATGTATCTGCAACTTAACCTTTTTCCTGGTGATTGGCCCAAAGTCACCCAGCAGCTTTCATGCTAAGGCAAGACTAGAACTCCCAGTCTCCTGGTGATTGGCCCAAAGTCACCCAGCAGCTTTAATGGCTAAGGTAGGACTAGAACTCCATCTCCTGGTGATTGGCCCAAAGTCACCCAGCAGAACTCACCGTCTCCTGGTGATTGGCCCAAAGTCACCCAGCAGCTTTAATGGCTAAGGCAGGACTAGAACTCCCAGTCTCCTGGTGATTGGCCCAAAGTCACCCACAGCTTTTATGCTAAGGCAGGACTAGAACTCCCAGTCTCCTGGTGATTGGCCCAAAGTCACCCAGCTGTCTTTCTTTCCTAAGGCAGGACTGGAACTCTCAGTCTCTTGGTGATTGGCCCAAAGTCCCCCAGCTAACCTTCTACTACCTTCCATAGACCAAACTGGTCCTGTTACCGCTACTCTCCTTACTCTCTTGTAAATGTTGTGAAGTTCAAGGGGTTACATATTCCTGGTTAAGCAAATATGGGTCTCCCTAGGGCTATAGTCCTTTGCACACATCTGTAGAATTGCACCCTGCTCACTGAATCTAGAATTGAACTTCTTAGCACTTCAGGATTAACATTTATCGACCAAGCTTGATAAGCCTTTAAAAATAAAGTCCTTTTCTTCTCACCAGTTTATCAGGCATTAGCATATTTCTATTCCACCTTTTTGTTCTGCCAATAGCTGATAGCAATAATTTGCAAATTAAAGGTGGGTTGGAAGTTTAAACTGCTCACTCATTAGGGGGCATCACTTGGTTTGCAACATTAATGCGTGCTGGAGTCTCATTTCGGAGATCTTTGGTGATAGAGACAATGAACACGTTTCCGAGCTGAAAGGAAATAGACGGCACCTCTCGGCCTTCCTAGGTGGACCAGACAGGAAGCAAAACCAAATAAGCTAAATTCTACTTTCCTGTAGAGGGTACAATTGCTCAGCGGTTAAAGGTGCTGAACTTGTCAGCTGGAAAGCTGATAGCCCACGTTCGAGACCCAAGCGCCGCCCGTTCAACAGGGTGAGCTCCTGTTCCTTGCTCCAGCTCGAGACCACCTGTCAGTTGGAAAGCATGAAAATGCAAGTAGATAAACAGGTACCACTTCGGTGGGAAGGTAACAGCATTCCATGCCCCTTTGGTGCATAGCCTGCTGACGGAAAATGTCTTCAGACAACGCTGGCTCTCTTGGCCAAGAAACGGAGATGAACAACGTGTCCTAGAGTCAGATACACTGGACAAGAGAAGCCACTGGACAAATGTAGCCTATAAGGCTACATTAACAGAATCTTGCAAGTCTGAAAGTACAATTCTTCCCCTGTCTCTTTTATAGCCTGATAAACTTTGGGGAGGTTCTTCCTGAGCCAGCCGGTTTGGACCGGTTCACCGGAACCGGTAGTGGAAATTGCGGGTCACGGACCGCCCATCCACCCCGGCTCTATACCATCCTATTTAGGCATGTTTTTGAGGCCAGGCGCATGGGTGGAAGGCGTGCGCACCAGCAAAGCACATGCACGGAATGCCGGGCGCATGCGTAAAAAGGGGGCTCGCTCACATTTGCACGCGCTCACATTTGCAAACCGGTAGGGAAACAAAGTGAATATCACCCCTGGCCTCACCCATTGTACAACTGTGGGCTATGCTATCTCTTATCTAATCTTTCTCTAGGCAAGATCTCTTCGTCCCAAGGAGGATTCCTTCTGGGCCATGTGCCCCATCCCTTTTGTGGCTGCGGGCTACGCTATCTCTTCTCTGACCATTCCCTTGGCTGCATCCTCTTCCAGCTCAGGCAATCTGCCTCAGTTACAGCAACCTTCATTTCTCTCAGCCAAAGGATCACATTGGAGATAATGGGAAGTGACAATTCTGTTCCAAACCCCGGTTAGTTTGCAGCGGTCCAACTAACGCTGAGGGGGTGGGGGAGTCTACAGGCTGACCTTGTTTAAGACACTGTTTCCTGTGCATTTCAGCTAGCACTCTTTCCAGCAAAAACAGACTCCTCCCGTCATTTTTCTGGGGCAGAAAAAAATACCACTGAGTGGTAAATTTGGACTTGTTGTGCTCCGGTTTCAGACGTCTCTGGTTAAAAGGACCAGCTAGAGAATAAATCCTATTTTTGCTTGGTATACTGGGACAGCCCCAGGCGTGTCCAACCTTGGCAACTTTAAGACCTCACTTCCCAGAATTCCCTAGCCAGCCTACTTTATGACCTGTGGACTTCAATTCCCAGAATTCCCCAGCCAGCCAAGTTTATGACCTGTGGACCACTTCCAAGAATTCCCCAGCCAGCCAAGTTTATGACCTGTGGACTTTAATTCCCAGAATTCCCCAGCCAGCCAAGTTTATGACCTGTGGACTTTAATTCCCAGAATTCCCCAGCCAGCCAAGTTTATGGCCTGTGGACTTCACTTCTCAAAATTCCCCAGCCAGCCTACTTTAAGACCTGTGGACTTCAATTCCCAGAATTCCCCAGCCAGCCAAGTTTATGACCTGTGGACTTCAATTCCCAGAATTCCCCAACCAGCCACATTTACAACCTGTGGATACTTCCCAGAATTCCCCAGCCAGCCATGTTTATGACCTGTGGACTTCACTTCCCAGAATTCCCCAGCTATCCAAGTTTAAGACCTGTGGACTTCAATTCAATTTAACACTAGTGGAGTTGAAGTCCACTGGTGTTAAAAGTTGTCAAGGTTGAACACCCCTGCTTTGTGTGTCATTCTTTTATACCTCAAGGGACAAATTGCTTTGTTGTGGACTTGTGTTGTGTCTTGCCCGCTCTCACAGCAGCCGGGGCCTTCTTATCTGCTCCCGAACACGGAGGAATGTATGCCTCCCGGTCCCAGCCCTGGCTCCATGCCCAAGCAGGCTGCAGAGGAGGAGCATCCTGCCCCAGCCCTGGCTCCATGCCCAGGCAACGGAGCAGCTAGACCTCCCTCCTCCACAGCATGTGAGCCTGAGGAAAGTTTATTTCCAACAGCTGCTGATTGGAGTGACCCTCGCATCAGAAGATTGGATAGGTGGAGGCAACAGAAGGAAGGGAGGGGCAGGCCTTAATGAGTGCTGAGTCATGGAGCCACACCCCATGGCCTATATAAAGGATCTGCTTTCTGGCAGTCTCTGAGTCAGGCAAAGTCGAACTTATCTTGCTGAAGTCACTTTCTGGTCTCCTGCCTGCTCTGAGGACTTTGCTAGGACTTTGGGCAGAGCTGCAGAGGCAAGCCTGATTCGGATTTCCCTGACCCGGCCGTCAGCGGAGGAGTGGGACACGACAACTTGGTTTGCCTGCCTTGGCAAAATCATCTTCCTGCCTGCAGGATTCCAGTCTCCAGGCCGAACAAAGTCTTGTATACAGGTAGTCCTTGACTTACGACCGCAATTGAGCCCAGGATTTACGTTGCTAAGTGAAACATCTGTTAAGTGAGGTTGCCCCATTTTGCGACTTTTTTTGCCACAATGGTTCAGCGAATCATTGTATGTGTTAAAGTTAGTAACACGGTTGTTAAGTGAATCTGGATTCCCCATTGACTTTGCTTGTCAGAAGGTCGTAAAAGGGGATCACATGATCCCAGGACACGACAACGGTCATAAATAGGAACCAGTTGCCAAGCAGCCGAATTTTGATCACGTGACCATGGGGATGCTGCCACGGCCGCAAGTGTAAAAAATGGTCGTAAGTCACTTTTTTCCAGCGCCGTTGTAACTTTGAACGGTCACTAAATGAACTAAATAAGTCGAGGACTACCTGTACTTCAAAGGCGGTGTGGATAATCCTCAACTGACGACCAGAAACCAACCGTTAAGTCTAAGCACCCAAGTGACTGAAAATAATTTTCTAGCCTTTTTCAACAGTGTTTGTTTAAGCAAAGGCCACAGTCATTAAGCGAACGCTGCGATTGCTAAGTGAACCCCGTTCATTTGAATGGGCATTTTGAGCCAGAAAGCAGCAAAAATCATTACAATTCACAGTCAAGCAATTGCAGAATGCCGCAATCTATCCTAAAAGATGATCTGCCTGACCTGTGGTTATGTGACTGCGTGATGGTGGCAGCGTGACCATTTACGATGACCAACGGGTGCCTTACGGGCCACGGCCTTCGAAACTTTAAATGGTCATAAAACCACTTGATCATTAAGCAAGGCCTTCCTGTAAATTTTTTAAACTGCGATTCTGTCCACTTGACAAATTAATTGTATTTTATACCGGCCCTACGTCCCAATAAATTCTGAATCCTGTAAATGTCCAGATGTGACGTATGAAGGAGATGGGAAAATCGCTGCCTCAAATCTGCCTATGCGTTTCCATGTCCCGTCTCTCCATCCCCCTTACCCTCAATTTCTTGAAGCCTTTTAATATTTGTTTCGCCTTATAAATCAACCCACCCCTGGCTGGCTGGTGGAAAAAAAGCAGAATTTATGAGGCCAGGTGTAATAACAACAAAATGATCTTGGCTCCTGGTGACCGCCAATGTTTTTAATGTTTTCCTAATGATGGCATCACCAGAGAGATTTGGTTTAAAGCCGGGAAGCTCTCTACTAAGTTATAAATTTTTCCTCTAATGTAGGCAAGGATAGTTTTGGGTACATGGTGGAAAGAATAGGAATAAAAGCTCCCGAGGCAGGTGGAGAAAGTTGGATCCAGACCAAAAAGGTTTGGACTGGAGGAGGGAGGCGAGGAGAAAGCAACGCCTAAATTCTGAGTAAGGTTTGGCTCCCTTGAAAAATTGACATTTTTTTCTCTCTGTGTGAGTCAGATAATAGAGTTCCAAAGCCTGCTTTCCCAGCCAGGTTTGGCATCGCTGGCTTAAATTTGTCCTAAGCTCTTGAATAAAATTCTTTTTAAGGGAGAAGGATCTGCAAAATTCCCTTTGGAGAAATGGCTTGATCCACTTCCCTGTCGCTTTGAAAAACAATCTTTTGCAGGAGGGTGATTTATTAGATATGTAGAATAATTCCATTCATTTCCCTTCTTTTGGCGGTTTTCTGAGTAAAAGCAGAACTTTGAAGAGAGCTCTCCTGTTTTGCTGAAAACTTCAAAACAAAAAATAAATCTGAAAAAAAAAAACAACCTGTAAAAAATCAGACCGGTTTTGGAGAGCTCAAATATAAGGCCAAAGGGCAAATGTCTGTTTTTGTTGGCTGAGACGAAAACTGCCCCCTCCTCCTTTGTAAGCTATTTCAAAGCTATTTAAGCCCCTCTTTGAGGGAGAGGGACGGTTTAGAAATAAGAAATACAGCGGGCCCTTGGTATGCATCATTAATTGATTCCTCCCGGAGGCGTGATGAGTACCAAAAAACGATGAGTACCAAACAAATTTTTCCCATAAGGAATAATAAGAGTGCAGTGTTTCTCAACCGTGGTAACGGGTGGACTTCAACTCCCAGAATTCCCCAGCCAGTGAGTCAGAAGGCAGCCGCCACTGACGAGTTCTAGCTTGTGAATAGAATAGAATAGAATAGAACAGAACAGAACAGAACAGAACAGAACAGAACAGAACAGACTAGGGAATAGAACAGAACAGAACAGAACAAAACAGGGCCTTGGAGGTCTTCTAATCCAGTCCCCTGCTCAAGCAGGAGAACCTATACCCATGATGATGAACCTATGGCACGCATGCCCAAAGTGGCACGTGAAGCCATGTCGCCTGGCACGCGCAGCCTTGCCTATTTGTCTTCTGGGTTTCTGGCACACATGCGCGCGCGATGATCAGCTGTCCTTTGCGTGCGCGGCAGTGCCGAAAACCGATGACTGCATGCATGCCAGTTACTTGATTATTGGGCGCGCATGCATGCTAAAAACCAGATGTTTAGCTTTTCTGGAGTGTGATCCCTTCGCGCGCGGGTAGCAGTGCTGAAAACCAGCATGCCAGGTGATCTTCGGGCGAGCATGCGCACTAGAAGCCGGAAGTTTGGCTTTTCTGGAGCATGGCCTTGATGAGCGTGTGCAATGTTTCCGCATGCCGAAAAGGTTCGCCATCACTGATCTATACTAGTGATGGCGAATCTTTTTGGCACTGGGTTCCCAAACCGGAACACGCATGTGGGCCGGAGTCCCGGAAACTCGAAGGCCGGTGCACGTGCACGTCAGCCAGTTGGTCTTCGCACACGCCGGAGCCCTTGAAACCTGAAGACCAGCTGGCCAGCATGCGCATGCATGCCATAGGTTCGCCATCACAGACCTATAATCTCAAACAAGTGACTGTCCGGTCTCTTCTTAGAAGCCTCCAGTGATGGAGCGAGTGCCCATGATTTCTGGTGGCAAGCTGTTCCACTGGTTAATTGTCCTCACTGTTAAGAAGTTTCTCCTTAATTCCAGGTTGCTTCTCTCTTTGATTCAGTGGTGGGCTGCTACCGGTTCGGGTGAATTGGTAGTTCTGACCATCAGCTGGCCCCGCCCACCTGCCCCCACCCTATCCTGTGATATATTTCCTTCGTTCTGGCTCGGCTGATTCCCGCAGCACAGCTGATTTCCGCGCCTCTGCTGTTCTACTTACTGGGGCTGCCTTAGAAGGCAAGCAGCTACACTCCAAATTGCTGTATTTTGAACGCTGCGCACAAGCACGTTAGGCGCGCGCTCACTGAACCGGTTGTTAAACCGGTTGCAGCCCACCACTGCCTTGATTAGTTTCCAACCATTATTCCTTGTCCTGCCCTCTGGTGCTTTGGAGAATAATTTGACCCCTTCTTCTTCGTGGCAGCCTCTCAAATACTGGAATACTGCTATCATGTCATCCCTAATTCTTTTCTTTAGCCTAGCCCAGGGGTCTGCAAACTTGGCTCTTTTAAGAGTTATGGACTTCAACTCCCAGAGTTGAAGCTTTGCTGGCTGAGGAACTCTGGGAGTTGAAGTCCACAAGTCTTAAAAGAGCCAAGTTTGCAGACCTCTGGCCTAGCCAGACCCGAAACCTGCAGCCGTTCTTCATATGGTTTAGTTTCCAGGTCTTTGATCATTTTAGTTGCTCTTCTCTGAACTTTTGCCCAAAGTCTCAACATCTTTTTTTTTTGGTAGTATGGTGACCAAAATTGGTTGCAGTATTCCAGGTGTGGTCTTACTATGGTTTTTGTAAAAGCGGCACTAATACCGTATTTTTTGGAGTATAAGACACACCTTTTCCCCCCCAAAAAAGAGGGTGAAAATCTGGGTGCATCTTATACTCCGAATGTAGCCTCGCCCAGCTTCTCAAACGGAGGTTTCAGAGGCTGAAAAAAGCTACAGAAAAGAAGCCCCCAAACAGAGCTTCAGAGGCTTTTTTTTCTGAAGCTCTGTTTCGAAGGCTTTCAGAGGCAGAAAAAAAAGCAAAAAAAAATAAGACGCAGAGTTCACAACCAAGGAACCTGTTGCTAAAATTCACCTCTGGGAACAGCTGATTGGGGGTATTCCGGGAGGCCGATCCACCTGCCGATCAGCTTTCTTCTTATTTTCCTCCCCAAAAAACTAAGAACAGCTACCACTCTAGTGACAAATGAAATCTAGGAAGTGGAGATGTGCCCGAATTTTACTTACTAAATGCAAGCCAAACTAAGGGATGAACCAGACCTCCTCGCCAGTGAAATGCTGCATTTTGTCTTTCAGTTCCCGTGGCTGCTTTTCAAAATCCTGTGTTCCTTGTTAGAACACATGGTGTTTTTGGATCCATTTTACGACGTCCTAGGTTGAAGTCTCTTGGAGAAATAATCAAATTAAATTCGACAGCTTGCTCTTTTCCTAAGCAGAACATGATAACCGTATCTTCAGTCTTAGCATTTTCATGTTATTTATTTCGCTTATGACGCCACTGACAACCAAGCCAGTATGGCATATGCAGCTTCTCACAAAAATAGCAGTCGATCAGTGTCATCTTCCTTTGTCCTGGATTTTAGGATGTGCAAGAATAAGATTCTGACTTTGACCTGGTTTTACCAGTGACTAGTGGAATAAAAGGGGGACGCGGTGGCTCAGGGGCTAGGACGTTGAGCTTGTCGATCGAAAGATCGGCAGCTTGGCGGTTCGAATCCCTAATGCTGCCGTGTAACGGGGTGAGCTCCCGTTACTTGTCCCAGCTTCTGCCAACCTAGCAGTTTCGAAAGCACGTAAAAATGCAAGTAGAAAAAATAGGGACCACCTTTGGTGGGAAGGTAACAGCGTTCCGTGCGCCTTTGGCGTTGAGTCATGCCGGCCAGCACTGGCTCTTTGGCTTTGAAACGGAGATGAGCACTGCCCCCTAGAGTCGGGAATGACTAGCATGTATTTGCAAGGGGAACCTTTACCTTTTAGTGCAATAAAATATTCATTTACGACTATTGCTACTAATACATTAAACTTGTATGCCACGTAATCAGGAGTTAAATGTAAAATTTGTTACTACCAGTTCTGTGGGTGTGGCTTGGTGGTGGGGTAATGTGACTGGATGGGCGTGGTCACCTTTTTTTTTTTTACTTTTAAAAGCATTTTTTCTACAACCTCTTCAGCCGAAGAAATTATAGAAAAAATACTTTTAAAAGACTCCTCTGATGATCCCAGCTGGGTTGCCTGATCATCAGAGGCTTTTCTTTTCTTTTAAAAGCATTTTTTTTGCCTTTAAAAGAAAAAATAGCTTCTGACGATCAGGCAACTCAGCTGGGATCGTCAGTGGAGCCTTTTAAAAGCATTTTTTTACAAGTTCTTCGGCCGAAGAGGTTGTAAAAAAAATGCTTTTTAAAGGCTCCTCTGACGATCCCAGATGAGCCGGGCGATCATCAGAGGCTCTTTTTTTTTACTTTTAAAAGCATTTTTTCGGCCAAAGAAAAAATACTTTTAAAAGTTAAAAAAAAAATCTCTGATGATTGTGCAGCTCAGCTGGGCATGTGGGGGCCCAGGGATTTTTGCTACTGGTTCTCCGAACCACCCGTTGCCATCGCTACCGGATTGAGCGATCCGGTCTGAACCGGGAGCATTTCACCCCGCACCTAATTCTCAGTGACTATGGGTAGCTCACAACAATCAAACAAACAAAAATGGCAACAAAATAGTGCAATAAAATTCAGGAATATCTTAATTTACAACCACAATTGACTCAAAAATTTTGGTTGCTACGTGAGACATTTGTTAAATGGGTTTTGTCCCATCTTAAAACCTTTCTTGCCACAGTTGTTAAATGAATCACTGCAGTTGTTAAGTTAATAACACGGTTGTTAGGTGAATCTGGTTTCCCCATTGACTTTGCTTGTCAGAAGGTCACAAAAGGTGAACACATGACCCTGGGAAACTGCAACTGCCATAAACAGGAGTCAGATTGCCAGTCCTCTGAATTTTGATTGATGTGACCATCGGGATGCTGCAATGGTCGTAAGTGTGAAAAACAGTCATAAGTCACTTTTTTCAGTGTTGTAATTTCAAATGGTCACTAAACAAATGTTATAAGTTGAGGACTGCCTGTATTCATTTACAACTATTGCTACCAATACAATAAACTTGTATGCCGCCCAATTCTCAGTGACTTTGGGCAGCTCACAACAATCAGAAAATTTACAACAAAATCAGTACGATATTAAAAGGCAAAGATAAAGGTAAATAGGTAAATGAATTAAATCGCTGCATTTAAGATAGCATACAAAATGTAGAGAGCTAAGAATTTTATAGGCAATGAAACCTTTAAAAACTGTGGTGCTGATCCTATGAACTAAACTTCTAAAATCTATCATCTATAGAACTTACCTGTGTTAGATGCTACCTTACACATCTTGATTGGAAGGAAGAACGGCAAGAAAAGATGTCAGTGGAGATTCTCAGTCATCCAGGCCATGGTTGTCCCAAAGGTGCTTTTTCAAGAGGGAACTGAAGAAGCTTCTTGGATGAGAAGCGAAACGTCTTCAAGGAAAAAAACCAAAGAAAGTTCAGCTGCCTTTTTGAAAAAAAAGCACCTTTGGTACAAGAAAAGATAAAAGTTAGAAAAAGTCACATGGAGGATGTAAATAACTTTAGGAAATGTAGAATTTGGCCTTGCTAGGCCCGCTGACGTTTTGACTCACCAGATGTTTGTGAGTTATAACCCCCAGCGTTCCTCACCATGACCCACACTAAAGATCCTGTGATGGGGGTGGCGGTAAAACCCACTTACGTTCGCTACTGGTTCGGGAACAGGAGCACGCGTGCGCAACGTAAAAAATCGGGATGTAATGAAGTGGTGAAATCCCCCCAGTTCTATCTGGCTCGCTGAATTGGACCGGCGCTACCAGTTCGGCGAGCCAGATAGAACTCAGAGGATTTCATCGCTGGATGGGGTTCTCATCAAAACATGGTCAGGAGAGGTGTGTTAAAAATTGCTACATTTCCTCAATTCTAATGACTCCCTCCCCTACTGCTAAAGCAGTGTTTCTTAGAAAGCACAACTGGCCGGGGGATTCTGAGAGTTGAAGTCCACACATCTTTAAAAGTGGCCAAGGCTGAGAAACACGGTTTTAAATGAAGTCGTCACGGATTCTCCTTCACGAATGATTCCAAAGCCATAGGAATCAGACCATAGTGAGAGCATAGTTGGTTTGAATGCTTTATTTGGGGGGAAATGGGGCGTTTAGCGAACAATTAAGAAGCAATTGAGGGATAGGGCATAAACCAGGTGGAATCCAATGAATTCAGGCCTCCGACAAGCATAATGATGCAACCCTCTGGAAGTTACATTACGTTGATCAATCTCCAAGAAATGCCTTTCATTATTTTTGTCTACGGAAACCTATCCAAGCCAAGCCAACAGTATTACAGTTTTGTGGATGTTGGCTTACGGTGGGCCTTCGTTTCAGGAGAAATTAAAATGAAACGCAGTAGTAAGTGGTCTTACATTAATGTTAAGTTACAAAGATCAATGGCATCTCCCCCATTTGTGACTGCCTTTGTTTGCTATTCATTCATTCATTTATTTATTTATTTATTTAATCACATTTTTATACCGCCCTATCTCCTGAGGGACTCAGGGCGGTTTACAGCCTGATAAAAACATACATATAAATACAAAATAAAAAACCAATTAAAAAACGTATTAAATAAGGCCGAATATTAAAAAATTGCGATAAAAATAATAAAACCCCATTAAAACCAAATTTAAAATTTAAAATTCTAGTCCAGTCCTGCGCAAATAAATAGATGTGTCTTAAGCTCGTGGCGAAAGGTTCGAAGGTCAGGAAGTTGACGAAGTCCTGGGGGAAGTTCGTTCCAGAGGGTGGGAGCCCCCACAAAAAAGGCCCTTCCCCGGGGTGTCGCCAGTCGGCACTGCCTGGCTGACGGCACCCTAAGGAGTCCTTCCCTGTGAGAGCACACGGGTCGGTGGGAGGCAATCGGTGGCAGCAAACGGTCCCGTAGGTACCGATATATATTCAGGCCGATAGATATAAAATCAATATATTTTTTTCATTGTGGCCATTCTGATCTGGTTTACCCAGAATTCTTCGGACTGTCCCATCACCCAGGGTATTCTGGGAGAGAGAGAGAGAGAGAAAGGCTGTTTTGAGATCTGTGGCTATATTATCTATTACGCGGCCAAGTGCATATCAATAAGGAACAGAAGGGGAAGGAATGAAAAGGAAAGGAGAAAGTGGAAAGAAAAAGAAAACAGACGAAAATAGAAGTGAGACTTTTAAAAAATGGGGGGGGGGAGCAAGGAAGTCTGGAAGGAGAAGTACTGTTTCCCCGAAAATAAGGCCTCTCCTAAAAATAAGCCCTCCCAAAAATAAGCCCTCCCGAAAATATTTAGCCACATGCACAGCCTGTCCCCGCCATTTCCTCTAGTTAGGGTTAGGGAGACAGAGCTGGAAATGAGGTAAGACGGCAAGAGGAGCCCCAACTTGCTCCACGCGCCTAAAATAATAAAACCCCATTAAAACCAAATTTAAAATTTAAAATTCTAGTCCAGTCCTGCGCAAATAAATAGATGTGTCTTAAGCTCGTGGCGAAAGGTTCGAAGGTCAGGAAGTTGACGAAGTCCTGGGGGAAGTTCGTTCCAGAGGGTGGGAGCCCCCACAAAAAAGGCCCTTCCCCGGGGTGTCGCCAGTCGGCACTGCCTGGCTGACGGCACCCTAAGGAGTCCTTCCCTGTGAGAGCACACGGGTCGGTGGGGGGCAATCGGTGGCAGCAAACGGTCCCGTGGGTACCGATATATATTCAGGCCGATAGATATAAAATCAATATATTTTTTTCATTGTGGCCATTCTGATCTGGTTTACCCAGAATTCTTCGGACTGTCCCATCACCCAGGGTATTCTGGGAGAGAGAGAGAGAGAGAAAGGCTGTTTTGAGATCTGTGGCTATATTATCTATTACGCGGCCAAGTGCATATCAATAAGGAACAGAAGGGGAAGGAATGAAAAGGAAAGGAGAAAGTGGAAAGAAAAAGAAAACAGACGAAAATAGAAGTGAGACTTTTAAAAAATGGGGGGGGGGAGCAAGGAAGTCTGGAAGGAGAAGTACTGTGTTTCCCCGAAAATAAGGCCTCTCCTAAAAATAAGCCCTCCCAAAAATAAGCCCTCCCGAAAATATTTAGCCACATGCACAGCCTGTCCCCGCCATTTCCTCTAGTTAGGGTTAGGGAGACAGAGCTGGAAATGAGGTAAGACGGCAAGAGGAGCCCCAACTTGCTCCACGCGCCCCAAAATAATAAGACCTCCCCAAAAATAAGGCCAAGCGTTTATTTCAGGGTTCAAAAAAAATATAAGACAGTTGTATTTTTGGGGAAACACGGTAGAAGGAAAAAGGGGGAAGAAATGAAGAGAACTTGTGAATAATGAAAGAAATGCTAATTAAACTAATGAATAATGAAACAAATGAGGATACTTAATAATGAAAACAAACAGAATAACAAAACAAAGCAAAAAAAAATTATCTTGCATGACCTTAATATCTGTGGAGTGGTGCCTAGTGACATAATACCAATCTTCTTACAACTTTTTAAAGTTCTGGATAGAAAAGGCAGCTTCCTAAATTAACTTTAACTTTTTAACAGAGTCTCTTGATTGAATGGGTGCCTGGTTTTTAAAATGATCACTTTGGTGGGTCTGCCCACCCTAAGAGTCTGTTTTAGCAAGCATGGATATACTCTCTACTTCAGGCTGAAAGGAGGGGCTATCTTTGGCCTAAGCCAATGTTTCTCCACCTTGGCAACTTTAAGGTAAGCGGACTTCAACTCCCAGAATTCCCTAGCCAACATGGCTGGCTGGGGAATTCTGGGAGCTGAAGTCTGCTTACCTTAAAGTTGCCACGGTTGAGAAACATTGGCCTACAGCTGAACTTCTGGATTTCATTTCTCATGTGGACAATACTAAGGACACCGAACGGCAGCCGTTGTCCTAATTCTCCGCTGCTGATTGAAAACATAAGGGGAACCAAAGGGAACTCAAATGAATGTTAAAGCTGGAAGGGACCGCCTCCAGACTGCGATTCCTCAAGCTTTCTCCAACGAAGGACCGGTTTCGTGGAAAACAATTTTTCTGTGGACAAGGGGGCAGAATGGTTTCACACGCACCCTACATCCCGTGGCACCAGGGACCAGTTTTGTGGGAAATAATTTTTCCACGGACTTGGGGGGGGGAGGATGGTTTTGTACGCAACCGTAGTTCCTGTGTATGTGCAGATGAAGCTTTACTCTGTCGTGTCCCACTCCTCCGCTGACGGCCGGGTCAGGGAAATCCGAATCAGGTGTGCCTCTGCAGCTCTGCCAAAGTCCTAGCAAAGTCCTCAGGGCAGGCAGGAGACCAGAAAGTGTCTTCAGCAAGATATGTTTAGACTTTGCCTGACTCAGGGAATGCCAGAAAGCAGGTCCTTTATATAGGCCATGGGGTGTGGCTCCATGACTCAGCACTTATCCAGGCCTGCCCCTCCCTTCCTTCTGTTGCCTCCGCCTATCAAGTCTTCTGACGCGAGGGTCACTCCAGTCGGCAGCTGTTGGCAATAGACCTCTCTCAGGCTCACATGCTGTGGAGGAGGGGGAGGGGTCTAGTTGCTCCGTTTGCCTGGGCATGGAGCCAGAGCTGGGGGCTGGAGATATTTCCTCCTCTTCAGCCTGTCTGGGCATGGAGCCAGGGCTGGGGCCGGGAGGCATACTAGAACATTCCTCCGTGTTCGGAAGCAGATAAGAAGGCCCCGGCTGTGGTGAGATTGGGTGAGACACAACATACTCGCTCGCTCGCCACTTGTGTGGCCCGGTTCCTAACAGACCATGGCCTGGTGTTGGTCCATGGCCCGGGAGGAAATGGGGACCCCTGACCTAAAGGAACAAAATAATAATAGTAATAAAACTGCTCTGGGACTTTAGAATTCAAATGGACAAGCATGCGCCGCATAACCCGCCCCCCGACCAGTGATGGCTAACTTTTTTGCTGTCGTGTGACAAAAGCAAGGGGAGTGCGGGGGGTTGCACACGCACGTGCCCACACCCATAATTCAATGCACCCCATGCATGTGTGTGCAACCCCCCCCCCGCTCCCTCCATTTTTGGTACGTAATAGCGTGGTGGGACCGGAAAGCCCATTTTTCGCTCTCCCCAGGCTCCAGAAGCTTTCTAGGAGCCTGGGGAGGGCAAAAACAGCCTTCCCCACCCCACCCCCGGAGGCTGGAAAAAGCCCATTTCCCAACTTCCCGTAGGCCCGGAAGGCCAAAAATCAGCTGGCGGGTGTGCATATGTGCGCTGGAGCTGAGCTAAGGCAACTCTCATGTGCCCACAGATATGGCTCCGCATGCCACCTGTGGCACATGTGCCACCGGTTCGCCATCACGGCCCCAGGTTTAACTACTGTTAGTCAGAAAAACAAAAAAAGTTTGGCTAGTGGACGTCGGGGTACCTATCGACCGCAGTATAGAAGAAAATAATTACAAAATACAAAGAACTGCAAATAGAAGCAGAACGATCGCCTGAACATCTGGCAGACTGTGCGGCGGAGTGTAATCACAATCGGCCAGCTCCGAGCCATTTGACAAGATTTCCATGAATTGGTCACTCAAATGTAATACCTTCACGTATTGGTCTGAATGTTTTAGATGGGTATCTTTAGCGATTGTGAGCTGCCTAGAGTCGCCTTTGGCTGAGCAGCATATACCCTGTTTCCCCGAGAATAAGACATCCCCTGATAATAAGCCCAATCTGGCTTTTGAGCACATGTGCTAAAATAAGCCCTCCCTGAAAATATCTAAACGCGTGGACACCCGGTCCCCGCCATTTCCTCTGGTTAGGGTTAGGGAGACAGAGCTGGAAATCAGGTAAGATGGCAAGCGGATCCCCGTCGTGTTCCACGTGCCCCAAAATAAGACCTCCCCGAAAATAAGGCCAAACGCTTATTTCGGGGTTCAAAAAAATATAAGACAGGGTCTTATTTTCGGGGAAACACATTAAGTCCAATGAACAAACAAACAAACAAATAAATAACCAACCGATGGACCAACCCTTGACAAAATAGGAGAGGTGAAAAAAACCCCAGGTTTTCTATTTTTAGGGCAGAGGATTTTGGTCGCCTCGCTGTGCAAAGCAGCACTTTGAGGTCTGTGCGGAGACCCCTGGGAGGGTCCGCCGAGACCTCGCCAGACGTAATTCCTTCCTTGCAATGGCACCAACGGAGCAAATAATTGGCAAGTTGTAACATTTCGTGCTCATTAAGCCCTCCGTAAACAGGTCTTTAAAGCAGAACAGCTTTTTCTCCTCTCCTTTTGCCAGGAACTACAAAAAATTGAGCGGGGCAGTCCAGGGATCTGGGGGGAAAGCAAAGGGAAGAAAGAGAGAGAGAGAGTTTAAAAGACACAAATGCACACAAACACCAAACTGAACAAAAGCTCCCAACTGGTGGGAAGATCCGGACTCCTTTCTCAGGCCTGGCTTGTCCATTTACAGAGATTGTTTACCTTGGGAAGAACCTTAGAGTCTCCGAGTCTCCGAGGGGTTGCCGGTGTGTGCCTTCCCTACACAAATCTGCCGTCTCTGTTGTCCGTTCAGATTTATGGCGAGATGATTTTTGCAAGAAAGGGGAACTCGGGGAAGTCGGTTCTCCTGTGTTCAGCAAAAGTTGGCTTACGCTGAGTCGCATCATCGATTCATTTGGCTCAATATTGTCTTAAGATTGACTGAGCGGCTGAGTTCACTCAACACGCTTAACTTGATTACGGAATTAATCCATTTCCTTGCTTTGCACCGTCGGTGGAATCCTAAATGAACCACTTGAGCCGGGCTTGTGCAAGCTTTTCTCTCCCACCCTCTCCCCGAAACACACACACACACACACACACACACACACACACACACACACACACACGCATTGTAGATAATCTATCTAAAGTGAAGGCGATAAAAGTTTAGAATAGAATAGAATAGAATTTTATTGGCCAAGTGTGATTGGACACACAAGGAATTTGTCTTGGTGCATATGCTCTCAGTGTACATAAAAGAAAAGATACGTTCATCAAGGTACAACAAAAGTTTAACAGGTGTGGATGTAGCCTCCTAAACTTCAACTGGGTTAAATGCCTTATTATGGGAATGCGTAAGATACTTGGCCAACCTTGCTTGGAGATGCAGAGGTCGGTATTTTTAAATAAATAATGATTGAGTTGACCTTAGTCCTTCTGGTATTGTCCCAGGTTGCAAATGGATCCAAATAAAGCTGCCTTTCGCAATTGACCAGTGGTGTTTTTGTCAATGCCGATGGTGTTCGAATGTATTCCGTTTTTAGAATAGAATAGAATTTTTTGTTGGCCAAGTGTGATGGGACGCACAAGGAATTTGTCTTGGTGCATATGCTCTCAGTTTTGTTTTTAGATTTCTTTGAGCTGGAATCTCGGGAAAGATAATTTCAGATTTTCATCCTTATTTCTGAGACTGTCAAGGACTGCTAAGGATTGTTATATTTGTTTGAGCTGAAGTCCTAGAAAGGATTTTCCCCCCAGATTTTTTCCTTATTTCTGAGTCTGTTTAAGGAAGTTTGGTTTTAGGTTTGTTTGAGCTGGAGTCCTGGAAAAGATTTCCCCCCCCCCCGATTTTTCTCTTTATTTCTGAGTCTGTTAAGGAAATTTGGGTGTGTATGTGTGTGTGTACATTCCCAAATAAAAACAATTTAAAAGTTTCCAAAATTCTCTCCGTCAAATTTTTGACCAGATTTCTGCTTTCTAGCTTCTCTCGACCCTTCTTTTCAGCAGGGATTGGACGACTTAAAATTTGTTGTTGTTCCATTAAAAACAAAATAAGGGCCACAGGGGTAAAATTGTGCGGGGGAAAAAGATCGTGATAGGGTTAAGCGTACACCAGATTACAATGCTGCTGTGTGATTTACAAGAGCACAGAAGCTTTTATGCATGTTAATGAAACCCCAGAGAAAAACTTAATTTTGATGCAGTTGTGCTTGTGTATTTTATTATTGTGGCTGTGTTGTTTTTTTTATCGTGGGCGTGAGCAGCTCAATAATAATGGAACGGGGGTTAAACTGCCGGCGTATTGAAAGCTGCATGATTTGTGCATTCTCCTATTGTGGAAAAGATTGAAGATATTCTCTGAGTTAAAATGGTGTGGGACAGAGGGAACAGCAAGCAAATATTGGAATCGTTTTGCCCCCAATCTGCTTCTTCTCCCTTGTTTTTGTGCACTTTTGGTATCCATCCCTCTGCTTTTTAAAAAAATTATTTTTATATGCTGTCCGTCTTGCCTTAAATACCTCTTGCTCTGGTTCACCTTCCTCACCGCTTCTGTGCTTTGCATTTCTTTCCTTGCAAAAGTCAAGGATATTTTTTTTTCTTTCTTTTTTTCCAAAAATACGGTATGTTTTTCTGAAAACGGATGTGTTTTATTTCTATCCTCAGGAGCAAAAGGCAATGTGCTACAGCATGCCTCTTTCCAATTTTTCCCCATATTAACAACCCTGTGAGGTACGTTGAGTTGAGTGGGAGGCATTAAAGTGGACTGAGCGGGATTAGAACCCAGATCTCCCTCTCCTTCTCTTTGTCCAGCCCCTTTCCTACTACAGGTGATTGGCTCTTGGACTGAAAGGGGAAGGGACTGGCCCACAACCAGCCAATCAGCTTCTGGGGCTGAGGGGAGATTAGAACCTGGATCCCTCCTCTCCCGGT